>NC_073377.1:105716762-106050929 GCF_028641065.1 Leucoraja erinaceus | reverse complement strand
CGCATGCGCGTCAATCTTTAGAGCAGCTGTATGAAACCACAGAATAGTTGCTGACCTAAGCTATAGAAGGATTAACAACCTTAGAACTACCGAATGATCTTCATGAGAAGTAGGGTTGGGAGTGGAGAGCACGTATATCCCTCACTTCAACTTCTCATAAAATAAAGATCAAACTTCAAATGGCAAGTTCTCGTTTAATCTTTCTATTTCATTTTGAAGTCACGTGAGTGACTACGTGAAGACTTCAAAGCTCTGTGGTTTCATGCAGTAATCCAAACTGTGTGTGAAACACTTAAACAGATAAATCATTAATGGTAGAAAAACATGGGTTATTAATACCATAATGCTAACTTGCATACATGGCCATTGTTCTTAGCCGGACCATAATCCCAATTGACTTTGAGTTAGACAATACTGTGCAGAATTCTATCCACAAATATCCAACCAAATGTTTTAAAAATTATTAACACGCACTATGTAAGCCTCTTGCTGTGTGATGAAAGGGAAATATCAATTTTATTGGCTGCTAATGAGCCATCAGCAATACCTTGAGACTATTGAATAACAATAAAGAAACTATCTTTCATCTCATAGGTACTAGCAAACTCAGTGCACTTGTATACCTGACACCCCCAATCTCTGCTCTGGTGGGTATGCTGTCAACTTCAAATGTACGCAATCATGCCCATTTTACTTATGAGATCATTCCCATAACAAGCTATCCTAATGTCAGCTATGACACAGAGACCGATCCAGAGATTGAGTAAAGACTGTGTTCTTTGTGCTGAGATCAGTTGCTGAAAGCATAATCATCTTAAAAAATACTGCTTCCATTAGGAATAAAGTAGAAGAATATTTGCATAATAATTTACTGATATACATCGCACACTACAATGAGTGTAGGCTATTGGAGTGGTCAAATAAAAGATACCCTGCATAACGTTAGTGAACAGCGGGTGAATAACCAATCATTTATTGTCCCACTTATGGTACTATAGAGCATGACAAAGCAGCACAAGCAGTGTCAATTGTGCTATCACATAAACGCTTCTCTAGGTTCAAACTGAAAGCCACACAAACCTCTGTTACTTCCGTTTAAAAGTAACTCACATATTTTGTTCACAAGCTTCCCACCATACAATCGTGCAGAGCTAGCTGCCCGGAAAGACAGGCTGCCCCAGCCGTCACTCGTGACTGAGTAAATAGCAGTTGCTTCAGCCGCCTTACCATGGCCTGAATGAATAGGCAAAATTGGCACTATTAAATTTCATGTTGCCACATTCTTAATATTGCAAGAGGTATCTACTGATAAACCGTAAGATTTATCAGCTGCAAATTTTGCATATTATCTAAAACTCGATGACACAATGCCATTTGATCTGAGATGGGCAGCATTGGCTTCCACCACTGACTTTGTTATCAAAAAGCACCAGATAATCGGTGCCTCATGTGTATAGATATGGCAAAGTATGCATCTTCAAGATCGATTCTCTGGATCAGTTAAATTGCTGAAAGCCAATCATCCATCTTAAACTGGGTAACTAAACACATGATCAGATTAGCCAAATGCTAACCTAATTCGGCATGCTCCATGTTTCTGTAATCTTGAGAAGTATCAGAAATATACCCCTCTTGTCATTGGCCAGACCACTCATCCTCGGATGAGATGTCACTGATTCCACTCGGAACCCCCATTCCTCTATTGATCTATACGGACGGAAATTTTTTGGCTTCTCTTGCCGCGGAAGATGCATTATCCAGTTATTCATACATTTCGCTGATAACATATAATCAGAACCTTATGACTTCTCACGTAGTCACTCACGTGACTTTGAAATGAAATTGCTAATTAGGTCTGTCAGCAAATTTAATCTAAAACAAAGCATAGTGGAAACGAGACAGCTAAAACAAAAATGATTTGACCACAAATAGCAAAGCACACTCATTTCAATATAGAAGTGAAGTTAATCATGTTTCAAACAAACAGTAAGGTCATCCAAATTAGGCTACTGTACGCATAACTGCAGCATCAACATTGTGCATATTTCGTAAGGGCCATCAAGCTGGGAAATCTGTCATAGCCGTGTCTGCTTTATGGCTTTAGCTTTGGTGGACTGTGTTTAAGTTTAATATCATGTCTGAGAACATAAAACACAAGCACAAGATTGATTAAAAATTGGCTCAATTAAAGAAAGCAGAGAATGGAGGTAAGTGTCTGATGTTTAACTTGAAGGTGATCGACAGTGGTATTCTCTAGGTGCTGTTTGCTAAGGTTGGAATCATCTAAATGACTCAAATATGAAAGTGTACAAAATGAGGAGAAAATGTAGGTAATGTTTAAATGAGCACAATACCAGGGGATGTGTTCAAAATGATGCGCAAAGGGTACAGGGGGATGTAAGGATTTCTATTGCATGGCAAATAGTGATGGAACTCATTGCCTGCAAAGAGGTTACAATAACAGAAAATCTGGTCCATGAAACTGGAATTGGAGAGATACTTGATAGAAAGTAGTTTGCAGGAAATATGTGGGAAGAGTGAGGGAATAGGACTTGCTGGATAATTCGATAGGGAGCCAGCATGGATTCAATGGTCTGACTGCACACTTCTTGTGCCCTAAGTGTTCTACGATTCTATGAAAAGTCTGGCCTGAATGCAGAATGGTGGGTCCGTGCGCGTATAGGCAAATATACACTAGTCCGTACTAGTATGCGCAAGTATACACCACCATACTAGTACACCTGATCTTTCCAGAAGTTTCATCGGGATCCATATTTTCAAAGTTATAGGGTTTTTTTTTAATAGTATGAATACATTGGTCTCAGATTGTGGAAATTGCCCACTAGAATTGCTGAAAATATATTACTGTTGTCAAGTATAACAGATTAATCAAGTGTACAAGACAGTTCCAACTGATCTTTTTGATTATTTTTAAACTGCTATTTTTGATACAAGAAATTAAGAAAAGAAAAAATACAGGCAATAAAAAATATTAGAATTTGAATTATGAAATCCATTCTACATTCAAGCATAAAATATTAATAAATATCTCATATTTATGGTGGGCTGAAGGGTCAGTTTTTGTGCCATATAATTCCATGCCTCTCTGAGTATGATAACTTTGATATTAAGAATATATATTATAGAACTCCAGTACAGACTTTATCTTCACGTTTCCACCAATAAAAATGGATGAAATGTTACTGACAATTAGGGCCGGATTCGCGATTAACATTTCTAAAACAAAACTATTAACTTGGGCAGAAATTGACAATATCATCTTGACTTTCCATGATGTCTGTGGATCTCCCACCAAAGATGAATTAACACACCTAAATAAATTTAATTACCATGCCAGTTTGATTATTTCACTCCTCAGTTTGTTCAGCTGTTAAAGCCAAAGCATTGTTTAATGGATTGTTATTCTGCTGCTTGGACAGATGAAGAATTATTTCAAGGCACAGGACAGAACTTGGAACTGAAGTAATTTAAAAAGAAATCTCTGTTCATTGTCCTTGACAGACTCTGATGCATTTACCAAGATAAGGCAAGCTGAAACATTACTGACAAATGTATTGAGGTTAATTTGTACTATCAGGCTGAAGCCACAGATATCTAAAACAGTCACACTCAAATTGCCTAACAACTTGTGCTAGGTAATGAAGCACCATTGAATAGATAATTTATACAGGTTTTTTGATCTTTTCCAAACCACCGATAGCTGAAAGAACAAAACTCCATACTTGTATTAAAAATGGCGTGTTATAAATTGCTTCACAGCTAAGGACATTAAATTTCAGTTATTACCTCATATCGTCGGGTTACCCAATGTGCTCATTATGGAACAGTCAAGGCCAAATGCATTGACGTTTTCTAGGTGTAAATTCGTGTCTCCAGTGATTTTTGACCTTAGTGACTTTTTGTTTTCCCGTTATGGAGTCAGAGTGATACAGAGTGGAAACAGGCCCTTCGGCCCAACTTTCCCACACCGGCCAATATGTCCCATCTACACTAGTCCCACCTGCCTGCATTTGGCCTATATCCCTCTAAACCTGTCCTATCCATACCCCTGTCTCAATTACCTCCTACAGCAGCTCGTTCCGTACACCTACCACCCTTTGTGTAAAAAAGTTTCTCATCAGGTTCCTATTAAATCTTTTTTCCCCTTACCTGAAGCCAATGTTCTCTGGTTCTTAATCTTCCCTATTCTGGGCAAGAGACTCTGTGCGTCTACCCGATCTATTCCTTTCATGATTTTGTACACCTCTATCAGATCATCCCTCATCCTCCTGCACTCCAAGGCGTAGAGTCATAGCCTGCTCAACCCCTCTCCATAGCTCAAGCCCTCGAGTCCTGGCAACGTCCTCTGTAAATCTTCTCTACACCCTTTCCAGCTTGACAACATCTTTTCTATAAGGCAATGCCCAAAACTGAACACAATACTCTAAATGTGATCTCACCAATGCCTTACACAACTGTAACATGACCTCCCAACGTCTATGCTCAATGCTCTGACCGACGAAGGCCTATGGGCCAAAAGCCTTTTTTGACCACCCTATCTACCTGAGATGCCACTTTCAATGAACTATGTATCTGTACTCCCTCTGCTCTACAACACTCCCCAGAGCCCTATGGTTTACTGTGCAGGTTATGCCAATGTTATTGCTCCCAATGTTTGCTGCGTAATAATTTCTACATAGCTCCTGGCTCCACATGCATCAATTGTCCTTTGTCACAAACCATCCAACTAGCTTTGGAACGCACTCTGTTTCCAAACTGTCTGAATCTTATTACCAATTCTTTGTTCCTCCAAACTGACTCCAACTTTAACTGTCCTTCCTAAGTCCCACTTTTCTGTCTTGGCTTCTTCAATTCTGCCATCAAATAATCCTATCCCAAACCTCCCACATTACTCAATTTTCCCAGTTTCCTTGCAGTCATCTCTGTTTGAACTAACACTATTCTCTACACAATTTCCTGTCCTAGCTCTTACATACAGACCTTAAAAAATATTCCCTCCAGTCATGTATAATTCCTCTTCAACCCTGGCTTGTGAGTTTTGGATCAGATATAGACCTGCATGGCATTCACCACTCTGCTCCCACCACAGGCCAAGATGCTGAAACCATCCTTCTTTATTTTGTTACTTCTAGATTTCATCTCTGCTCTTTCATACGACCCTTCCATCTTATTATAACATGGAATCATCCAAAACTCAGTTGCCCAATCGTAACCCATTCCATATGCTGCCGACCTATATTTAATATCCTCTCTCCTATCTTTAAATTCTTTAGGATCTCTGAATCCTCCTCCTCCTTCATTTTAGTTTAGTTTATTGTCACGTGTACTGAGGTACAGTGAAACGTTGTGTTGCGTGCTAACCAGCCAGCGGAAAGACATTACATGATTACCTTGTACACGCTAGAATACATGATAGAAACATAGAAACATAGAAATTAGGTGCAGGAGTAGGCCATTCGGCCCTTCGAGCCTGCACCGCCATTTAATATGATCATGGCTGATCATCCAACTCAGTATCCCGTACCTGCCTTTTCACCATACCCTCTGATCCCCTTGGCCACATCTAACTCCCTCTTAAATATAGCCAATGAACTGGCCTCAACTACCCTCTGTGGCAGAGAGTTCCAGAGATTCACCACTCTCTGTGTGAAAAAAGTTCTCCTCATCTCGGTTTTAAAGGATTTCCCCCATCCTTAAGCTGTGACCCCTTGTCCTGGACTTCCCCAACATCGGAACCAATCTTCCTGCATCTAGCCTGTCCAACCCCTTAAGAATTTTGTAAGTTTCTATAAGATCCCCTCTCAATCTCCTAAACTCTAGAGAGTATAAACCAAGTCTATCCAGTCTTTCTTCATAAGACAGTCCTGACATCCCAGGAATCAGTCTGGTGAACCTTCTCTGCACTCCCTCTATGGCAATAATGTCCTTCCTCAGATTTGGAGACCAAAACTGCACGCAATACTCCAGGTGTGGTCTCACAAAGACCCTATACAACTGCAGTAGAACCTCCCTGCTCCTATACTCAAATCCTCTTGCTATGAAAGCCAACATGCCATTTGCTTTCTTTACTGCCTGCTGCACCTGCATGCCTACCTTCAATGACTGGTGTACCATGACACCCAGGTCTCGTTGCATCTCCCCCTTTCCCAATCGGCCACCGTTTAGATAATAATCTGCTTTCCCGTTTTTGCCACCAATGATTACCTTGTACACGCTAGAATTTAGAAGATTGAGGGGGGATGTTATAGAAACTTACAAAATTCTTAAGGGGTTGGACAGGCTAGATGCAGGAAGATTATTCCAGATGTTGGGGAAGTCCAGAACAATGGGTCACAGTTTAAGGATAAGAGGGAAGTCTTTTAGGACCGAGATGAGGAAATCATTTTTTACGTGAATCTGTGGAATTCTCTGCCACAGAAGGTAGTTGGGGCCAGTTCATTGGCTGGATTTAAGAGGGAGTTAGATGTGGCCCTTGAGGCTAAAGGGATCAGGGGGTATGGAGAGCAGGCAGTTATGGGATATTGATTTGGATGATCAGCCATGATCATATTAATGGAGGTGCAGGCTCGAAGGGCCGAATGGCCTACTCCTGTACCTATTTTCTATGTCTCTATGTTTCTCCCTTTGGGCCATTCGCAGTGTACCGGTACATGAGCCAACTTGTCCTCTGAAATTACCACAATGCAACAGTTCTGCCCTCCAGCATATAACCAATTTTAAACACCTTACTATCACCTTCAGTTGCCAACCTTCATGCCCCAAATTGATTTGAATTGAATTGAATTTTCAAAGTGGAGTACAATCAGAAGGCATTATTATTGTATCGCATGTTTTGTGGATTTAGATGAGAACTTTTTAATTTCCAGATTCCAAAACAAATGTTGAATTCAAATGGCCTTAGTTTGATTATCTCCTCTGCTGTAGACTATTATCAGGCCACTGGATTTTCAGTCCAACAGTATGACCCTTTTCAGTTCCAAAAATAAAATGATTAAGGTCACAGAAAGAGGAAATTGTCACGGCCATCAGTTTAGACTGAATTCAAAATCTCTGCTATCCAATTCCCTGAGGTGAAAGGACAGGGCTAATTTGTTGTGCTACTCTGTCAGCGTATTTTATTTTATATTTAGATAATAGGAAATCAATTCCCTAATCCAATTCCGCTTGGGTTGCTCTATCCAATCTAGGGATTAATTGGAGAATGAGATGTGCCGGTGAGGCAATCCTGCCTATTATTGAATGCAGTGGCGGCCTGTTAAAAAATAACGGCTGACAGGAATTCTGCTTCACTATTGCACTTTTAATTAACCAATGAATTTATATAAATTATGTATTGTCTTTGAAGAAATTAGTGATGGAAAGGAAACATTAGTGATTCCATGCCAATGATGGTAAATTAAAGCATTGTCTTTCTTTGATACTTATTATTCAATGGGAAGCATCATGCCTCAGTAATTGGTAGCAAAATCATTGTTCATTTCTACAGTTCTGTTATTATTTTAGTTTGAATTAGTTTTGCTTTCTGGAGTGCCTGTGGTCATTGTCATTGTGGACACTCTTTATCTGTTTTAATTATTTTAATTACTTCCTACAATGTATTTCTACAATTTTAAATGCATTTACATTTTTATTTCAGTGTGTTGAAGGTTTAGCTTGCACATCATTGTCAGTGCTCACAATGCAGTAGGATGTTTTTAAAACCTGAAATTATGCTGTCTTATTGTGTGAACAGATCATGTGGTTGCATTCATTCTGTTAATCCCTACTTTAGCAATGATATCAACCTACTTTGAAATAAATCTATGAATGTCTCCTTAGCATATTTTGAATATAATAATTAAAATATGTATTAAATGGTTTTGTAATAATATTTTGCTGGTGCAATTTCAATATTTAACCTAAAATGTGACATTGTCCTCATTTAACCAACCCCTCTTCTTCGATATACCTACGTAACTGCCTGCAATTTCAGTCACAGTCCCAGTCCTAATCCATGCTCTTCATTTTACTGATTCTGGCTTCCTCTTCCTTAAAATTGATATCTGCATGTTGTGCACCGACTTCCATCCTGAATTTTCATTAGATTCTCCCAATGTATAGCATTCCATGTAGGGAATACCAATTTGTAAAATTATGCCTAGATACTGTACGTTTGTGCATGAACCTTTAGGGCAGATACAACCTGGTAAGATAAGCCCATATAATGCATTTTTAATCCATTTCTTTAGATCCCCTATTTTCCCAATCCATTGATAATATTTATATACATGGTTAATTTATTCAGTGATTCTATTTTTTTATTTTGATAGCAGTATCTGAAATCTTCCCACTTACACTGCTTTGTTTAATATTAATTCCCTATGATAGTAGAGGCAACTTCTCTGCTTTCTTATTCTTTATGGTTTATAGTTCTATTTGGCTAATCTCTGAATTGCGTCTTTGCCAAAGAGAAGAAAGAGTAATTGAGCTTGTTTATAGACATATAGAAATATTTATATGCAAGCCAGCTAGTATTGAAGAAAACTGTCCAAAAAAGATAAGAAATAGAGTGCCAAAAGCAGAAAGAAACAACGGTACCAAAGGAGGCACAGTTGGTTATGCATTTGGCAATGGGTGTTTTTTTGTTCTCATTAGCAGATATTCAATCAATTAGTGCATTTTGCATGGAAACAATACAAAAAATGATTCAAGTGAGCTATCATTTTCATGTGAAATTATGCCCATTGTAACATTGGATCAGAGACTCCAATACACCTTTTGCATTAGGTTGCCTGACATTTTCCAGGCACCTAATTTCACTACTCTTTGCTTAGTACACATTTCTACCTTTACCATCTTAATTAGCATCTTTTATGTGCATCAACAACCGCTATGATGGTCACATCTTAAGCAGAGCATATCGTGCTGCTTCACTTTGCTTTTATTATTTAGGAGTGCAGACTTAGGGCAACCTGGCCGTTCAGCTCCAGAACGAACTGCAACCTTCTCAAACTCCATCCAAAGTCTACAGGGTGGGCTATAACCAACAAAGGTTTGCTTTGCCTGTATTTTGCCACTGAGATGCTCAATGGTTACATTGTTGCAACACCCCATGCTATTACTGAAGGTATCAGCATAACAATGAAGACCACACAGGGAGGCATTGAGGCCTCAACAAGAGCCAAATACTTGCCCGTTAGGAAGTGTTTACTCGTGGAAAGTTATTAGGGACACCACGTTCCATTCAGATTTATCTGATGAACAATGTAGTTGCAGGTTTATGATTTCTAGTGTGTGCATCACCAAGTGAAATGTGGCAGAAACATCTTCAGGCATATTCTCGTGCCTGAGCTAATCCGTTAGCGAAATGGCTATTTTGATTCTCAAGTTAGTAACTCCAAGATCCTGCTTCTTGGCAAAGCGGGTCTCTGCCACATCTCCCAGTGTATTATCAGAGGTCTCTGCCCCATCTCCCAGAGGTTATCGGAGGTCTCTGCCATGTCTCCCAATGGATTATTGGAGAAGTGATGAAACACCTCATTCAAGATCAAGTGGTTTCATTCACTTTGATATCAACATCATATGTCCTGAACACCACTGTTTTCCCACAAGTGAAGGAAGCCAGTGAGTGCATTCATATGACCTTCTGGTATTCCTTTAATAACACAGGTCTCTGCTGCGATTAGCACTCAGAAGGTTGCAGATTATTAGAGGGATTTCTTCACAATCAAAGCACCATTGCTGTGAAACAAACATTACAGGTTCACCCTCAGGACATTTTTCACAACCCACTGCCCAAAAGGGTGGATACGTGGTTGGCAGATTTTGCCTAACTCCTTGCCTCTTCAAACCAATCTACTGTCCTATCGCAGTAGCCGAGCACTAATGTAGGGAGAACCATGCATCATGGAAAATGCAATTAACCATTCAATAATGTGATTCCATAGCCTTCATTGGTAGGGGTGTCCTGCAGTGTATGCCAGCCAAGTCCAGCAACTCCATTGTAGCGGTGCTAAACTCTGCATAGTTTCTCTAACTAAATTACCAACTGATGCCAGAGGAAAAGCAACCTGTGGACCCAAGGTTTGAGGAATGTAAAGGGCCTGTCCCACTTACGTGCCTTTGGCACGCAAACTACGCGGTCGCGTTGAGCCGCGACGGTCCCGCGAAGGTCGGGCATGATTTCATGCGTACGCACAGCCGTCTGGAGCGCGTGATGTTATTTGAAGATGGACACAAAGCTGTAGTAGCTCAGTGGGACTGCAGCATATCTGGAGAGAAGCAATGGGTGACGTTTCGTGTCGAGACTCTTCTTCAGTCTGAAAAAAAGGGTCTTGACCCGAAACGTCACCCATTGCTTCTCTCCAGAGATGCTGCCGGTCCCGCTGAGTTACTCCTGCATTTTGTGTCTATCTTCAATTTTCTTGGCCCTGCTCTGGGAGTAGAGGTGGGGGCGGAACCGGACCGCAGCGGCCGTGAGTCCCAGGCCGAGTTCGGCGATCGTTTGCATGCTTCTGCTGCTGTTGAAGGTGAGACGTTGCATCGCGCCAGGGTCTTGGGCCTGTCCCACTTTGGCCGTCAGTTCCACGACAGGCCGTTGGCGCGCGAAGATTTTGTTCACTACAAAAATTTTGGAGCCCCGCACGATGTCGCACACAACTACATACCCCTCTACGCTTCTAAGTGGGATCGGCTCCGCGCGGCCATACGATGCCCGTGCACCTCAACACAACCACGAGGTTGCGTAATTCGCGTGCCAAGGACACGTAAGTGGGACAGGCCCTTAAGGCACAGGCTGATGCACAATAGGAATCAGAGGCAAAGCAGCCTACCCGGAGAACAACAATCCTGATTCCCATCAGAGCAATGGTGGAAAGCATTGACTCGTGGACTAAAAGCAGCTGAGTAAATTATTGACCCAATGTAGATACAATTGCCTTTCCTCCATCTTGGCCATCAGGGTTGAGCATGACTTCTTCCCCTTTAGTTCTGTAGGTTCTGGGGTAGCTAAAGAGTCGTGCATGGGGCATAAATGGCAGGTGTATTTGTTGGGCTGGATGGATGAAAGGAGGTAGTCCTGTGGTCCTTGTACCATTTTACTGGGCTTCCATGTTCTATGAGTTGAAGGCCTGCTTTGGAGGTTTGGTGTTGGTCATGCAGATAAAATGGCCAAACATAATCAGAGCCTTGATACTGCGGGTCTTGCCTTAGGGAAAGCTTTGTGATATTGGTTTGTTTAAACTGACGATGAGTTTGGATAATTTTGTGGGGCAGTGTTAATGGTAGCTATCCTATGACTTGAGGTAGAGTGTGCATCTGTATGGGAGGATGGATATGACACCTGTCTGTAAAACTATGAGCTTTGTTCTGGGTTTTTATAGCCTTTATTTCAATAGATCTTTTCTTCAGATAGTTTAAGGGTTGCACCACAATATTGAAGGTGGTGGTAGATTTAATCTTCTCCATCATGGACCTTTATCTTTTGGGGGATGATGTGTTGACCAGTGGTTAGCAGAGAACCCTGGCCTTGTGGATGTTTGGTGTAAGGCTCTTTCTTTTGTATGCTTTAGTAAACAAATCAGCTACAATGTTGAACTCAGCAGTTCAGCAGAGTTCAGTTCAGCTCAGCAGTTCAGCAATGTTGAACTCAGAAGTAGCAGTTCAGACACCACAAACATGCAAGATTTAGTTTCTAGCCACCTATACATAACAGCCACGTAACTGGCCATCCCAGTCATGGCTACTTAGACTCAATCCATTATTGAAATCAGGCCAGGTCCAACTAAGCACCAAAAATAATTCTGCCAAACTGAGCAACATTTACTTCTCATTATTTTAAGAAAAAAACTGCTACCTTAAATGTGAGATCACACCCAGGTGATTCTGTTTCTATGTAATTTTCTTCCATGCAATGTTGAGAGCGTGACATCACTGCAAAGACTAACTAAGTGGTACAAGAAAGTTTCTCCCATCTTCTCAGCACTATTAATGGTGGGCAACATATTTCTCTTTATTAGCATGAACCACATCCCAAGTTCAAAAAAATAACACAATTTTTTACCTCAAGTTTCTTGGATTGTCCTAATCGATTAAAAAAAAAACAAGTTGGTCTTGCTTTGCTTCATCTGTAAACTTTAGTTCCACTGTCGTGGCTCAGCCTCAAACAGCTTGAAATTATATTCCCACTATGTTTATGTGTTCCACATTATTTTTGGTGGTTACTTGGTCCTGGCTTGATTTCAATACCAAAGGATTGAGTCTAAGTAGGCATGACTGAGATGGCCAGTTATCAAGCCAGCACCAACTAACCACCAAAAATAATTCCGCCAAACTGTGCAACATTTACTTCTCGTTGCGTTAAGAAAAAAGCTGCTACCTTAGATGTGAGATCCAACAAAACATAGCCCACTAACAGATTGAAAGGCCCAAGTGTAAATATTAACATCCTTTGAGGCCGTGTTGTCTGCCTGAAGCTGGATATTATGCAAGTAAAATTCTCTGTTGTGTACTTAGATACGGATTGTGATTTTTAAATCAATTATACCGGAGTTTATAACTTAGGATAGGATTTTGCTTCCTGCTGCTTCATTCTGTGGTTTATAATTCCAAAGGCGATTACTTTGATGAAAAGGACTTGCCTTATTTATTGTTTTATTTTCTTTAATGGTACATTCTTAAGAAATGTCATTCTGTGAAGCCCTGGAGGTGTTGTGCATTACTTGTGTGCAAAAGTAAATGGACACCCTCCAGGGCCCACTTGCTTTTTTTCCAGATTTAGATTATTTACGCTGAAATGGAGCCTTTAAAAGATGATTTTCTTTTTCAAGAATTCTTTTAAAGCATAGAAACACAGAATAAAATATGGACCACATCCAAAGGTAAGTACTTGACATTTGTAATACTTACCCCCACGCTATCTTTTCCTTTCTATTAAACTTTGCTGTAATCTTGGCTCGTGACAAGTGATTATTTTACTTAATGATTTCTGCATTGAAATAGTGGTTCATTTGTACATTGAGTTCAATGTAATCAGCTGTTCAATCAATTGAGGTGCTCTTTTTTACTTCACAGACCTGCTCCCAATGCTACCTCTAACCAAAGTGGTGGAGTGACAGTGTAAATGATATTATAGTTATGCCTCTGGTGACATAGAGTTCCATTGCTCAAGAACTGTCAAGCACTAGTGGTTGACATAAAGGTCTGTGTCCCAAAATGCTCTGAATTGTAACTTTCTGAAAGTGATGCAGTTGATAATGTGCATTTGGCTTCATGTGGTACTGCTCCACAAGGCAAAGGCATAATTTTGTCTCTTTACAAAACAATTATCAGGAACTTCAGATCAGAACAGAGTGATCAGATTTGGCCTGAACCTATATGAATGATCCACCATTGAATTAAATCACAGCTGATTTGTGAACTAACTCTTTTCACTTACCCATCGATCCACATTTGTTTTAAAGCAAATTGGATCATTTTTGAATCATCTACCTTGGAAAGGCATCCACTGGCCATCAATAGCTTGTGCCTCAAAGGCAGCACGGTGGTGCAGTGGTAGAGTTGCTGCCTTACAGCGGCAGACACCTGGGTTTGATTCTGACTACAGGTGCTGTCTGCACGGAGTTTGTACGTTCTTC
The DNA here is from genome assembly GCF_028641065.1 of Leucoraja erinaceus. NCBI lineage: Eukaryota > Metazoa > Chordata > Chondrichthyes > Rajiformes > Rajidae > Leucoraja > Leucoraja erinaceus. The sequence continues at coordinate 106,037,295 of NC_073377.1, read as the reverse complement.
CCATGACCTGCGTGGGTTTTCAATGAGTGCTCCGATTTCCTCCCACGCTTCATGAACATGCAGTTTTGTAGCTTAATTGACTTCAGCAAAGATTGTAAATTGTCCCTGGTGTATAGGATAGTGCTAGTGCATGGGGATCGCTGGTCAGTGTGGACTCGGTGGGCCGAAGGTCCTGCTTCCGCACCGTATCTCTAAATCTAAACTTAACGCGTCAGAATTCCATCCAGTACACCCTGTTCATTCAGCCAGTATTGCTGAGTTGAGAAAGACATAGAAAGATAAGAACATCTTCGAACCTATCTTGTTACTTACTTTTACTACTTATAATTAGTTATTCCTGTTTAATGCACTTTCTTTTACATTTATTTTCTCTTTAATTCTTTTAAAGATAGCGGAATAAACAGTACACCTGCCTGAGGATAGAAACCTTTAAAGTTGTCAAAATGATCTACCGGAGATATTAGCTGGCCCATTAAATTACTCCAACACTTTGTGCCCTAGAGAATGCAAGTGTCTAGTCTGGCCTGCTGTATGGGTCTGGACTGTCCTGGCACATGTATTTTCTAGCAATTTGCCTGACTGCTGAAATATTCATCACAGGTTTGTCAGTTATCTTTAGTAAAAATGCAGGTACAATGTCGAATTTCTGGTCCCTAATGGTCCGGCGCCTCCTTTAATCCAGACAAAATTATGAGAGTGCACTTAAAATCCTCCCACCCCCCTGAAGTTCCCCCAAAAATATGACACCCAGGCCAGGTGAGGCGGCCGATCTTGACCTCATTTGGACTTCCCCGGCTGGACTTTATTACGCATTTGACCCCCCACATTTCTTTTTGTATATAAAAACCCACTTAAAAACCTACTTTAAAATTTTACAGCCAGATTTATCACTTCTGAAACTTTTTAGATACCAAAGGAATCAAGAAAAAAAAAACAAATAATGCCTTACTGTTGATTAAATGCAGTGAGCAAATGCGATAATCGCCAATATTTTCAATCTTGATATCTGCATGGCCAATGTTCGCCAAACACTTTAGCTGTTGTTGTCCCTTCACCTGCCGCCTCTCTCTACCGTTATTTCTCCTCACTTTTGGAATTCTGAAGTAGGTTAAATGTCTCTCACGCTTACCTCGATTTCCATAATTATTTACTGCGCAAAAATTTACCATTTTGCCGTTTTTTAACGGGCCCGCTATGCTGGAAACAATGGTAAGTGGTAAGTGCTTACCTGCAGTTCATTGCGTGTATTCCAGTTGGCGTTGCGTGGCAACAGTACGGGTCACAGTTCATGACCTCGACTACCGTGCAACCTCCCGATATCTCAGTCCCAGGCGGCCTAGGTGGATTGTTCCGGTACCATTCCAGTCCGCTTGGAGGCCTGTGTTGGATGGTGGGGGCAGCGGGCGTGCCCACCCTACCGCATTTTCAGCAGATTCGTCAAAACATGGGTCAATGGGGGTCGTCCCGGCAGTCCAGCCGGGAAAACTGTGCCTTAACCCTGCGTGCAGCCGCTGATCCCAACCTTCATCGGAACTCCCGAGATAAACTCGGGAACCAGCGCCTGGGCTGTCTGTGCAAGAAATACAAGATTTGCTGTAAATTTAATTTAAAACTAATATTTGTTTTGTTTACTTTTCAAGCAGTCCGTGGTGCTTTAGTGACATGGGAGGGGTACTATTAGTGGGTTGGAGGTGTATTGAGTTATTATTACATTATCGCTGTTCTGGCAAAATGGATAATCTTGCAAGGGTCTGGTACCAAGGGTGCCGGAAAAGCGGTGGTGAACCTGTAAAATTCATCAATTTAGCTCTCATGTGAGTATATTGTTGTATCAAACAGGATGGTGCAATGGTTGAGTATTCATTGTTGAGCATCATCATTTGCAGTCGGGTAGTGGGTGAGAGAGTGGCACATATGTAAAGCACCAGAAGATCTTGATCGGTAGTTCGTGCAAGATATACTGGCTTCGTGAAATAGCAGCCACTCAGAAGAAATTGGATAAAAAAGGGACAAAAGATGTGCTTTATGTGGTTTAATTTAGTTTTGAGATACTGCACGGAAACAGGCCTTTCGGCCCCCATTAGGAACGATTTACAATTTTACTAAGACAATTAGCCCACAAACCTGTATGTCTTTGCCGTTTTGGAGAAAAATGGAGCACCCGGAGAAAACGCATCAGGTCACGGGGAGAACGTAAAACTCCGTACAGAGAGCACCCATAGTCAGGATTGAAACCGGTTATCAGACGCGGTATGGCAGCACCTCTACTGCTGCACTGCCGTGCTTTAGCCAGAACATTGTGGAGTGCTGCATTTGATTTTGAACGTTATGTCCCAGGAAGGCACCGGAATGCTGCAAGAGCCTGGAGTTACCAAGTTATGAGACAGGAGATTTCCTGTGGTGAGCTTAGGTTCTTAAAGTGGGTTAAACCATCCGCAGATACACCATAAAAAAACATGCTGCCGTGTTGCATTACAGCTTGGTTTGGGAACAGGTCTGACCAAGACTATAAGAAATGCAAAGAACTGTGGATTTAGCCCAATCCATCGTACAGACCAGATTTCTCACCTTTGACTCCATCTACATTTCACGCTGCCTCCAAAAAGCAGCCTATGTTATTCATCACCTAGCTCATTCCTTCCTCTCCCTGCTCCAGTCAGGTAGATAATACAGAAGCGTGCACCACCAGACTTGGGAACAGCTTCTTCCCCTCTGTTATCAGGCTTCCGAACTGTCCTATCATTAGCTAGGATACTGCCCGATCCAACTCTTTTCCATGTGGACATTGTACTTTGTTTATGGAACTGGTGCACTAGAATGCTCAGAACTATATTCTGCCCTTTGTATCTTCCCCTTGCTCTACCTGTTATGTTTGAGTTTGACTTGGTTGTATTTATGTATAGTGTTATGTGATCTGATTGGATAGCATGCAAAACAAAGCATTTTGTTGTACCTCGATACACGTGCTGATAATAAACCTAAACTGGTGTTCAGTTTTACTGAAGGCTACCCCCCAAGCTCTAATAAGTAGTTTGAATGATATCTGGTCACTTAACAGCTTATGTGATGGGAAACCTGGCAGAAGCTAGTCTTCCATATTTTTCATCACCTCAATAACTAAACAATGGAAAGTAGGAAAAATGAAATTGCCTCTCTAGTCAATAGACGAGAGACAATAGACAATAGGTGGATGAGTAGGCCGTTCAGCACATCGAGCCAGCACCGTCATTCACTGCGATCATGGCTGATCATCCACAATCAGTATCCCGTTCCCACCTTCTCCCCATATCCCTTGACTCCGCTATCTTCAAGAGCTCTATCTAACTCCCTCTCGAAAGCATCCAGAGAATAATGCTCCTGTCTCACTTAGGAAACCTGAACGGAAACCTCTGGAGACTTTGCGCCCCACCCAAGGTTTCCGTGCAGTTCCCGAAGGTTGCAGGTGGTTGCCGGAGGTTGCAGGTAGTGGAAGCAGGTAGGGAGACTGACAAAAACCTCCAGGAACCGCACGGAAACCTTGGGCAGGGCACAACGTCTCCAGAGGTTTCTGTTCAAGTTTCCTAAGTGGGGCAAGGGCATCCGCCTCCATTGCCTTCTGAGGCAGAGAATTCCACAGATTCACAACTCTCTAGGTGAAAACGTTTTTCCTCATCTCCATTCTAAATGGCCTACCCTTATTCTTAAACTGTGGCCCCTGGTTCTGCACTCCCCCAACATAGGAAGCATGTTTCCTGCCTCTAGCATGTCCAATCCCTTAATAATCTTATATGTTTCAATAAGATCACCTCTCATTGTTCTAAATTCCAGTGTATACAAGCCCCTGTCGCTCGCTTCTTTTAAGATATGATGACAGTCTAGCCATCCCGGGAATTAACTTTGTGAACCTATGCTGCACTCCCTCAATAGCAAGTTTGTCCTTCCTCAAATTTGTCGACCAAAACTGCAAACAATACTCCAGGTATGGTCTCACCAGCGCCCTGTACAACCTCAACTCTCCTCAAAACTTTGGAGATGGGTGAAAGAAAAGGGCTAGATTACTTTCATTGCAAGAACTGACAGATTCAAAACACTATCCATAATATACGGTGCCAGTGTAGTGGCCTGGTCAAGGTCAGGAAAAGACCGGACGCCAGGCGGATTCAAAAGAAGCTTTTTAATTCCAACAGTCCAAGATCACACACCGACACTCTTATCTCTACCCCTCGGGAGTCGACCGGTAAACCCCGTGGCAGACCAACACCCCTGTCCCTCAATCGGCGAGGGGGATGATCCAAGGAGTGGCCTACCCCCCAGGGACTGCCACACCAGCATTTAAATTCAGCAGCACTCAAAAGCATTTGATGATTTCAAACATCAGCAATAAATTCACTCATTATGAGTCTGTTCAGTCTGAAGAAGGGTCTCGACCAGAAACGTCACCTATTCCATCTCTCTATAGATGCTGCCTCACCTGCTGAGTTTCTCCAGCACTTTTTGTCTACACTCATCAATAGTGCTAAAAAGAATAAATGGCAGCATGGAATATGATCTGTAAGGTGCTGGTGAAAGTCTTGTAATCCTATTTAATTACATCAAAATTTCATTTATTCTGTCATTGTAAACCAATGACCCTGTTTAAATAAATGGGCAATGAGAATGTAATCTAGTAGAGAGCATCAGTGCAAGTCTTGGAATCCTATGCAATAAAAATAGAATTTCACTTTAACAGGTTGCTGTGAACGAAGCTCTATTAATAATATAGTAAAGCCTGATAAAATAAAGTAGACATTTTTCCTGAAGTAATAATGTGTGCTATTGCAGCTGCATATTAAACGTGCTTGCCATTGAAATCAATGGATACTATTTGAATGAGTTGATATTTACAATGGTTGCAGTTTATCTTGTTATTACTGATCACCTATTCTAAGCTGCTATTTAATAAATATTTGACAGAATTACTCTTCTTAAAGTACTCATTAAATGCAACAGCTGGCTTGTTTAGTTCTGCCTGAATTATTTCAATGGCACAGGAAAGTGATACAATTGTCCTAATTTATCTTCTTTATCTTCCATTTCATCACTTTGCTGTTTACCTTTGTTACGCTTTCAATTTTTCAAGCAAATCTTTCTTAATTATTTTTCAACACTGTTTACAGAAAGAACGTTTTTTTGTATTTTATTACTGATAACCTTTTGCAGTTTTGCAAGGTGACTCCTCCAGGATAAAACCATGATCTATGGGATTGCAAAAAAAATTGGTTGATATAATACACAAAGGTTGAGTGTCATATCTGCCCAGAATCATTTGTCATTGGTCATTTAAAAAACATTTGCACTGTTCACGGGCAGTTTATGTAAATGAGATTACATCCGACAATGGGATCTCATTTACATAAACTGCCCATCAACAGTGTTCTGCCCAGTGCAATGGGAGATGTTTTACATTATTGTCAGGAGGGAGGGGGGGCAATGTTATTTAAACATTGTGTATAGATGGGAAGTGCGATAGTGGAAAGGTGGGGGAGGGAGTGACCGAGGGAAGGGAAAAGGAGAGGGAGGGAGGGACAGGTGAGGGAGGGAGGGGAGGAGGGGATGAGGGGAGGGAGGGGAGGAGGAGAGGGGAGAGAAGAGGGAGGGTGGAGGCGGAGGGAGTGTATAACCCGCGCTTGCGCAGTTGGGGGCTATGGGTGAGTGGTGGAATATTGCGTTGGGGAAGTGGGTTGCTTTGGGGGAACGAGTGAGTGGTGGAATCAGGTTGCATTTGGGGAATGGGTGAGTGGTGGAATATTGCATTGGGGGAACGGGGCCCAACGGTTCTCATTGTGACATCATAGCTGTAACTGCCAGCAACTGCCACTGCAGTGTTCAAGTCATTCTTTCTCAAACTACATTTTGTAAAGTTGAAAATGTGAATAACTTGTAAAATATAACATCAATCTGAGCAAAACTTGATAAAAACACACCACAAGACAATTCTGGGCAAGGTGGCCCAAAAATTGAAGCACTATCGTGTACCGTTTTGGCGTAGATAAGGCCCGCATGGAATCACATGCACACAGACAAGATGAGAGTTTTAGTAATATAGTAGACCAAGTGGGATCCGTTCGGTCCCTGTCACACGGGATGCCTCGTCCTCCAACGCAACCCGTTCCCCAACGCAATATTCGACCTCTCACCCATAGCCCCCACGGGAGGCCTGGTCCCCCAATTCTGGTCCCCCCTCCCTTATTTTAAACTTTTAAAAAATACAATCGCACTAACATTTTGTTATTCTTTAATGTGATGTAGGTGCCACTGACAAGGCCATCTTTTGTTATCAAAATCTAATAATTAAACTTTCAATATAGAGAACAATTAAAAGTCAACCATGTTGTTGTGGCTTTGCAATCACACATGTGCTGGGTGAGGCTGGCAGATTATTCCCCCTGAAGGACATTTTCCGCCAAGGACTCAGTGTCCTGGGATTACAACCCTGGAAGGGTTTTGGCCCGAAACATTGCCTATTTCCTTCACTCCATAGATGCTGCTGCACCCGCTGAGTTTCTCCAGCTTTTTTGTGTTCCTGGGATTACAACATTGTAGCTGGTAGGGCTACAATCCCAGTGTAATGCGTTAGCTGGTAACTGCTAGTGCAGATTGGAAGAAATCTTTCTCAAAGTGGGATTTTGTAAAGTTAAAGATGTGAATAACATGTAAAATATAACACCAATCTGAACTAAACTTGATAAAAACACACCACAATTGTGAGTAAGGTGGTACAAAAATTGTAGTGCTATCATGTATTGTTTTGGCATCATTCAGGGCATGAAGCAATCGCACACAGGCAGACTCACTAACAAATAAGATGTGAGTTTTAGTAATATATATACTAGACCAAGTTGAACCTGTTGGGTCCCTGTCACACAAGAGGCCTGGTCCCCCAATGCAACACGTTCCCTCAACGCAATATTCCACCACTCACCCATAGCCCCCACAGGAGGCCTGGTCCCCCAATGCCATCCGTTCCCCCAACGCAATATTTCACCAACGCAATATAGCCCCCAACTGTGCAGGTTGGCTCAATGTTTCACCCTCCCTCATTTTACACTTTTATAAAAATGCGCTAACTTTTTGTTATTCTTTAATGTGATGTGGATGCCACCGACAAGGCCATCTTTTGTTATCCAAATCTAATCATTAGACTTTCAATTTAGAGAACAATTAAAAGTTAACCATGTTGCTGTGGCTTTGCAATCACATTTGTGCTGGGTTAGGCTGGCAGATTCTTCTCCTGTAGGACATTTGCTGCCAAGGACTCAGTGTCCTGAGATTACAACAATGTAGCAGGTAGGGCTATAATCCCATTGTGGCATCATAGCTGTAACTGCCAGCTGCCAGATGGAAGACATTTCTCTCAAAGTGGGATTTTATATAGTTATAAATGTGAATAACTTGTAAAATATAACATCAATCTGAACGAAACGATGAAAACACACCACAAGACAATTGTGAGTAAGGTGGTCCAAAAATCGTAGCACTATCCTGTACCATTTTGGCGTAATTCAGGTCATGAATCAATCACACACAGGCAGACTCATGAACAAACAAGATGAGAGTTTTAGTAATATACTAGCCCAAGTGGGAGCCATTGGGCCTCCCAAAACAATAATCCACCACTCACCCGGTGGCGGCTGAAGGAAAGTTCTGGATTATTTGTGTGTAAAACGTTGCAGGGCAGCGTCTGCCAATGGACTCGACTTGGGTCCCCGGAGCCACATGGGGGGAGAGGGTTGGGGGCAGCATCGGAGGAAAGTTCTGGAATATTTTTTGTAAAACGTCAATCAATCCTTCGCATGTGAAAACCCCCAACCCCACTTCCCAGCCCAGCCCCACACACACTAACCTCCCCCACACACACTAACCCACACACACACACTAACCCCTAACACACTCACTAATCCCCCCCCCCACACACACCCCCCATACACACTAACCCTCCCCCACACACACTAACCCCCCCCCCCCCCGACCCACACACACACACTACTCCCCCCCACACACTAATCACATGCTTATCCCAATCTGAAGGAAACTTGACACGAACAAAAATGGGACAAAGGTGAGTAAGGTGGGCGGCAGCTGAGTTCCCATTGTGATGTCATTATCGGGTGGCAGAATGTTCACGTCTGCGTATGTAAATGAGATGCCATCGTGATTGGAGAAGTGTGAGATGCCATTATGACGTCATAGCTACAACTGACAGAAAACTCTCACAGCACAGTCACAATTATTCTTCTCAAAGTGGGCTGTTCAAATGTCAATAACTAGTGAAATATAACCAATCTGAACAAACCTTCATACAAATGACCATGGGACAAAGGTGAGTAAGATGGTGCAAAAACGTTTGTGCTATTCTGTACCATTTTGCCATAGTTCCCTGAGATCACTCACACACAAACAAGATGAGACTTTTATAGAGATAGATAGATAGATAGATAGATAGATAGATAGATAGATAGATAGATAGATAGATAGATAGATAGATAGATAGATATCAAATAAATGAGAAGAGAGTAAAGTCATGAATGTTTAATTGTCATAGGCACTGATAACAGAACAATTAGATTCTTACTTGGTGCAGCTTAATAGACCTGTAAATGCATTAACACAAAATAATATATGCCTTTTTCAGTGTTCCTCCTGTAGATCCCTTCGATGGAGTTAGATTTGGAGTTAATATGAAGTAGGTCAAGGAAGGTGGTCCTGAGTTAAGAAGTTGGCCACAATTTTATTAAATGGTAAAGTAGTTACGAGGAACAGAATGACATTTTTCCAGCTTCTTTTTCTTACATTCTTATAATTGGGATTAGAAATGTACTGTTTTCTTCTTTATGATCCACTGTAGCAAATTTTGGCCAATGTCTCATCCTTAATGATGAAACTGCCAATTTACGATATTTTGCTGTATTAAAAATGCATAAAAGTTTCCAGTTTAGAAACCATTTAAGTACCGATAAATATTAATTTGCCTGAGCACCCACTGCAGCATTCAAGTGATTAAAGCAAGTTTGTAATTATAACAGTTATGTCAAGCAATTGTTTTTGCTTTCTTGACAAGATGCCATGAGTGAAGGTATTAAAAATAGATCAACATACATAGGGCTACTGGGGTTTGAAGCTTCATATCTTAAGACCCAAGATTCCTCTGTTGTTGTGAATGTAAGAATTATTTTTAAATTGCTGATTGTAAATTTGTGCAGATTTTCATATTTTAGTTGGGAATAAAACGTGTAGATTCCAGATACACACACTTTATTGACCCCAACGTTGTGACCATTCCATAGACATCTGCAGAACCTTCAATAAAATACCCACATATCTATATGGATCAGGATTAGCAAACAGTAACCCCACTCAAAAGTTATATAAGAATTATTTAATTTTGTTTATTATTGTCATGTGTAACGAAGGTTTTGTTTGCATGCTATCCAGTCAGCAAAAATATTATACAAGATTACAACCAAACCATCTACAGTGTACAGACACAGGATAAAGGGAATAACGTTCAGTGCAGGAGGAGTCCAGTGAAGTCTGATTAACGATAGTCCAAGGGTTTCCAATGAGGTAGATGGTAGGTCAGGACCTCTCTCTAGTTGGTAATAGGATGGTCCAATTGCCTGATAACAGCTGGAAAAAAACCCATCACTGAATCTGGAGGTATGCACTTTCACATTTCTGTACCTCTTGCCTGATGGGAGGTGGGAGAAGAGGGAGTGACCATGTTGAGACATCGTTGATTATGCTTGTGGCCTTACCGAGGCAGTGTGAAGTATAGATGGAGTCAATGGAAGGGAGATTGGTTTGCATGATGATCTGGGCTAAGTGCACAACTCTCGGTAATTTCTTGTGGTCTTGGATGGAGCTGTTCTCAAACCATGCTGTGATGCAGTCCGATGCATCCCAAATTTAAAGTGAAGAAAAGACAATATGAAATGTTCAGGCTAGAAACTTTTGGTTGTGAGCATAATCATGCCTGAACCTAAAGGAAGAGCACAAAAGTTAAATATGTTGAAATACATATGCAGGAATTAATAATATAGAGAAACCCCATGTGTGTAAATGTACAACTCTATCATCAAGCATTGTGCGTTTGACTTTAGTTTTTATCAGATTTTGCGAAAAAGTGGATTGTTTGATTTAGTTAGTTCCACAATGCTCCAGAGCATTTCAACTCAAATAATAGCAAAAAATAGAAAAGTTTAAGGTATCCCTGGAGATAAATCCAGCAGAAAGAAAGGTCAACATGTAGAGTAAAAACAAGAAGAAGCAAAGAGTGTAATATGGTATTTTTAAATAAAAGATGAGAACTTTGATCCAAACAAACCCTCAGCATTTTGGAGGTCAGGTGGCTTTTGTTACAGATGGGAGTGCTGTGGGTGATGTACAGCACTGAGCCAGCAATCAGGTAGCAGACCACAGATGTCAGAGCAATTGGGGCAGCTTAATGAGATTTTGTTCTCCCTGTGACCACGTGAATTTTGCGCAGTGTTCTGCCGTCTTCCCACATCCCAATAAAATGGTGGCAGATTAATTGGACTCTGTAAGATTATATAGAACATTTTATCATTTATTGCCTTGCATAAACACTTAACGACTCATAAATTGTGGGCCAACAGGCTGTGACATTATAAGAGCGGACTTCTCTTCCCTGAAACTACTCACTGTTGTCGGTGGTTGATGCTGCCATTTTTGGACACGTTTCTTTGTGCACGTGGAATATTGTGACGAGGCTTGGCCAAAAAGAGACCATAATGGTAGTTTAATAGCCAATAAAATTGAATAACTTCTTTAATATTAAACACCATCAAATAGAGCCAATTTGAGATGCGGCAGAACATATTTAGTTCACACAGTTGTTCAGATATCAAAATAAAAGATGGAATTTTCTATTCGTGGACCTTTTAATAAATGTAACAGGCACTGTATTAATGTTTTATTCCAAGCTGAATTTATGAGTCATTAGGTGTTTATTCAAGGCAATAAATTATAAAAAATATTCCACAATCTATTACACTATTGTATACTTGTCATTTTATTAGATTTTGCTAAATTAACCCTGTAAGAATTGCAGTACACTGATTAATTACATGAGGCCAATTAATTATATGTGATGATGCATGAAAGTGACACCTATAAAGATAAGCCTGCTGGTAAACATGTAATTAAGAGGGGAAGAAAGCCATTATTCTTTCATTTCTTGGTCAAAACATCTCATAAAGACTTTTTTTTGTTATTGTGGAATGTCCCAAACTTATGACTGGCTGGAGTATGATAAAGATTTTATTAACAGATCGAACAGTGAACATTCTCTGTACTTTATTACATTAGATGAAAGCAGATATGTGGTTATGATATTCAGAAGTTAATGAGCAAATATTTCCACTGGCATCCCACTGTTAATTTATCTAAGTAAAACATACGGAGCCAAATTGGTTAAAACCACAATATTGTGCGTGCTGAGATTAATTGAAAATCAGAAATAAGTTGCAAGTAGTCTACAATTCACCCTGCTTCTGACATACTAACATAGGTGGCACGGTGACGCAGCGGTAGAGTTGCTGCCTTACAGCATCAGAAACCCGGGTTCGATCCTGACCACGGGTGCTGTCTGTACGGAGTTTGTTCGTTCTACCCGTGAACTGCGTGGTTTTCTCTGGGTGCTCCGGTTTCCTCCCACACTCCAAAAACATATAGGTTTGTAGGTCAATTGACCTTGATAAAATAGTAAATTTTCTCTCATGTGTGTAGGATAGTGTTAGTGTGTGGGGATTGCCGGTTGTCGTGGACCTGGTTGGCCGAAGGGTCTGTTTCTGCGCTGTATCTCTAAACTAAACTAAACCGAACACAGAGGAGATTGAGCTGCTTGCAGTGGGGCCTGGCAACTGATGCTGCATTATAGATATGAGGTCTGTGCATCTGAAGGCAACTCAAGTGGGAGTTGACTTTCACAGTGCCGGCGAGGTTCCAAATAGAATAACCTGCACCACCCTTTCCCAAACTTGTATCCAACCTACACCCGAGTCTCCTAATTCAATCGGAACTGATCACTCCCTGGACCTACAACTGCCCGATCTCCCAACACTGATCCAACACCTTGCCTTCCCAGCCCATTATCTTGCATTCCCACTTAATCATTAATTACTAGGCTTACACCCTACAAGGAAAGGTTTGCTCCTCCAACCCCCAACAATGAACCCTTGCTTCAAAATCCATGCCCAACCAAACCCCTACCCCTTTACAATCCTCTATCGCTACAAGGAAAGTTCTACTCCCACAGCCAATAATTAACCTTTGCATGAGCACCTCTGCCCCAACCTCACGCCGCCCGCCCCCCCCCCCCCCCCCCCCCGCACCTCCTTTACAATCCCCTTTCCCTCCCACTCCCTCACATCCCCAGGCCCCATACTGGTCTTGGTGTCAGCCCCTGAATTAAGTGATTTCCTTTGGGTATTCTGCACTGATGGTGCATGCAAAGAAAATATTTAACGTATGGAAGACATGTTCAGTGGAACAGAACAGATTAAGCCTCATCTGCTGCAGAATCTCGGCACGGTGGCGCAGCGGTAGAGTGTAGAGTTGCTGCCTTACAGCGAATGCAGCGCCAGAGGCCTGGGTTCGATCCCGACTATGGGGGCTATCTGTACGCAGTTTTACATTCTCCCTGTGACCTACGTGGGTTTTCTCTGAGATCTTCGATTTCCTCCCACACTCCAAAGACATACAGGTATTTAGGTTAATTGGCTTAGTAAATGTAAAAATTGTCTCTCGTGGATATCGGATAGTGTTAATGTGCGAGGATCGCTGGTCGGCGCGGACCCAGTGGGCCGAAAGGGCCTATCTGCATCTTTAAACTAAACTAAAGTTCCTAGCCTGTCATAAACTGACTGACCTGTTTGTATTTTGACAGCTGCTAGGCAGTTATAGCTTTTTCCTTGGTCAGTGTTTGCAGATACGATAACTATTTTTAATGTTTTTGTCATAATGTTGCTTTCTCTGTTTCCTAATGTACCGCCAAGGTGGAGTAATGTAAAATACTCAGCTGATCATTCCCCACCCAATGGCCACACTTGAGCACATTTCTGTAATTGTCTACAACACTGATGGAAATGAGCTTTGAATGCAATACTCTTGACTGTATCCTAAATGTATTCCCAAATGACGTTAATATTTTGTAGTATACACATTAATGCATATAAAATCACATCCTCTTACAGTTAAGCGACTGAAAGAAGGCTAACACAAATGATGTTGAGGTTTTATGCTACATTACAGAGGACTTATTTTATTGAGTCTTTGAATAAGGTTTGCATCACAACTTCCTGAACTGGGGCAAAGTTCAGCTACTTCCATCATTACATTTTTTTTGTTATTCTTTCCAACCCAATGGTTCACTGGTTTCAGATCTTGTTCCTGCACTTCAGCTACTTGGGAAAAGTTGCATCTTAAGCTAGATTAATAAGAGTGTTTGTATGATACTAATGGGAAAACGCAATAACTATAATCTTTGATTTACAATATCTAGTTTCTGATGCACTGGCCCAATTTGTATAGTTATAATTATCCTCAATGATTTGTATTTTTTGGTGGTATAACTCATGTCCAAAGTGAAAGACAAAGGCTGCCATAGAGTCATAGGGTGATACAGCATGGAAACAGGCCCTTCAGCCCAACTTGTCCACACCGGCCAACATGTCCCGGCTACACTAGTCCCAACCGCTTGTGTTTGGTCCATTTGCCTCCAACCTTGTCCTATCCATGATTGGTAAAAATTATTTTCACCTCCCTGGAAGCTTTCTCTAGGTGTAATATTATCACTGAAAAACTTTGTAGAACAATATTTTTAAGGATCACCATCTTTAACTCTTATTAAAAAAAACATAAGATACTGAAGCTGTTAAATAATCAATGTTTTGAATAGTATTTCTATGGGGATTGGTTTCCTAACTTTGGCAGAAAACTGGATGTTGTGAAGTTAACTATGATTTCACTATTTCTGAATTACGGCCCGATTCTCTGCAGTTACAAATTGAGACAACGTTATGGAAGTTCTAGTCCATTGTAATTATTTTGTACGATGATATTCAATTCAAAATTTGAATTGAAATATGAATGTGTTGATTCAGTTTCCCGCTTGTCCCCTTTAATCATGGCTGATAATTTATTACATTTTGATAATACTTTGTCATTGACAAAAGGGATGGGAATCCAATTATAGATCACAGGTGATATCCATTTTAATGAAGAGGAAGATTCACTTCAAGACAGAGGGTTTGTTAGTTTTTATCTAACAAACAGGAATGTGAGATTTAATATTTTAACATGATAAAATAAGTACCTGCTTGCACAACTAATGACAAAGTCTTTGAATATTGGTGATTAATAAGCTGCAGCACTACTTAATTCAGAGGTTTTTTATCTCTTTGAAAAGAGGATGAGGCAATAAATAGTCTTTCTTTCAGTATTTAGTCAAGAAATAAAATTCTTCCGATGTTCGCTCAGTGAATGAGCAATTGGGAAGAGTATTATTGCAAGTTTGCCACAATTAATAAGTTCAAGATACAAGAAAAGATAGTAAGCTGGAAATAGACTAATGAGATTGGGGTGGAACGGTGCTATCATCTTTATTTGCTCCCGCCTGCCTAATTTTGAAAACGCATTCTGAAATGCTTCATAAAATGGAAAGAACTAAGTTTTCTTGTATCTCCTTGCCTGCCATCAATGGTTTGGCAGAACCCCTGATGAAGAAACCGGAGAGGCTCCTGCAATAATCAATCATACATACACACAATCATTAATTATACTTCCAGAACCATCAACAGTCATATTCCTTCCAGGATTCCTCCAATTGTCCATGGTTAGAGACAGGTCAGATCCCTTGAGAAACTTGCAAGATCCCTTTCAGATGTATCTCTGGCATTTACACTGATCTTTTGCAGAATTTTCTATCATTAAGTTTGCAAGAGAGCGAATATGTCTCTTATGTCCAGAAGTGAAAAGGATTCATTTTCCAATTAATCACTGCCAGCATAAAGCCTCGTCTGGTAATGGTGCAGTGTGAAATTTATGTAAATTGAATCCATTATTATCCATCATAAATTGATATTAAATATGAATAAATAAACCGAAAACCATGCTGCATGTGCTCATTTTCAATGTACATTCCCTGTAGGAAGCAGCCTACATTATGAACATGCTGTAGAAGAGACTGTGGTGTGTTGTGTAATGTAAATAAGTTACGTCAAGAGTGTTTCATTACTGTACATACCGGCCACAAAACAATGTAATTCTTACTTGCTGCTGCTTTACAAATTAAATAATGCAAAAGCACACAAATAAATATACAATAATCAATAATACAATAATTTCATGATCAGTAAAACTGGGTAATCAGACCATATTAGTGCAGTATGTAGTGGAATCAAAACAAAGTCCACTGTAGATCATAGCTGCTGAGAGAGTATTGTGGTTAGTATTGTGCAAAGTGCAGGAAACTGATGTTTACTGGGAAGAATCAGTTGAACCTGGAGTTCATGGTTCTGAGATTCTTGTATCACCTACCTGAAGGTAGTCGTGAGATGTAGATCTTTGATGATATTAGCTGCCTTTTTGAGGCAGCGCAGCATGTAGATCGCTTTGATGGTGGGGAGGTCAGCATCCATGATGGATCGAGCAATTTCTACTACTTTAGAGTAATTCAACATCGAAACAGGTCCATCAGCCCAACTTGTCCATGCCAACCTAGATGCTCCATCTACACTAGTCCCACCTGTATGCGTTTGGCCTATATCACTCTAAACCTTTCCTTTCCTTGTCTTAAATGTTGTAATAGTGCCTGCCTCATCTACCTCCACTGGTGCACAATATGGTCTCCTTACTGATGAATAAACATTCTTATTAGAGCAAGTGTTCTATATTTAGAACAAGAGAAACCCTTGGAAATGCTTAGGCCAGGCAGCAAATGGGGAAAAAGGTACAAAGTTAATTTAGAAACAAGGAACTGCACATGGTGGATTACAGAATAAGACACAAAGTACTGGAGTAACTCGGCATGTGCCGTTCCCTGTTTCTGTATTAACTCTGTAACTTTTCCCACAGTTGCTGCTTGAACATAGACAGGTAACATTTTGAGTCCAGACTCCACTTCAGACCGATTCAGAGTTAATGTTTCAGGTTGAAATCTAACATGAAACATTAACTCTGCGATGTTCTATTCTTCTTTCCTACTTCAGATTGTGTTCTATAATTATTCTTCTGAGTAGAACTTACCGAAGTCCCAAAATATTATTCTTCCACCATGCCTCTCAGTCTTCTATCAGTATGCCAGTTCTGAATCCATAAGACCAAGTCACTATCAACCCATTGCATCTTACTCTTCTGGATCAGCCTACCAAGGGGGACTTTATCAAATGCCTTACAATCCATGTAAACAATATCCATCACACTACCATTCATCATCGCCTCAAAATACTTGATCAAGTTAGTAAAACACGAACTACCATATACAAAGCCATGCTGACTGCCCTTTCCTTTCCTTGAATGCCCCTTCACATTCCTTTCAAATGGGAGGAAATGCTATCCCAAAGAATCCTCTCCAATAGCTCCTCTACCACTGACATTATGTTCATTAGCCTATATTTCTCCCTTCTTCCCTCCTCAAAAAAAGGAACAACATTAGCTACTCAATCCTCTGGGACTTTGTCTGTGGTGAGAAAAGACACGAAGATCTTTGTAAAGGCTCCTGCAATCTCATAGAAACATAGAAACATAGAAAACAGGTGCAGGAGTAGGCCATTCGGCCCTTCAAGCCTGCACCGCCATGCGATATGATCATTGCTGATCATCCAACTCAGTATCCAATCCCTGCCTTCTCTCCATACCCCCTGATCCCTTTAGCCACAAGGGCCACATCTAACTCCCTCTTAAATATAGCCAATGAACTGGCCTCAACTACCTTCTGTGGCAGAGAATTCCACAGATTCACCACTCTCTGTGTAAAAAATGATTTTCTCATCTCGGTCCTAAAAAACTTCCCTCTTATCCTTAAACTGTGACCCCTCGTTCTGGACTTCACCAACATCGGGAATAATCTTCCTGCATCTAGCCTGTCCAACCCCCTGTCCAATCTCCTCTCTTGCCTCCTTCAATATCCTCGGATAGATCCTATCAGGTCCTTAGGATTTATCCACTTTAATCATCTTGAAGAAGCCCAACACCTCCTCCTTAATCTCAAACTGTCCTTGCATATTAGTATTCTCCACACGGATCTCACTGTTCTCTATGTCCTTCTTCTTGGTGAAAACACACTTAAAGTACCCATTGTGCATCTCACTTACATCTCCAAGCATAAATTCCCTTTTATCCTTGAGCAGCCCTACCATTGCCCTGGTTGCCCTCTTGTTTATAAATGTAGATATAAAAAGCTTTCGCAATTTTAGTTTAGTTTAGAGATACAGCGCGGAAACAGGCCCTTCGGTCCACCGAGTCCGCGCCGCCCAGCGATCCCTGCACATTAACCCTATCCTACAACCACTAGTGACAATTTTTACATTTACCAAGCCAATTAACCTACAAACTTGTATGTCTTTGGTGTATGGGAGAAAACTGAAGATCTCGGAGAAGACTCATGCAAGTCACAGGGAGAACGTAGAAACTCCGTACAGACAGCACCCGCACCTGTAGTCGGGATCGAACCCAGGTCTCCGGCGCTGCATTCGCTGTAAGGCAGCAACTCCACGCTGTGCCATTGTTTCTTTGTTCTGATTCATCAAAGCCATTTTGTGGCATTTTTTTGCCCGCCATATTGCATGCGTCAGTTCTTGCCGCCCATGTCAGATGTGGATTTACCAAATAATAAATTCTTCCATTGCACCCTCCTGAGCTCCTGCCTAATAACATTTCCCTTTCTCCAATTTAGTACCTTCCTGCATTCTCTCTATTAAAAACAAAATCTTAAAAACTTATGCAGTTCTAATCACTTTCTCCAAAATGGAAATATGTCAGACTTGCACATAAATGTAGATTGGTTGGCTAGTAGGCTTGCAGTGGCACCAAGATTTCTGGGGTCATTGACTTTGAGGAAGGCTGTCAAAGCATACAATGGGATA
This sequence comes from Leucoraja erinaceus, assembly GCF_028641065.1. Lineage (NCBI taxonomy): Eukaryota > Metazoa > Chordata > Chondrichthyes > Rajiformes > Rajidae > Leucoraja > Leucoraja erinaceus. Next base: position 106,019,173 of record NC_073377.1, on the reverse strand, counting down.
TAGATTAGTTGCAGAAATTGGCAACAGTTGGCAGATGGGGTTTAATCCGAGCAAGTGTGGGGTGTTGCAATTGGGAGTTCAATGTAAGGGGATAATATACAAGAACTGGCATGAGCCTTAACAGCATTAATGTACAGAGGGGTCCAAATCCATAACTTCCTGAAAGTGGCAACACAAGTAGATAGAGTGGTAAAGTAAGTATATGGTATGCTTGCCTTCATTGGTCAGAGCATTGTGTATATGAGTCAGTAAGTTATAATGTAGATTTATAAGACTTTGGTTAGACTGCATTTGGAGTATTGTGTGCAATTCTGGTTGCCCCATTGCAGGAAGAATCCTTTAGAAAGGATTCATTGGAGGGTTACCAGAATGATAGACAGAATGCTGGAGTAACTCAGCGGGTCAGGTAGCATCCCTAAGGAAAAGTAATTGGTGACGTTTCGGGTCAAGACCCTCCTTCAGACGGAGTCAGGGGAAAGGGAAACAAGAGGTATGAAATGGTCTGCTCCTCTCACTTATGTTACCCCACCACCAGGCTTTGATATATTTGGCTGTGCAGTTTTTGGTCTCCTGAGTATAGAACATATGTGATTGTTCTGAAGACAATGAAGTGGAAATTCACCAGAATGATGTCTAGGACGCAGTGTCTCTGTGATGAGGAGAGACTGGATAGGGTTGGTTGCTTTTCTTTGGAGCAGAGAATGATGATGCGGTCCTGATAGTGTTGCACAAAATTGTGAAATGGTTACCGGAAAGATGCCTGAATTATGGGGGTAGAGATGATTCCATATTGGCTGTTTCCATGCTATAGGACACTATGACTTATGATTCTATGAAATGTACAAGGAAAGTTTTTTTACACAGAGGGTGATGGGTGACTGGAACTTGCTGCCAGGGATTGGTGGTGGAGGCAGACACAATTGTGATATTTAAGAGACTTTTGGATAGCACATGGATACGCAGGGAAGGAAGGGTATGGATTATGTGTAGACAGATAAAAGTTGCTCTTAGCATCATGTTCAGCACAAACATAGTGGGCCGAAGGACCTGTTCTTATGCTGTACTGTTCTGAGGTCTATACCCAGGGCTCAAATCGGAATATAATGGAAAGATGTTTCCTTGGGCGTTGAACAATCAAGCATATTGACTGCTCCATTCAACAACTTTTCAACCACTCTTTCTCTCTTCACATTTTACCTTAAATTAATCATTGTGGCACCTAAGTTAAGAATTTTCTGTGACCAGCTCTGGTGTAACTTCCCTGAAAGCACAATATTCCTTATGCATTATTGAATGGGCTGTTCACTTTCTAAATCATCCAGGTAAGTTGTATATAATAAAAATTGAAGTTTAATGAGATTTATAAGAACCATTCTGGCCAATGCAATATTGAACTGAGAATAAAAACAGTTTAATAAATATTAGCAATAAAGTTGCTGTTCCATTTCAATTCAGCTTCTGGTAATTTTTCAAGAAAACAGTCTCTACTCAATTTACTGAACAGAATAAGCAACGTCTGGGAGAAACAGAATGATGGCAGAGCTAGGCAAGTTGCATTAGAAAACTGGTTCTTAAAAATGTCAACTAAATTTCCACTACAATGGACTTCAGAGTACTGCAAAGAAAGTTCTGAGGAATTAATATCACATTTAATCTTTAAATGACTTGGATTTACACATCAAACTATAACATCAAACTTTCTGGGCAAAAGCATGACCCAATCGGACCATATGCAGAAAGCAAACTCAATGCTAGCATTTATTTCAAGAGTTTTTGTATTCAGAAACAGGAATGTAATGCTGAGGCTCTATAAGGCGCTGGTAAGGCCACACTTGGAATATCATGAGCAATTTTGGGCACCATATCTGAAGAAGGACGTGCTGGCTCTGGAGAGGGTCCAGAGGATGTTTACAAGAATGATCCCAGGAATGGGTAGGTTAGCCTATGATGAGCGTTTGTCGGCACAGGCCTGACTTGCTGGAGTTTAGAAGAATGAGGGGGCACCCAATTGAAACATACAGAATAGTGAATGGCTTGGATAGCGTGGATATGGAGAGGTTTCCACTAGTGGGAGAGTTTAGGATTAGAGGTCACAGCCTCAGAATTAAATGATGTTCTTTTAGGAAGGAGGTTGGGAGAAATATCTTTAGTCAGAGGGTGGTGAATGTGGAATTCTTTGCCATAGAAGGTGTGGAGGCCTAGTCAGTGGATATTTTTAAAACAGAGATTCTTGATGAATACAGGTGTCAGAGGTTATGGAGAGAAGGCAGGAAAATTGCATTAGGAAGGAGAGATCGATCAGCCATGATTGAATGGTGGAGTAGACTTGATGCGCTGAATGGCCTAATTCTACACCAATCACTTATGACCTAATGACCTTAAGCCCAATTCCTGCTATGGAGCGAGCACTGTGGTGCAGCTAGTAGATTGATGCCTCACAACATAGGCCACCCAGTTCAATCCTGACTTCCTCTTGTGGAATCACGATAAGGGTTCTTCCTAATGTTTCTGTTTTCCACTCGCATCCCAAGACACTCAAGTTTGTCTGTTTTATGGACATTTTAAAGAACCTCACTTGGGCAGCTCAATGTTAGAATCTGTGGGGAGTTAATGGGAATATTGAGAGAGTAAAATGAGATTAAGGTAGGTTTGCATCAAGTCCATGACTGTTCACAGTGATGGTTATACTGACAAACAGTAAATCAACTTGAGAATACACGGTGTGATTTCCAGTAAAATACATTGGTCTCTAGATGCAAACTGAAATGGAACATCATTCAGTTTTCCATTATCATTATCTGAAAATGACAACCTCTTCCCACTCTCCTTCAGGTTCAGAGATAGATTGATTCTTGATTAATACAGGTGAGGGGTTATGGGGAGAAGGCAGAATGGGGTTAGGAGGGAGAGATAGATCAGCCATGTTTGAATGGCACAGTAGACTTGATGGGCCAAATGGCCTAATTCTGCTCCTCTCACTTATGTTACCCCACCACCAGGCTTTGATATATTTGGCTGTGCAGTTTAGGTCCCCTGAGTATAGAAACATAAAATAGAGTATAGAAAAGATGTGAATGTTCTGAAGACAATGAAGTGGAGATTCACCAGGATGATGTCTAGGATGCAGTGTATCTGTGATGAGGAAAGACTGAATAGGGTTGGTTGCTTTTCTTTGGAGCAGAGAATAATGACGGGGTCCTGATAGCGTTGCACAAAATTATGAAAAGCATTGATAGGTTAGTTAGTGACTTGCATTAACCCCATAGCAGAGGTGTCTGAAACAAAAGGGTATACATTTAAGGTAACGAGTAGAAGGTTTTGAGGGAGTCTAAAGAAGTTTTTTTCACCTTGAGTATGGTTGGAATTTGGAATGCACTGCTTTTAAGAAGTAGTGGAGGCACAGGCTCTCAGAATATTTAAGACAGATCTCAATGAACACGAGTTACCATAGGATGGACTAATACTGGTACTATAAATGAGATTAGTATAAATGAGTACTTTTTGGTCTGCATGGAATGGCAGGGCTGAAGGGCCCGTTTCTGATCAGTATAATTCTATGAGAAAATTGATGGATAGGTTGTAAAATAGATACAATTTATTCCTTACCTATTTAGGGATTCAAGTAAGACCCAAACCCATAAAATGTGTTGGGCCTTAGGAAGTTTGCTTTGAACCATGTGATGAATTATTGGCTCAATTCAGAATGATTCCGAATCTACACAATTCCACCAGCTATTAAACAGTGCTGAATTATACAGTGCTATTTTCAATTTTCCTGATTTAATGCTTCATTCACAGTGATCAATGAATCAGCAAAACTATTAGAAAATCTTAAAGCTGATGCTGTAAATTGATATTTGAATTTGATTCATGATCTTCTCAGATCTTTTTCAAGCAGTTTGGAAACTCATTGCCCAGTTATAGTCCAGAAGTGCTATTTGCAATTTTAAATCAGTCAATTAAAATAGTATATTTTAGAATGTTCTTACAATGCTAAGTTAATTATTTAAAAGCAGGATTGCAGTAGACATATCAGAGGAGTTAATTTGAATACAACCCCAATGCATTTAATTTTACAAGGAACTTAAAAGGGCAGCATTTCTTTCCCAACCCAATTCCATTGTCTCTATTTCCAATGGCATCAAATGGAGATGGCCACAATCTGCTTGTGTTTCTGGATTTCGGGCTTATTAAACCACTTTGTGTCATCTATGCTACCTCAATGCTAGCATACCATCCTCAATCAAAAGGTTGTCTAATCCAGAGACTTCCCAGTAGGATATCGGCTTATTTTTCTTGGAAGGACTAGTCGAATTCTATGGTGTCAGAGATACATGAGACTTTAAGTAAATGTCTTGCCTGCTCTCACAAGTAGATTGCAATTAATGCCACTACATTATTTCAAGAAGAACAAAGGAACTTTGAGTGTTCTTGCAAACATTTATCGCTCATCAAATAATAGAAAAGTACAAACCAATTGTCTGCAGTAATCCCATGTGTAATAGCAGTGAGTATGCTACAAAAGGCACTAAGATATTCTGAAGTGCGATGAAAATGCAAGTAGTTTTTTCTTGTTAAATGTGATAAAGTAAATCAAATTCAGCTCTTATTAAGTTCCGAATTACATTCTAAATGCATTTTCATAGAAACATAGAAACATAGAAATTAGGTGCAGGAGTAGGCCATTCGGCCCTTCGAGCCTGCACCGCCATTCAATATGATCATAGCTGATCATCCAACTCAGTATCCCGTACCTGCCTTCTCTCCATACCCCCTGATCCCCTTAGCCACAAGGGCCACATCTAACTCCCTCTTAAATATAGCCAATGAACTGGCCTCAACTACCCTCTGTGGCAGAGAGTTCCAGAGATTCACCACTCTCTGTGTGAAAAAAGTTCCTCTCATCTCGGTTTTAAAGGATTTCCCCCTTATCCTCAAGCTGTGACCCCTTGTCCTGGACTTCCCCAACATCGGGAACAACCTTCCTGCATCTAGCCTGTCCAACCCCTTAAGAATTTTGTAAGTTTCTATAAGATCCCCTGTCAATCTTCTAAATTCTAGAGAGTATAAACCAAGTCTATCCAGTCTTTCTTCATAAGACAGTCCTGACATCCCAGGAATCAGTCTGGTGAACCGTCTCTGCACTCCCTCAATGGCAATAATGTCCTTCCTCAGATTTGGAGACCAAAACTGTACGCAATACTCCAGGTGTGGTCTCACCAAGACCCTATACAACTGCAGTAGAACCTCTCTGCTCCTATACTCAAATCCTTTTGCAATGAAAGCTAACATACCATTCGCTGTCTTTACTGCCTGCTGCACCTGCATGCCTACCTTCAATAACTGGTGTACCATGACACCCAGGTCTCGCTGCATCTCCCCCTTTCCCAATCGGCCACCAATTTCGAATTGAAACTAACTGTGTATTTTTTGTAAGGAATAAGAATGGCACTCTTTTACATTATCAGATGGGCAATAAAGAATGGTTTCTAATATTTGTTAATTATAATCAAAATGTAAATATTTTCTTCTCAATTGTGCTTGCAATTTTATGATAGGTTATCAGTTGTGGAAGCTTGCATTACTGTTTGATGGATTATTTAAAATTTTGCATTGATCTGTCGTGCCTGAGCTGGGAGTGTTTAAAGGACCTGCCCCACTATGGCAACCTTATTGGCGAGTTTAGGAGAGTCTTCCCTCGCCACAAGCTCACAGCATGGTTGACACATAGTGGCAGGTGGTCTCTGGTAAGTCTACTTCATGGTCGAGAGGAGTTCCCACATAATGGTTACTACTCGTGGCCTCAGTTTGGTCGCTGAAAAATTTTCAACATGTTGAAACATTTTCTGCAAGCAAATATAGGTCGGCATGGAGAAAATCGATACTTTTGAACTCGTAGTGCAGTGGTAGTGGGGTTGCCATGTCGTTGTAGGTAGTCGAAGTAGCCGCAGGTAATCTCCTTTGCTGACCGGGCATTTTAATTGGCTCATTGGGGGTAAAAAAAATGTAAGCACGAGTTTTCAGAACCAAGGAAAGTCGACCGGTAATGTTAAATGCCCGCTAAACTTCACAGCTGTGTATCTCTGGCTTATTAAAAGTTGTCAGGCTTCTTAAAAGTGACTCCACTCCTTCTCCCTTCCCCTTTCTCCCCCCCTTCTCTTCTCTTCTCCCTGCTCTTTTAAAGGGCTTACCGTACACTGCACTAGCCATCTTTAACCTTCCTATTCATCGAGGGTATCACCTTGGCTTTGCAACGTGTGAATTTCAGACAGCGCTCCCCCGCTTTCCCTGGCCCCCGCCTTGTGTGTGTGTGTGTGTGTGTGTGTGTGTGTGTGTGTGTGTGTGTGTGTGTGTGTTCGCTCTCGGAGCTGATGGTCGATCCAGCTCGCGGTTTTTCAGGCGAGTGCAGACAGTTTGCTGAAAAATATTCCTCCAATGCAGAAAGGCAGAAGAATCTGTGTAAAGTTGACTTACAAGCCTAACATTTCCTCTGATATTCTTAGTTTGATTAGGTGAATATTAATGATTACTCAGCTTTTGCTCCATATTAATGGTCAACAGAAATGACAGTTCCCATTCATAACGATGCACTGCAAACTCTAGGCATGGTAATTCAATAGATAATATGGCTGCATTTTTAAAATACTAACTTCTTATTCTTGTGTATGGCGTGCACAGCCTAAAGTTGAAAGACAGCTTGTTCTATTTGATTTTGTTTGTGTACGTCGGGTTGATTGCATTAGTCGAAACAGAGTGTACCACATGAAGGTTGCAATCTCCCACCCCAAAATACTAACAGTCAGTAGTATTCTCAATGCCTGAGGCTGTTGGTTTAACATGCATTCTATAAACTTGAATACAAAATCAGTTAACATTTCTGACCAATGCCAAGGGATTGCAACACTGTCTAAGCTACTGACATTTGGGTGGGATGCAAAATCAAGATTGCAATTTCCCTCTCATGTAGATATAAAATAATCCATTACACCATTTTAAAGAAGAATAGATAATTCCCTCCCTCCCAGTGTCCTGATTGGTACTTACTGCTGACCAACATCACTTGAATAGAATAACCTGTCTTTACATTTTTCTTGTGGAAACACAGAACTTATATGTTTCTTGATCATTGTAACTTTTCTTACTGTATGTAAATTAGCTGCCATTTAGCCTAAAATACAAAAGAGACAGCACTTAAAAACTAGAAATAGTTCATTGTGAACATCTAACATTTGATTTTAACTGCATTAAAGAGTCATAGATCCATATGGCATGGAAAAGATGTCCCATGTGCACTAGTCCCACCTCCCTATGTTTGATCCATATCCCTCAAAACCTTTCCTATCCATGTACCTGTCCAAATGTATTTTAAATAGTGTTAGAGTACGTGCTTCAACTACCTTCTCTGACATCTCATTCCATATACCCACCACCCTCTGTATGAAAATGTTGCCCTCAGATTCCTATCAAATCTTTCCCTTCTCAACGTAAACCTATGTCCTCTGGTTCTTGTTTCCCCTACTCTGGGTAAGACTGTGCATGCACCCTATCTATTCATCTCATGATTTTATACGCCTCTATACGATCACTCCTCAACCTCCTGCATGCCAAGGAATAAAGTCCTACCTTGCCCAACGTCTCTCAATTGCTCAACCACTTGACTCCCGGCAACATCCTCGTAAATCTTCATTGCACTCCTTCCAGCCTAACAACATTTTTCCAATAGGAGTGTGACCAAAATTGAACACAATACTCAAAATGGAGCCTCAACAACGTGTTGTACAACTGTTACATAACATCCCCAACTTCTATACTCAATACTCTGACATATGCAGGCCAATGTACTAAAAGCCTTCTTGACCACCTATATCTGTTTATAATCTAATTTTGCATACCGTGATCAAAACAAATTATTTTGCACACCACTGAAAATTGCTTGACATTATAAATAACTGAATAATTAATACAAATAATTCACTGCAGTTTCATGCATTTTGTCAACTGCATATCCATTTTTAAGCATACACAGAGAAGCAGAAATTGTGAATTGTTAAATATATTCATTTTTTATAAATTTCCACAAAATTGTTCCAATATTCATCATTTATTTTTTTTTAAAATATTAATATTTTTTCCACAAAGGTCTACTATACTGGACAGGGAGATGACAGCTATCAAAATTGCTGGTGTCCTCATTTCATAATAACACTGCTTTTTTATTGTTTATTTATATTTTTTTTAAAAAAAAAAAAGAGTAAACTATTTTTTTATTAGAAACTATTATGCATATCATACTTTTTTTTTTTACAGACTCTGTTTAATTGGAGATAAGTACATAGTCTATTACATCATTACTGTCTTATTTTTAGAATTATAACATTGACAGTTATATTACATGGTCTCCCGGGGTATAACCCAGCTAAAAGGATAGGTGAAATAGAGGGAAAGAAAAATTACTGGTGTCCTCATTTAAAAAAATAAAAAAAAATTACGTATTAACAAGAATGGAAAAGTTTTTTAATTGTTTATGTTTATATTTAGTGTATAGATCATCCAAGAGAGGAAAGAATAAAAAAAGGTTCCTAAAAAAAATATTCTGAAACTATAAATAATACAGTTTAGGAGATGTAGATTAAAAAATTCCTGTTTGTCCAACAGGGCAAGTCTAATCCTGGATTCAAGTTTCAGTCAGGCTCCTGCGCTGGACCAATCTACCCCTTCAAATAATCTATAAATGGAGACCATATTTTAGTAAATGATTCTGGTTTGTCACTTAAGCCAAGTCTAATTTTCTCCAAATGTAAGATCTCTGACATCTCCATAATCCACATTTTGATTGTGGGGGTTGTTGGGTTTATTCAAATTTTTAATATTAATTTTTTCCCAATTATTATACTATAATCAAGAAAATTTATTTGGCTTGTTGTAAGTTTTACGCATTGTTCTGATATTCCCAATATTATTAATTTAGGGTCGGGATCCAATTGGATATTAACAACTTCGGCAATAATTTTAAAAATCTTCGTCCAGAAATTTTTGATTATTATACAATTTACAAAAGTATGGGTTAAATTAGCTGCTGAATATTGACATTTGTCACAGAGAGGGGAGATATTAGGAAAAATTCTATTTAATTTTGTTATAGAATAATGCAGTCTATGTAGTACTTTGAATTGTATTAAAGAATGTTTGGCATTTAACAAGCATTGATGTATGTGTTGTAGACTTCCATCCCAAATATCTTTCGTTATAGGTTGAGCTAATTCATTTTCCCATGCTTGTCTATATAATTCCATCGACGGGATCTCACTATCTAAAAGAGTATTATAAATGTGAGATATTAATTTAACTGTATTAGGGTGTTTATTCAAACATTCATCCAGAATCTCTGGCTCTCTAGTTCTGTATTCTTGTGTATGTGATTTAACATAATCTCTAAGTTGTAAATATCTAAAACAATTATTTGAATGTAGTCCATAATTCTGTTGTAACTCCTGAAATGAAAGAAAAATACCTTTTCTATAAAGATGTCCCACCTTTTTAAATCCATAATTTTTCCATTGTACAAAACCTTTATCCAACACAGAAGGTTTAAATGAAGGATTATTTACAATGGGGAGAGAAAGTGATAAATTATCAAATTTTAATGTCTTTTTTAAATTGTTTCCAAATTCAAATACCACTGTATATTATAGGGTTTTCACTATAGGTGTTTTTATTCACTGCAGTTTCATGCATTTTGTCAACTGCATATCCATTTTTAAGCATACACAAGAAGCAGTAATTGTGAATTTAAATATCCAGAAGCAAATTGTTCCAATATTATTCTTTATTTTTTATAAATTTCCACAAAGGTCTTACTGGACAGTGATGACATTTTCATCATTTATTCATTTAAATTCCCTGCTGAGTTTTCTCAAACATAACCTTTTGAAACAGGAGCACATTATTTTACTCACTAGTAATGATCTTTGAAACAAAGTAAAAAACACTTTATGAACAAAGGATCGCAAAAATAAATATGCAGATAAAATAATGATACAAAAGCACATTAAATAGATGGTTGTTCCAAGATTCCAGTGAAATTGCATATGTAAACGGCAGTGTATATTTAATGTATGACGTCAAATTGAAAATATCTCCCTGAATAAATAAGTGAACAAGCAGCCGATAGGTTGTTGGACTAATAAATCTTCTATCCCACCCTCCACCCCCACTAATGCCATCACTGGCAGGAATGCATAATTATGGTGTTTTGGTTTACATAGATAGTTTCACTTCTAAACATATACAGGAATGTACAGTAAAAAAAGATGACTAGAGACATAGATGTGACCAGTTTAGTGTATCAAATCGGTCAAGGCTTGATTGCATGAATGGAGTTTATCTAAGTATCCTGTTCTCGTTATTTGACCCACCTTTCTGCTCTCTAAACACACTTCTCTTGAAGGCAACACTTGGCACTGACTTTGACTGATTTGGAATATTGTGTCTGTTAATTTATGGGATAAGACTCCCTGAGGAGACAGAGAAAACAGTTTGCAGCGATTCACTCAAACTAGATAGATTTATTCAGAAAATAACTCATTGGGATAGTTTATGAGTAATTTTAAATGTGACGTTGATTAGCAAGCATGCCACGATAAAATGATTTTTGGCCTTCAATTTTCAAGGATTCCCATCAATAGTTTTTCTTGTGTCATTACAAGGTTTGCTATGGACTAATTGATGCAGATAGATTGCCATGATTAGTCAATGACTGCATTGTCATTGCATCATGCAACCTGAATGGGAGAAGGTGACCTAGATGAACCCCGATCTGATTCCATCCAATGCTTCCTAGATTCCTTTGTCCTCCAGGCAGCCTTTGTACTGTAGCAAGATGCTAATATATAATGCACTAGTTCAAAATCAAGTGACTGTTGGAGATTTGTCATTATGTTTCTAATTTACTAATTTACTAAAGTTGTCAGTGATGAGTTTAGCTAGAGGTCATAATTATTAAAGAGAATGCTTATGTTTACACTCTTGTGAAATAATTAGCTTTTATTGATTTTGAGAATAAATTACATGAAAGGATTTTGCATAAATGTATGCAAAGTAGAGTTGTAATTAGAGGATGGAAATCATGCCCTGTGGGTTCATAAACAATGCAGGAGAAAGCAAACAACAATCCAGTTGTTGTGCTGAAATTAGAAACAGATGCCATTTTTTATTTTAAAAATGGATACAAATGGATTCTTTGATTCATACAATTTGAAGCATCCTTGTGTCATAAATGGCATTTTGACTCTAAAATGGTCACAAGTATCACATATTGACATGGATGCTGATTGTATTTCTCTCTGAATGTAATTGGGGAGTGCACAGTGCAGTCCTAAGCTAAGGTGAATTAAAAAAAAACCATAAACAAAAACAGGTTAAAACTGTGGTGTTAAAGAGGGCCTTGATGTTGTGGTGGTTTTATCGAAGGTTAATAATTCAGAGACCACATTTAATTTTCCACTGAATGCGAGTTCAAATTTAATTCCGTTCTTTTAAGAAAATATTTAATCTATCAGCAAGAGGATTTTTTTATTAACATTAAAAGCCCAGCTGTTTCACTAATGGCCCTTTGGAAACGAAACCAGCAACATTTAGCAAATCTGTCCCATATGTTACTTTTGCCAATGCTTTTGATTATTAGCAAGGTTCTGAAATCATTGAAAATATAAATCACTTCCACTTTGTCTAAAGCAGGTCCTTGCAGAATAGCATGACTACTTTCACTCTTCTTCTGTGGGCTTTCAGATCACCAAAGTCTAATGTGGGCAACTAGTGGGACACACCATTTTTATTGACAATTAGCAGTGTTCAGAACCAGGCTAGCAGGTTATATTATACTTCACATAAGAATGTAATTCACCTGATGATTAAAATTGATGGTGTTACTTGTATGATTATTTCTGGAACCATAAAAGGTGCTTTTCATGACTTTTTTTTCACCCTGAGAAACTGGTCACCCCAGTATAAGATGTGCAGGCTTTGGAGAGGGTGTGGGAGTTTACCAGAATGCTGCCAAGATTAGAGGATATTAGCTATAAATAGAGGTTGGACAAAATTTTGAGAGGCATTGGTAAGACAGACAATCAGAACATTTTCTCCAATGTGGAATTATCATAGCTTCAAGGTGAGAGGGGCAAAGTTTAAAGATGTGCTGGGCATTTTTCATTCACACAGAGAGTGGTGGGTTACTGGAAAGTGTCTCCAGGGTGGTGTAAGCAGTGGTGTTTAAAAGGCTTTTAGATAGATATATGGATATGTACAGAATGGAAGCATGTGGATGACATGCAGGCAGGATGGAAAAGTTTCACCTAGCATCATGTTCGGCACGGTCGTTGTTGGCCAAAGAGCCTGTTCCTATGCTGAATAAGTGAGTTCGGTATTTCAACTGCGCATGCCCAGGTTATAGGTCACTCGCGATAAAGATTCTTGGCAACTGAGCCGCTGCATGAATACAGACCTGCGTTTCATCCGTAGTCAGGATCGAGCCCAGGTCTCCGGCACTGCAAGCGATGTTGAGTTGGTACACGGCCCGACCATCCCCGTCCCCTTCCAGCGCAGAGAAGAGCGTGTCCAACTCTGCTCCAATCCCTGTCCCCTGGGGGGGATCCGGACCTCTTGCTTTTTCCAGTGGGTGTTAAACCCCTCGGCGAAAGCCAAGACAGTGACGGGACAGTAACTCACGGCCATCTTTGAAGAAAAGGAATAGCAGTTTCGGGCGAGTCCCAGGGCTTGCAGTGCTTCTCCGTGCTGGCTGACTGGTGCTTGACTTTCGTCGGCACCGAGGGGGTTGCTGGATAAGATGTGAGGTGCAGTGACGAGGTCTGGAGGTCCCGTCAGTCCATGTGGGTTAGCGCTTCCCGGACATCTCCATTGATGTCCCGTCAGTCCAGGGTTACCCCCGGACAGCTGGGATGGGAGACTTGGGAGGGGTGGGGGCCGGTCCAGTAGAAATTCAACAGCTTGCAGCGCCGGAGACCGGGTTCGATCCTGACTACAGATGAAATGCAGGTCTAGACACATGCAGTGGCTCAGCTGCCGAGAATGTCTCTCCTCCAGTCAAGTCTCTCCCCCAGTATCCCACTCGCATCTGCCCCCTCTCTCTCGCTGTTACACCCTGCTCTCCCGCTACCTGGCACCACAGTTCCTCAGATTAAATGTATTTTTACACATAAATTATGAAAAAAGATAAGAATTTATACACAGTTTATACAGCCAGCGCTTCATTCTCTTTTCCTTTATCACGAATGACCTTTGACAAATCCCATCGGTGACTGGAGCAAGTTATACTGGATCACTACGAAGGCAGCACAGTGGTGTTGTTAGTAGAATTGCTTCTTCAAGCTCCAGAAATGCGAGTCCAATGATGACCACTCTGTTGTCTGTGTGGACGTTGCATGTTTTCCCTGTGACTGTGGGGGTTTCTCTTGGTGGTCTGATTCTCTCCCATATCCCAAAGATATGAGTTGGTAGTCTAATTGGGTGTCTTGAATGTGTAGGTGAGTGTTAGAATCTGGGGGTAGTTGATGGGGATGTAGGAAGAATAAAGTGTGGGATTTGTGTAATTGGATGTTTGATGTCCAGGCTTAAACTGGACCAGCACCGTTTGATGGCCGGTCCAGGGTCGAAGGACCTGTTTTCATGCTGTTTAACCTTAACACTCCTTGACCACTATTTGTTCATGCCTAATATTGACTGACTAGAAGCGTCTTGGAAATGACTTCAACATTTGCAGATGACAACTCATTAAGAAGTGTAATTAACAGCAAAAAGGTAATGAAAGTTTTCAAGTGGATGTGGTTAGGATGACATGGATATTACATGGTTGATGAATCTTGAATATGATGTGCTCTAGAGCACTGCAATTTAGTATCCAATCTATGAGGAGCTATAGGAACTGTGACACATGTGGTGCATGTGCACCAATCTTTAAGATAATAGAGTTGGTTAATAAAAAAAAGAGTTGTAAGCCAAATGTGTTCTGGAGCCATAAAGTAAAAGAATAAGATAAGCAATATTGGAACTTTATAATATGTCATGTTTAGCTAGAGTTAGGGTGTGCCATTTCTGGGCACCATGCTTTAGAAAGGATGTGAAGGTCCATATAAAGTGTGCAGAACACATTTGTGAAGATGCTTCTGGGTATAAGGAACTTTAAGTATCTGGATAGACTGGAGATGTTTGCCTTGTTCTCTTTAGCACAGAGAGAATTGACATTTGAAAGAGGTGTTTAAATGAAGGGAGGAACCTAGCAAAGACAAAGTAAGCAAGAAGAGTAAGAAAATAAACACAGAATGGAAAACAGAAAGTTAAAATTAAATGTGGGGGGGTGCTGGACATTTAAAAAAAAACTCAAATAGATTAGAGGATTGAAAAATTCAAGAATAGTTTGATGTGAATTTCTTCTTGATAATGCAAGGGAGTTTGCAGTCCGATCATGTTCAAAGGTCAGGAAATAATTCTGAATCTGACTGGCAGGATCTGAAATGTTCTGCAATGGAACAGTAAAAGGAAACCTGTGAAAATCCACATTCTGTCAAAAGTCTACAATATATCAAATGATAATCATTTTAATGGAAGCCACTGTGAATTGAGCAAGGAAAAGCCTGGCCAGAAGCAGCACAGAAACACGCCCGACTTTAGTTCATTCAATTTGCCTGAATAACCCTCTTAATTTTTCCTAATGATGAACCTGTTTGCACTTTTCTAAACTGTACTTGCTTTCTACCAGTTCCTCTGGCAGCTCATTCCTTATACCCAGCCAAATTATATTTCTACAATTACATTTAAACAGTTAACCAAATATCAAGGGGATGTCCCTGGCTCACACAGTCCCTGATAAAGTCTATCATTGACTTGCCTCTTGACCAACAGCTCTGGCCATTTCTGAAGGTGTCAAGATGCCATAGTATGTCTCTCTTTTAAAACTGACCTTCACATCCTCCCTTCATGCTCTGAACACATTACACAGAGGACATCCCATTGCAAAACACATTGGTGGCAACATTTGATTAGTAATCTGTAAAGAATAATGCATGAGATGGGTGGATGAGATTAGAGAATGGCAGAAATGAATGGCATGCGAGGATCATGTATCAACCAAATATGTACTGCATTATCTTCATCAATAAACCATCCTCACAGGTCCCAATCCTATCTTACAAACATCTTCACTGATTGTGTGCATTATTAACTCATGTATTGCATGAAGCATTGCATTTAATACGTGGACCTCTTATTTTATTTTCAAGCATTCGAAAACCAAATTCTTCTTCCAACGTGAAGGAAGAATTGGCCAGATTCAATCTTCCTGGCTTTATTCCACTGTTATTCTATTTATATCTCCATGACTTATCTCACAGAGATACAATCTTTCCACCTGACATCGAAAGGCTTTCTCAATAGTCTTTTGTAAGCACCATCTAGTTTTTTTTTTCAGTTTCTTAATAATTGTCCAAGTGTCAGCACCATATATCAAAACCAACACCATGCTCCTGAATATCTTGATTGTATCTTTCCTGCACACATCTTGGATTTTCACTCCAATAACTAGATTTTGGGTTGCCAAACAATGTTTATTCTGCTGTTAGCATGCTATTCTGTTGTTCCAATTCATAATTCCAACCATTTGGAATCTAATATCTGCTTTTTATGGTTGCAAATTCTCATTTACTCATTGCATTATTTCTTTGGTTTTTGACATTCATTTAAATATCACACTGAGCTGCATTTTTCCAGCATGCTTAATAACTTCTGTCCATCTTACTCTTGAACTTACCTACTTCAATTTCACTGAAACTGTAATTATTTTAGCAGTACATTGTGGAGAAAAATAAATTGGCTTCTCTCTCCGGTTACCCGAGGAAAAGAAAAACCTATGCTGTCTTCAGTTCCATTTTGTTTTAGAGGCAAAGGTATGAATCCTGCAATTAAGGCAAATTCAGATTTCACCAGACAAGGTGTAGACAGGATAATAACGCGTAGAACACCAACAAAAGCATGAAGAAAGGTTAATGCAAAGTCTGCTAACTGTCTGCTAAAGAACTGTGGCGCAGCAGTAGAGTTGCTGCCTTGCAGCGCCAGAGACTCGGGTTCGATCCTGACTACGGGTGCTGTCTGCACGGAATTTGTATGTTCTCCCTGTGACCGTGTGGGTTTTCGCCAGGTGTTCGGTTTCCTCTCACACTCCAAAGATGTGCAGGTTTGTAGGGTAATTGGTTTCTGTAAATTGTAAACTGGGTGTTGAAGACTCATATTAGTGTACGGGCTGATCACTGGACTGAAGGGCCTGTTTACATGCTGTATCTATAAGTCTAAAGTCTAACAGACCACCAACAGAAGCATAACTTAGAACATGGAACATGCAACCATATGGTGCAGATACATGTCCTTTGGCACATACAATTGATGCTGAACATGATGCCAAGTTAAACTAATCTCCTCTGTCTGCACGGGATCCATATCCCTCCATCTCCTGGATAACCATGTGCCTATCCAAAAGATTTGTAAATACCACGATTGGTTAGGCACATGGGTATGCAGAGAATAGAGGGATGCCTCCACCATCACCAATTCATGAGGTTAATCAATTAGATCAAAACAGATAATTGAAATGGACACATAGAGCCACATTAAAACCATCGAAAAAATAAAAGGAGCAAGAACTAAACACTGAACATATGGGAGATTGCTGAAAAGTCAGCTGATATACTTGTATATGAAAGCATTTAAGCACCTAACTAGGCAGAAGCTCAGAACTCATGATCCCAGGCCATGGTTCAGCTTTCCATTCCAGATGAGTGCTGGCCCCAGGACACTATTGCAAGACTGATCAACCCAGCACAGACTTCCTCAGATATACCAGCTGAAGGTTAAGAGTTGTACATTGACCCTGCTCCAGGTTAACCCAGAACATGTACAACAGTACCACCAAAACTAAAGGGCAGGAAGGCAATTGTAAGAACTCTTCATTTGATTTATTTCAGTGAAATGTAACATATATCCCTGTTTTTAACTACAAGTGAGAGGGTTTGTACAGTAATTTAACCTCAAAAAGAGGTTTATTATTATATCTTTTAAATTTTGTTCAGCTTTGAATTGCTTCCAAGCTCTTTTATCTAGGAATCTCTTTTAGCTAGGAATTATTTTAAAAAAAACATTTGCTAATATTCATTCTCAGTGAGATGGGGGATGGAAAGGCAACCACCAAGAAGCTTATTGTGGATCAAACAGTATTACTGATTTGATCTGTGTCTGGTTTTGCTGCTGATGACCTGAACCAAAATCCATGTCAGGTTTCCACACCACCACCACCTAGTGGCATGTGGGCAGCCATGTTGGTTAGGCAGTTCAAATTACGATTTTGAGCCTACAACAGTCATATTTATGGTCTCTGTATGTATTCTAATTAAAGTACTTGTTATGATATATAATGACTCTGTATCAATAGTACTTTGCACACTTATGCCCAGGATCAAAGTGGTTCAAAGATGGGCATCCAGTAGGTGTTGTGACCAGAACTACACACAATATTCCAGGTGTGGCCAAAATAATGTTTTATAAAGCTGTAACATGATGTCCCAAATTTAATGTCACAGCTGTTGAAGCCAAGCATCTCATGCGCCTTATGCCCCATGAAGAGAGAAAGCAAACTAAAGGCAAGTTGTGGCCAGCAGCAGCCCACTGTTAACCTGAGATAATCCCTGTTGAGGACAAAACAATTTCCAGTTTGGGTCTAAAGTTGGGTCAAATTTAGAGCCCAAATTCACGCTTGCACAGAGATCCTGAAACATTCAAACACATTTGAGTATAGATGTTGGGAGGTCAAGTTGCAGTTGTATATGACGTTGGTGAGGCCGCATTTAGAGTATTGTGTTCAGTTCTGGGTACCATGTTGTAAGAAAGATGTTGTCAAGCTGGAAAGGGTACAGATAATATTTATGAGGGTGTTGCCAGGACTAGAGGGTCTGAGCAATAGGGAGGGGTTGAGTAGGCTGGGTCTCTAGTTCTTGGAGTGCACGGGGATGAGGGGTGATCTTATAGAGGTGTATAAAATCATGTGAGGAATAGATTGGGTAGATGCACAGAATCATTTGCCCAGAGGAGGTGAATCGAGGACCAGAGGACATAGGTTTAAGGTGAAGGGGAAAAGATTTAATAGGAATCTGAGAGGTAACTTTTTCACACTAATGATGATAGGTGTATGGACCAAACTGCCAGAGTAGGTAGTTGAGGCTGGAACTATTCCAAAGTTTAAGAAGCAGTTAGACAGGTACATGGATAGGACCCGTTTGGAGGGATATGGAACAAACACAGGTAGCTGGGACATGTTGGGTACATTGGGCCGAAGGGCCTGTTTCCACACTGTATCACTCTATGGCTCTATGACCATATAGCCTTTGGGATATCTCCAGAAAGAACATTATAATGTTTTTATTTGCGTATTCACAGAGCATAATGTTCCTTTGGCAAACAAACTATTCTGGTTTTGGAAATATTTCTGACATTCTGTGCAGGTGTAAATTTGATCTCTTAAACGTGAGCTCCATGCGCCACTTTCCCCTTGAAAACTGCACATGGTATTTAGTTTTGTTTAGAGATACAGCGTGGAAACAGGCTCTTCGGCCCACCAAGTCCATGCTGAGTTTTACACTATATACTATACACTATACACTACCAATATGTTCTATCCTTGTCAGGAATGAACCTGGGTCTCTGGCATTGTAAGGCAGCAACTCCACCATTATGCTAATGTGTCACCGTTGTCCAATTCCATCCGCATATTTTTGAATTTGGTGAAAGGTCAACATTATCCATTCTAAATAATTGTTATATTAAAATCAGAAGATCTTTACTACATGGATAGGACTGTTGTTCATCTCCCATGACCAAACACATCATTTGCTGTGAGGTCCTGTCACCCAGTTGGTAGCAATCGAGATAGATTTATTATGCTGTTTATCCTCTCTTCATTGGGCAGAGGGTGCCTCGACAAACAGATGGCTCTAACTACTGCAGCTACCCCTCTGCATCTGGTTCAGTGATTATATTACGCAGCATTTCATTAATTGTCTCCCACAATATTATCTTTCTGTTGGCCTTCTGACCATCTGACCATATCTCAGCTCCTGGTTTTGTACAACAATAAAATATGACTGAGGAACAATTGTTGTTGCATTTTTCACCATTGGTGCCCTTGCCTTTGGCACCGAGTTCAATAATAGCAGTGTATTCCTAAGGGACTTTGATCTGACATAGCAGAGTAAATCTTCTTCATCTAAGGAATCTATGCCACCCTGTAATTAGACATTTACTGGAGATTCTGGCGTGTGTCCAGTAGTACTTTTCTCATTAACAGTTGCCCTGCATTTTCCACATCATACTTAAACAACTGGTAATAGAATTCTGAACATTAGCTAAACACTAATTAAAACAATTATTAGTCCACAAACTCATTCAGCCAGGCTGATATTTACTATGTTTTTCTGTGAGCATGGGAGTGGGGAGTGAGGGATGGGGGAGGAGGAATAGGAAAGGGAAAAGGAAGTGATGAACATATGCTGAGACACATTTGAAGGAGGCACAATATGTTTCAGTCTGTTGCACAGACAAGTTCTCACAATTATCCTGCTATTTTTCTACTAAATATAAAGAAGCAAATGTCAATTGATAAACTGTTATGAAAGTATATTTGGTTAGTCATCCGAATTTAATATCCACCTCCGAACAATAAAGTTGTTTTTACAGTTAGTGCTTGGAATCTTGAAAGTGATCCTTAATATCATTGTAAAAATAAAATAAAATGCTCGGTATGTTTAAAAGCGATTAGATAATGATTTTGAATAAAGTTAATTGTATTGACTTTCCGTTTATTTTATTAAACATGAAAAATCTACTAGAAGACGATGTTTTGTTTAGTTCCTTGCAGCATCATTGAGTGCTTGTCTAAATTTTGTAACTGTTTATGTTTTTTCTTTGATTTAAATAGAGTAGATATGATCTCTTAATGATTATGCAAAAACAGGTGGGAATGCAGCTACTTCCAATTTTGGCCTCTTTCTCCTACTTCCCATTTCAAAAGTTAAAACAAAGAGGAAGAGGATTGAACTTTATTGCCTTCCATCACAGTGAGGAATGTGAAATCCACTGTGGTGGATGTTTATGTTAACTTTTATGTGGTTGTGTGTCTTGTTGCTTTTCACGACTTAGGTGTATGGTAACTCAAATTTCACTGTACCTTAACTGGTACATGTGACAATAAACTGACCTTGAAACCTTGAAACCTAATACATTAGGGCTAATTTAAATTGTCAGGATGCAATTGTCTGCTGGTTTGAAGAAAATCTGACTAGGTGTGCGGTGGCAATGGTATGTAGGAAAAAGGTTTGTTGAGGGAGAGACCAATCGCTTCTTTTCCGTTTGGAAAATTATTTATTTATAATTTGGGGAAATTAGAAATTCCCACACTTTCTAATTAAGATTTAGTTTGGAGGTGATAGGCCATCTTTATGTTATACCTTTCTCTGCGTTACTGTTCTGAAATTCAGTAACGTCTCAAATGAATATGATCATATAAACTGTTTTCTGTGATAGTGGAGCTGAATTTTCTCCTGCTGCGACCGATGATTGGTTGCTTCCTCAAGCCTGCCTAAAAGCAGGAAGAGTCAGATGAAATAACTTTAATCTATTAATGAATTCAAAGTAACTTGCAGCAATATGATTCACTGGTGTGAAAAGCACTTTACATGAGCAGATATGGAACAAAAATGTATTGTTTCTCTTCCAGATGGCGGTATCAAATTAAAAAAAGGTCCAACAGCACAACAGGAAATAAGTCAATACAACAGATTGGCCCAGGGTTAAATCTTTTGACTTCCTAAAATGTAACACTTCGTACTTATCTGCCTTAAACTTAATTAACCATTCCTATGCCCACTTGCTCAACTGATCAAGATACTGCTGTAATTTGTAATAACCATGTTCACTATGATGCCACCCACTTCAGCATCATCTGCAAACTTACTCAGCTGCTCCCTCCACACAGAGATGACCATTTTGGTTGATGAGAGGCCTTATTCCCTCGCTAGTTACCCTCTTTCACTTAATGTGCAGTACATACAATTTATTTGAATTTTCATTAATATTATCTGTCAGAACTTCTGTTCCATGTTTTGTTCTCCTGATTTTCTTTTTTAGCGACTCCTCAGTTCCCGAAACACCTCCAGGGATACACTTTATCCCAGCTGTCTATACCTGTCCCATAGCTCCTTCAGTTTCCACACCAGAGCCTCAATTTATCTCGTCATCCAACTTCCTTACTACCACCTGCCTTGCTCATCACTCCAACAGGAACATGCATGCCCTGATCTCTTGTCAGCACACTTTTAAAAACATCCCACTTTCTATATGTTCCTTTTCCTGCAAACAATCTTCTCCAATCAACTTGAGCGAGTTCCTGTCTAATACCTTTAAAGTTGGCCTTGCTCCAATTTAGAATTTTAACTCATGGGCCCACCTTGTCTTTATCCATGACTTTCTTAAAGCTAATAGCACAGTGTCACTGATCGAAAAAGCTTGCTCACAGACACAGTCACTTGCCTTTCAAAATTTCCTAAGAGTGGATCAATCTTTGCCCTCTCTCTGAATATTGCCTGAGGAAATCTTTCTGAACACATTTAGCAAATTCCAATCAGTCTAAGCCCGGTCTATGTTGGGAAAGTTAAAATCCCCGACTATGACAATCTTATTAGTCTTGTATATTTTGGAACATTTTAATAGTTAGAGTGGTTATAATCTTTGGTAATTATTTATGAATGTGCTTGGAGACATTTCAAGCCATTCTCAGTGAGTTAAGGCAGTTATACAGTGGCTTGCAAAAGTTTTCATACCCCTTGAACTTTTCCACATTTTGTCACGTTACAACCACAAACGTAAATGTATTTTATTGGGATTTTATGTGATAGACCAACACAAAGTGGTGCATAATTGTGAAGTGGAAGGAAAAATATACATGGTTTTCAAATATTTTTACAAATAAAAAACTGAAAAGTGTGGCGTGCAAAAGTATTCAGCCACCCCTGAGTCAATACTTTGTAGAACCACCTTTTGCTGCAATTACAGCTGCAAGTCTTTTGGGGTATGTCTCTATCAGCTTTGCACATCTAGAGACTGACATTTTTGCCCATTCTTCTTTGCAAAATAGCTCAAGCTCAGACAGATTGGATGGAGACCATCTGTGAACAGCAATTTTCAAGTCTTGCCAGAGATTCTCAATTGGATTTAGGTCTGGACTTTGACTGGGCCATTCTAACACATGAATATGCTTTGATCTAAACCATTCCATTGTAGCTCTGGCTGTATGTTTAGGGTCGTTGTCCTGCTGGAAGGTGAACCTCCGCCCCAGTCTCAAGTCTTTTGCAGACTAACAGGTTTTCTTCCAAGATTGCCCTGTATTTGGCTCCATCCATCTTCCCATCAACTCTGACCAGCTTCCCTGTCCCTGCTGAAGAAAAGCATCCCCACAGCATGATGCTGCCACCACCATGTTTCACAGTGGGGATGGTGTGTTCAGGGTGATGTGCAGTGTTAGTTTTCCGCCACACATAGCGTTTTGCATTTAGACCAAAAAATTCAATTTTGGTCTCATCTGACCAGGGCACCTTCCTCCACATGTTTGCTGTGTCCCCCACATGGCTTGTGGCAAACTGCAAACGGGACTTCTTATGGCTTTTTTTCAACAATGGCTTTCTTCTTGCCACTCTTCCATAAAGGCCCGATTTGTGGAGTGCACGACTAATAATTGTCCTGTGGACAGATTCTCCCACCTGAGCTGTGGATCTCTGCAGCTCCTCCAGAGTTACCATGGGCCTCTTGGCTGCTTCTCTGATCAATGCTCTCCTTGCCCGGCCTGTCAGTTTAGGTGGACGGCCATGTCTTGGTAGGTTTGCAGTTGTGCCATACTCTTTCCATTTTCGAATGATGGATTGAACAGTGCTCCGTGAGATGTTCAAAGCTTGGGATATTTTTTTATAACCTATCTCTGCTTTAAAAATCTCCACAACTTTATCCCTGACCTGTCTGGTGTGTTTCTTGGGCTTCATGATGCTGTTTGTTCACTAATGTTCTCTAACAAACCTCTGAGGCCTTCACAGAACAGCTGTATTTATACTGAGATTAGATTACACACAAGTGGTCTCTATTAACTAATTAGGTGACTTCTGAAGGCAATTGGTTGCACTGGATTTTATTTAGGGGTATCAGAGTAAAGGGGGCTGAATACTTTTGCACGCCTCACTTTTCAGTTTTTTATTTGTAAAAAATTTGAAAGCCATGTATCATTTTCCTTCCACTTCACAATTATTCGTCACTTTGTGTTGGTCTATCACATCAAATCCCAATAAAATACATTTACGTTTGTGGTTGTAACGTGACAAAATGTGGACAAGTTCAAGGGGTATGAATACTTTTGCAAGCCACTGTATCTTAGCTAGCTGTCAAAGATTTGTTCCACCTGCTTTGTGAGCTTCTCCTGCCTTTCTCACCCATCAGTCTCCACATAGTTAGATTGTGGAAGCCCCTGTCATTGTACAAGGCCTTGTCACTACAAATGAAAACCACTTCCTTGCGCGTTTCCACCAGGCAGATATGCAGAGTGAATCTAATCTACCAAGAGAGGTCAGTGATGAATGCACGTTCCTCACCTTGGATTGTAAATTCTGGGTAATATTTAATTACTGCAATCGAGAGAGATCATGAAAATCAAGTTCAATGGTCTCTATCCTTAATTTTGGAAATTTGGAGATTTAGAATTAAATTATACCGAGATAAAAAGGAGGGAGAAATGTGAATTGAATGAAGAGAGAGTGAGGAAAAAAGAATAAAAGTAAAATAAGAACAGAAAACAACAAATAAATATATAATGTGATAAACCTCTAGTAACAACTGATTATCTGCAAAAGACAGACAACAGATTTATTTTTGTCTTTTTGAGTTTCCAATGTTAAGTGGCACGTCAGTTTGCAATGTGGGATATCCCCACCTCATCAGGAATTACTGTTTAGATAAGTATTTATAATGGCGGACTCAATATGTGAATATGAATCTACTACGAATTACTGCACCACTTAGAAAGGAAATGAAGAAAGAACTAAAGATGTTAATGAACCCCCTTCACAAGCAAATGATAATCTGCCTTTTGTGACAAGTTTATGAAATGTAGATTGAGGCGAGATGCTTTTCACTGTATGAACTGAAGCTGCCAACATAAAGTGAAATCAAATGTCAACTAATACAGAAAGCTCTTTTATTTTTCTAATCATTTTTGCTTTGCATTCATCAGAGGGAAAATCATTTGCAGCTTGTAAAGCCAATACATTACCCATTCATGCGCTTGTGAAGACCAGTGTAGCAACGCTTGGTACATAAAGCTCAGATCAGTTTTTCTCTCAACCTTTCCGGCGTGTTATCAGTACACTCAACCCGCCCCCTGCTGTTCCAATACTAGGTTGTATTAATATGAATGAGGGGGGATGTGCAAAACATATCCTGTTCAGAACAAGGTGTTGATCAATTCATTTTCAGTGCAAGTAGAATTTATATGTTGCTATGTAAGGGAATTAATATACACGAGCTTTTTTTTTCCCAGCACAGGTGTTTCTTGCATTTAGTCAGCATACTACATGTTGTGACATTAAGGGTGTGTACTTAAATTGATTAGAGAGAAAAAATGTCAAGCATATAATCTTGGGAATGAACATATTTGAAGAACTAATGTAGCATTTATTGTATTAGCTGTAGCTATCATTGTAAATAAATTAAGCTGAATTACTCGTCGTGGATGGCTTTTCCCTTGCTTCATGATCATCTAACTGTTGAATTAACATACTCCAAAGACGTACTGGTTTGTAGATCTGAAGAAGGGCCTCGACCCGAAACGTCACTCATTCCTTCTCTCCAGAGATGCTGCCTGTCCCGCTGACCTACTCCAGCATTTTGCGTCTTCCTTTGATTTAAACCAGCATCTGCAGTTCTTTCCTACATATGGTTTGTAGGTTAATTGGCTTGATATAAAATGTAAAATTGTCCCTAGTGGGTATAGGGAAGTGTTAATGTGCAGGGATCGCTGGTCAGTGTGGACTTGGTGGGCCAAAGGGCCTGTATTTCTAATCAAAACTAAATATAGCCAAGCATAAAGAGAAGCGGGGAACATAGCAAATCAACTAAAACGATTTAGCAAATATAGATTAACATAAAATAATTTTACCCAGATATCCCATGCTAATTTAAAATACAGAAATTATATAAACACTTTGTATTCTTGTCAATGATGCATACCTTGCTAAAAAGTACATATTGAAATTGTGTTGCTCTACACTATTTTCTAATCATTAATTTGAATGGTTGAAAGTCTGTAATAGCCATCTAATCAGGAAAATTAGAGTCCAATTAATTCTGATTCTGTTTGGCTAGGCTGAGTTCATTATAATTAATTATTTCTGTTCCCTTCCATGTTGTACTCCCTTTATAAAATGTTATGTGAAAATGGAACTGCTTCCTTATCAAAGCTACAAACCTAGCATTCCTCCTGTGTCTTTGTGAGCAGAGGTCGACCTTCCCGGTGCAACTTTGAATCACAGACTTAATTTTAAGTTCACAGAAGGCAGCTGCAAAACATTACTTGTTATTGTATTGATCACGATTGGACATCATACTTTTGTTTAGCATTTATTTTTCTTTGAAGATCATTTCATCATGAGTTTGGAAATGAAGTTTGGTTTGAACCACACAGTGATTTGTCACCGCACTTGAGAGACTGGGAGTCTGAGTTAGCGTCACAAGAGTGTGAGGACTGATTTGTCTTGCTGTGGTCTACTATTTTAGTTTTAGTATAGAGATACAGGATGGAAACAGACCCTTCGGCCCACCGAGTCCATGCCGACCAGCGATTTCCGCATGCTAACACTATCCTAGCACTAGGGACAATTTATAATTTTACCAAGCCAATAAGCCTACAAACGTGTACTTCTTTGAAGCATGGGAGGAAACCGGAGCAGGTCACAGGGAGAATGTACAAACCCCATACAGACAGCACCCGTAGATCAAACCTGGGTCTCTGGAGCTATAAGACAGCCACTCTACTGCTGTGCCACTGTATAATCATCTATTATGCTAGGAGATATTCCAATTTGTAAGGAGAGAGCGTGAATTAAAAGTATTGCTGAATAATTCAAATTGTTCAAATTCAAATTGTTCATACATTTATTCTTCATTTATGAACTGCATTTATTAAGTGTAGGAAGAAATGAAATTGTGGCCATTATGCACAATGAGTAAGATCTGCTGGAAGCATTCCCCTCCCAGCAGAATTCTTGCAGAGCCAAACAGATGGTCATATTGACCCTTTTACCTTCCTCCATTTGGCACAAACAGAGCATGTATTAATATGAATGAAGAGACATGTATTCCTAAATTTATTTGGCAAATTATTTCACATTGCTGTAAATGCTGAATACATGATCAGCTTTTAATAAGTGCAGGCTCATATTCTTTGTGGGTTAAAAGCCAACAGGCAAACTTGGGATATTCAGATAAACCCATATTTGCCAAATTAGATTGAAAAAATAAATTCTAGAGCAACCTAATTGTCATCCTCTCAGTCTCACCAGAATTACTTATCCGTGCATAGACATTTCCAATTACTTATGTTTTCAGCGAGTACATACACTTATTCTAATATGTCACTCCTCTTCAGCACACCAATAGGTTTCTGCAAAAATTATACTGTCGCAATTGCATTTTAATGAAGATTCATTTGTAATGTCAATGGTTCAGTTAAGTGAATGTTACAAAGAGGATCTGTTCAAATAAAATCCTGATTCACACTCGCATCCCCTTGGCAAATCTATCCTACAATCCAAGATTTTTCAGGAGCAATCCTTAAGATATTGTCATAAATTCACAAACAGGAGTGCAGAAATGTTGTGTTTTCTTATTCAATCCATTGTTGTGGCTCACTGTTTATATCTACCCCTTCATTTGCCTGTTGCCGTGGGAGTCTCACTGTCTGCTTTGCCATCATGTCTGCTATGCCATCTCTCTTCTCTAAGACACTGGTTGAAAACTAATTTTATAACCTAGAACAGCACAGGAACAGACTCTTTGGCTCATACTTCCCATGCCAAATATGATGCCAAGTTAAACTAATCACCTCTGCCTCAATGTGATCTATATCGCTCCATTCTTTGCATATTCAAAAAGCCTCTTAAATGTCACTATCATAACTGCCTCCACCATCACCCCTGACCATCGCAGGCAAACACCACATCTGCTTTAAACCCTTTAAGCCCCCCCCCCCCCTCTTTTCTTTGGGATGGGGTCGTGGTGCAGTGGAACGGTTGCTGCCAGACAACACCAGAGACCCAGGTTCAATCCTGGCTGTGGGTTCTGTCTGTATGGAGTTTGTAAGGTCTCCTTGTGACCACGGCAGTTTTCTCTGGTTCTCTGGTTTCCTTCCACATTCTAGAGACCTACAGGCGTATAGGCTAATTGACTTTTGTAAATTGGCCCTAGTATGTGGGGAAGAACCAGTTTATGGGTTGATCGCTGGTCAGCACGGACTCGGTGGCCTGAAGGGCATGTTTCCACACTGTATCTCTAAAGTCTAAAGTAAAATCTAAAGTCTAAATATGCCTGCAATAAATTCATATCCCTCCCTGCATAGCCATGTGCTTATCCAAATGTCTCTTAAAAGCTACTATTGTATCTGCCTCCACCACCATTCCCAGCAGTGCATTCCAGCCACTCACAACCTTTTGTTAAAAACATTCTCCACACATCTCCTTCAAACTTTGATCGTCTCACCTTAAACTTTGCCTTCTAGTCCTTGATATTTCCACCATGGGGGAAAAAGGTGCTGACTGTCCACCCCATCTATGCCTCTCAAGATTATATATTCTTCTATCAGGCTACCCCTCAACCTCCGACACTCCAGCGAGAACAATCCAAGTTTGTCTAACCTCTCCTTAGCACTAATGTCATCTAATCCAGGCAGCTCTTCTGCACCGGAACAGCACACAATTCTCCAAATTGGGCCTAACTATAGCTACAGCTGCATCCTGACTTTCTCACTCTTATATTCAATGCCCTGACCAATGAAAGTGAGCATACCATATAACTTCTTTACCTCTCTATCTACTTGCCACTTTGCGGGAGCCATGGATTTGGGCACAAGTTTATCTGCACAAGATTTTACTCACTCCTGTAATGAATTATTAGACAACTAATTGTCACATATTATTATTTGCTATTCCTTGCAGTGGAGTATATGAATTGTTAACATCCAAAAAAAATCAATTTGCAAAGTGTGCAGACAAATGAACATGAGATCCAAAGAACTTAAAATAAGATGTGTCAAGGATTCTTCATAAACTGCCTCTCTAGAAACTTTAAAAAAAGTACTTTTAGCAGCCATGAGAGCAATTAGTCACCTAATACGATACGTAAAGAAGCAAGAGCCTTAATTCATCAACTATTGTGCAAAAATACAATATGGCCAGTTACTGCCCAATCAGTCTTCTGTCAGTCATCAATAAAGTAAAGTCAATAATGCTGTCAAGAAGTATGTACTCACCAATAACTAGCTCATCAATGCCCATTTGGATTTTGCCAGAACCATTTGGCACCAGACCTCTTGGTGCAATATGGATCAATTAGCTGGATTTCAGAGCTGAAATGTAAGTGATTACCTTTCATATCAAGGCAGCATGGAATTGAGTGCTGCATCAGATAATCTGTTCAATGGGCATTGAGGGAAGCATTGAGGGATAGTTGGAGTTGTTCTTTGCAAAAATGAAAATGGCTGTGTTTATCAGAGCTCCATCATCCCGTTCTTAGTACATCACTGAAGGGGTTCTACAAAAGCTCCTACTGCAGAAGGAATTATGAAATTATTGCAGTCACAAAAACCTGGCTAATTGAAGGTCAGAATTGGCAGCTTAATTTATCAGGGTATAGAAATTTCAGGTGTGACATGGAGGGATGCAAAAGAGGAGAGGGAATGACACTACTAATTAGGGAAAACTCACGGCAGTACTTAGACTATCCAGGAAAAATTGTGCATATAGGTAGAATGTAGAAATAAGAAAAGGGCAATTGCTTTGCTGGGATAGTACTATTGGTCAACCAGAAATAAGCAGGAATAAGAGGAAATATAACCAAATTGCAGAAAGATGTTAAGAAACATCTAGACAGGTACATGGATAAGACAGGTTTAGAGGGATATGGGTCAAATGTAGGCAGGTAGGACTAGTGAGGATGGGGCATGTTGGCTGGTGTGGGCAAGTTGGGCTGAAGGGCCTGTTTTCATGCTGTAAGACTCTATGATTATGTTTGTGCAATAGGGACAATAGCAGTAGTGGATACTTTTTAATTTCCCAGTATGGACTAGAATTGCCTTAAGACAAGGGGCTTTGGCGGAGCAACATTTGATAAGTGTGTCCATGAAAAGGTTTTGAGGCGACATGCAGTTTGTCCTACCAAGGAAGGGATTGTATTTGTACTCATCTTAGGAAGTGAAACTGAGCATATGGTGAATGTGTTGGTGGGGGTACATTTTGGGATTAGTTACGATAATTCTCTAACTTTCAAGATGGTTATGGAAAAGAGCAAGGTTAGTCCTCAAGTTCAGATCTTAAATTGGGAAAAGACTCATTTTTGCGGCGCAAGAGAGGATCTTGTGAAAGTAGACTGGGAGCAGATGTTTGTGGATAATACAACTTCTGAAAAGTGGGAGGTTTTGAAAAACAAGATGCCCTGAGTTCTGATTAGGGTGAAAGGAAAGATGGTAAGATTAGGGAACATTGTCCACTTCAAGGGTTCATCAGGAAAAAAAAAAGCACGTTACAGAAATAGACAGCTACAATCAAACAAGTCCCTTGAGGGATATAAAGGGGATAGAAGAGTCCTTCAAAAGGAAACTAGGAGGACAAAAAATAATTCATGAAATATCCTAGTAAAAATAAAGAGAATACTAAATAACATTTGTAAATATATTAGGGGCAAAATGGTAACTGATGAAAGAGCAATTCATCTTAGGGACAAAAGGGGGTAATCTGTGTGTTGGGTTAATGGATGTTGGCAATGTGTTAAATGAACACTTGTCTGTATTCTTCAAGGAGAAGGATGTGCAGGATAGCAAGTTAAGGAAGGGATAAATTGAGTATTAGATGTCTTGGAACACATAGGAGTGGTTACATTCCAAGGACCTATTCAAGGTAACTATTACAAATCAAAGGAGAAAATTGCTGATAATTTGATGGAGATTTCTTGTGTCATTGTTAGCTATAGACAAGGTACCAGAAGATTGAAGGACAACAGATGCTTTTCTTTTATGAGAAGGGCAGCAATGAAGGCAAGTAACTACAGGCCAATGAGCCTTACATCAGTGGTCGGGAAATCTATCTATATACTTATAAAAGTCTCATCTTTCATGTGTGTGCGTGTTTTTGTATCTTCGCCAAAGCCGTAACGCTGACATTTTTACAGAATCTTACTCGCATTTTTCCGGTCATCGTGATAATCAGGTTCCCTTCATATTTGAAGCTACATTTTACGTTATTGATTATTAAAGTTTTTTTTTAAAGCCACAAACGGCTTCTGAGAGAGAGCCAGCAGCTTCCAGTGATGATGTCACAATGCCATCTCAAAGTCCACCATTCATAATGGGCTCTCATTTACACAAGCTGCCGAGTGTGACAATGACATCACAATGGGACGTTGCCAGTGGTAAAGGCAGCAACAGCTTGAAGGAGAGGTTGCCAACGGTAACGGCGGCAGAAGCTTGGAGGAGAATGCTGCATGCCGTCATTGAGGGAGAGGGGGAGAGAGAGAGAGAGAGAGAGTTGCGTTGGAGGAACGGGTGAGTGGTGGAAACGGGTTGTGTTTGGGGGAACTGGTGAGTGGTGGAATATTGCGTTGGGGGTTGCCAACGGTAACAGCAGCAGCAGCTTGAAAGAGAATGCTGCGCACTGCCATCTTCAATCCGACTGGGCCGCACAAGGGGGTTGGGAAGTGCGTGATGGGGTGTGGGACAGTGTATGACGGGGGATGGGGCAGTGTATGATGGGGGAGGGGTCAAGTCAAAAGTCGAGTCTATTCATTGACTCAAAGATTGATTGACGTTTTACAAAAAATATCCAGAACTTTCCTTCGACTCTGCTCGCAACCCCCCCCCCCCCCCCCCCCCCCCCACACGTCGAGTCCATGTTGCCCGCACCCCCCCACCACCCCACCCTCGCCCCCATGTTACAAAGGAATTTACTGCACTTCTAGTTACAGCTGGAAAGGAATTAGCATTCAGCAATCAGCACATCATGTGCAAACATTAATCTTCAAAATGAAAGTTGTAATCAGGCTGGCATTACAAATGAGAAAAGTTAAAGCACAGATTACTTGATTAAATAAAACAGTGTTCTGTTTGTAGGTTAATGGAAACATATATACCTTAAGATGGTGATCTTCACATATCCTCCTCCATCACACTTTAAATGTGAACTTTTGTTCTTGGGAATGTTTTAATGATAACTGTAAAGGATTTTTTCGTTGTGGACTTCATATTATTGCAGTCATTGTAAGGTGTACATTTTTTTTCATTTCCTGATTGATCAGATAACAGTTAAAATGTAATTTGGGTTGGAGAGAGGGTGAATTGAACACTCATCGTAAATTATTTGGAAGATGATGGTGAGTTAAAAAAAAGCATTGATTCACACTGAGCAAAGGATCATTAGGGCTGTTTTTGTTGATTATATCTCACGTCTCTTTAACATTTTAAAGGACACCTGCTGTCATTTCCAAACACAACTCTAGGTGTGAAATGCAAAGGAAAACGGTGTTTGTAATCATCATTTATAATTAGTTTTTCTCTTGTCCTCCTGCATGCTGAATTCAGCAGTTGCAACTCTGGACAAAGAAAAATCAACCCCTTGGGCTACTGCACAATTTAACAAGTTCTCTTCACAATGCCAACCAAGATGATTTTATACTGAGCAATGGCTGGAATTTTCGTTACCATTTCTCTCTTTGCATCTCTTTCCCTTCATTGTTCTTTATTTTTGCTCTACTCATTTCCCACTGCCCATTTTTTCTCCACCTTTGCTTAGTGTACATATCTTGATTATTTTGGTTCACCCCACCCTATCAATAATCCTATCTCCTGCAACTATTAATGTCAGTAGAATTTACCAGATGTCCTGCTGTATCGAAAGTCTGTCCAAAAGATACATTCCAATCGGGAAATTTGGTGGAATGAAGTTTGTAAATATGTTTCTCAATTTGTTGTTGTTATTTGACAAATGCTATTCATACTTATGTAGCCTGGGCAATGCGAAGCCTCGGCAACATCTCAATAGATGTAAATGCAGGTAATTAATTTTGATAGGATGTGACCAAGTGGAAAGTTGAAACTGCCGAGGAAGGTATTTCATGATCCAATTATGAAATAATGAAAAGTTTTTAAAAAGTCTTCAGTATCCAATTAGAAAGGAGAAAACAAATCTATATACACTTCCACAATGCTGAAGATGAAAATTGACAGATGACTCAATTGTAGATGACAGACTTAATACACATGCCAGGCAGAATATTTTATTTGTAATTTTAACGAGGCAAAGTTCTATCATATTGCAGTTTGAAATTAATGCATTTAACCTCTTCTCCTAAACTGTGAGGAACAGTGTGGACAGGTGTAAGATTGCAATAGCTTTGCAGGTGCTTTTGATGAACTCCCATCCACTGTCTACTCTATTTATTTGCCATCGCATGGCAAGGAACCTTAACTCATTTAAATGGATAAAAAGCACCTCATTTTCCACCTAGATAGTACATAACCCAGCGGCATAAATTTTGCATAACCTGCACCACCTATGTCCTTTTCTCATTTGTACCTACCCTGGTCCTCCTTCATGGATCCTTCTTCTCACACTCCCCCAACACTCCTCGGACTGAATCCCCTCCCCGCCTCCCACTGCTCAGGTTAAGAGCGCATGCCCAGAGGTGAGGATAGTACAGAGCTGGTCGGGGGGGGGGGGGGGGGGGGGGGGGGGGGGGGGGGCAGAGGAACAACTCCAGGACTGTTCGGAGTCTGTAGACTGGGCAATGTTCAAGGCCTCGGCAACGGACTTGAACGAATATGCCATAGTCATTACAGACTTCATTAAGAAATGTGTGGAGGACTGCATCCCTACAAAAACCTTCCGAATGTTTCCCAATCAGAAACCTTGGATGAACTTTGAGATCCACACTCTTCTGAAGATCACACCATTCATGTCTGATGATACAATGGTCTACAAAAAGTCCAGGTATGACCTGGGTAAGGCCATCAAAAAGGCCAAAAGGGACTTCTGCTCCAAACTGGAGGATGAGACAGATGTTCGGCAGCTGTGGCGGGGCCTGAATGCAATCACCTCTCACAAGGCGAAACCAGGAGGCAGCTCGAATGTCGACGAAACATCACTCCCTGATGAGCTCAATGCGTTTTACGCACGCTTTGATTGGGAGAATACTGATGTGCCTTCCAAAGCCCCCATTCGCTGTGATGGTATTTCAGTCTCAGAGGCCGACGTCAGGAAATCGGTCAGAGGGGTGAACCCTCAGAAAGCACCTGGACCTGATGGTATACCTGATCGTGTTCTAAAAACCTGTGCGGACCAACTAGCTGCAGTTTTTACGGACATTTTCAACCTGAGGTCTGAGGTTCCCACCTGCTTCAAAAGGACTTTGATTATACCAGTGCCCAAGAAGAGTAAGGTGACGTGGCTCAATGACTATCGACCAGTGGCACTAACGTCTGTGGTGATGAAGTGCTTCGAAAGGTTGATCATGGTGTAAATCAACTCCTACCTCGACAAAAACCTGGACCCACTGTAGTTCGCTTACCGCCACAACAGATCAACGGTGGATGCAATCTCACTGGCCCTCCATTCCACTCTGGACCACTTGGACAACAAAAAATCATGTCAGGCTGTTATTCATTTATTACAGCTCGGCATTTAATACAATCATCCCCTCCAAGCTGGTTACCAAACTCGCAAAACTGGGTCTCTGCGCATCCCTCTGCAATTGGATCCTCGACTTCCTCATTCACAGACCACAGTCTGTTCGTATTGGTGGAAATGTGTCAGCCTCGATAACAATCAGCATGGGAGCACCTCAGGGCTGCGTGCTCAGCACCTTGCTGTCAGTGCTGGATTTAGATGAAGAGAGGCCCTAAGCTGTTCCACTTGTGAGGCCCCCAACGACCGGACAGCCATGGCGGCCAAATCTCCCACAATTCAAAGCGAGGGAGAAAGTGCCCAGCGCCGACAAGTTGCCGTTGCAGTGCGCATGCGCAGGGCGGCCGATGATGTGCTGGCTGTGGTTGTGCGCATGTGGAAGGCGGCCTGCCGTGCCGGCGGATGAGGAGCGAGCGGAGCCCGGTGGCCCGGACACGGATAGCGGGGGGAGATGGAGAGAGAGAGAGATAGAGAGGGGGGCCGCCCAGAGTTGAACGGTAGGTGTTCTGCCTTGGCCGGAGGACCCCTAGACCTTGAGGCCCATCAATTTTTTTGGGGGGCCCCCTAGAAAGTGGGAGACCTAAGATATAACTTCTTTAGCTTACACATAAATCCGGCACTGCCCGCTGTACTCACTCTATGCTCATGACTGCGAAGCCGGCCATAGTACGAACTTCATCATCAAGTTCGCTAACGCCACCACTGTGGTGGGACGTATCACTGATGGGGATGAGTCAGAGTATAGAAGAGAGATCGAGCAACTGTCCATATGGTGCCAGCACAATAACCTGGCCCTCAACACCAACAAAACCAAGGAACTGATTGTGGACTTTGGAAGGAGTAGGATGGGGACCCACAGTCCCGTTTATATCAACGGGTCGATGGTTGAAAGGGTCAAGAGCTTCAAATTGCTGGGCGTGCATATCTCTGAAGATCTCTCCTGGTCTGAGAACACTGATGCAATTATTAAGAAAGCACATCAGCGCATCTACTTCCTGAGAAGATTACGGAGAGTCGGATTGTCAAGGAGGACTCTCTCTAACTTCTACAGGTGCACAGTAGAGAGCATGCTGACCGGTTGCATCGTGGCTTGGTTCGGCAATTTGAGCGCCATGGAGAAGAAAAGACTACAAAAAGTAGTAAACACTGCCCAGTCCATCATCGGCTCTGACCTCCCTTCTATCGAGGGGATCTATCGCAGTCGCTGCCTCAAAAAGGCTGCCAGTATCATCAAGGACCCACACCATCCTGGCCACACACTCATCTCCCTGCTACCTTCAGGTAGAAGGTACAGGAGCCTAAACACTGCAACGACCAATTTCAGGAATAGGTACTTCCCCACAGCTATCAGGCTATTAAACTTGGCTCGGACAAAACTCTGAAAATTAATAGCCCATTATCTGTTATTTGCACTTTATCAGTTTATTTATTCATGTGTATATATATTTATATAATGATACTAGACCAAGTGCAGACCCGTTGGGTCTGTTCCCCCAACGTGCAGTGTGGGGGGGGGGGGGGGGGGGAAGGCGGCATGCAGTGTCACACACACTAACTATCCCCCCCCCCCCCGCACTCACACTAATTACCCCCCTTGATATTATATTAATATTATTAATTTGCTCCTTTTACCCCATAACCACCCTATCTACTGACACATAGCCTCCAGCTTGCAGTCACATCTAGAGAGGGGCGGAGGGGGCGGGGGTAGAAATTGAGGGCAGAGAGAGAAGGCGCAGACACAGAGAGAGAGAGACAGAGACACACAGAGAGAGGGGCAAGAGGGATAGGGGGGGGGGTGGAGTGGAGGATAAGAGGGAGGGTGGGTGAGGGGGGAAAGGTGGGGAGGAGAGGAGAGGGTGAGAGTGAGGGGATGCTGAGAGGGGGGGAGAGGGAGAGGGGAGAGGTGGGGAGCAGGGTGGAGGGGGATGGAGTAGGGGTGTTTGGAGGGGAAGGGTTTAGGGGTAGGGAGGGTGGGGGAGGGGATGGGGGGGTTTAGGGGAGGGAGAGAGGGGGAGGGGATGGGGAGGGAGATGAAAAGAGAGGAGAGAGAGAGAGAGGGGGAGGGAGGGGGGAGGAGGGAGGAGATAGATAGATAGAGAGAGTGAGAGAGAGAGGGGGTGAGAGAGAGATAGGGAGAGAGGTAGAGAGTGAGTGGGAGAGGGAGAGAGATGGAGGGAGAGGGGGAGAGAGGAAGGAGGAGAGGGAGAGAGGGAGAGGGAGGGAGAGAGGGAGGGAGGGAGAGGGGGGGAGAGGGAGGGAGGGGGGGGGAGGGGGGGGGGGGGGAGGGGAGGGGGGAGGGAGGGAGGGGGAGGGGAGAGAGAAGGGGGGGGGAGGGGAGGAGAGAGGGGGAGAGGGAGGGGGAGAGGGGGAGAGAGCGAGTGCCTTTTTAATTCAACCCAAACAAACATTTGCAGGCAGTGCTTTTTTACTTCAAACTAACTATATTTTCATTTTCAAACCAAATTAAGGGTACTCACAGTGCTGCAGACATTTGTTCAGTGTCATTCACAGCTCAGAGTGACAGAGACGAATTGACAGAGCTCCAGCTTGCAGAGACTAATTGAGGCACACCACTTCCTGGTTTTATAGTCCCTTCCCCTGCCTCCAGCGGTGGCAGCAGAGAGAATGGGGAATTTTGTAAAAAAACATTAATATCTCTGTCATTTTGCATCGACATAAAAAGTCCTCGGCACACATATGGCGGAGGGGGGCTCTGAGCGAGGTGGCCAAAAATGACGGCCGTAGGTGGCAGCGTTCTCTCGGAAATCGCAGCACAGATGGCCAAAACTGGTCAAGAACAGACCTTTAGTAATATAGACACTGATCTGTTTTGTAGCCAATGCCTACTATGTTCTGCTGAAACAAAGCAAGAATTTCATTGTCCTCTTGAATCTCTTGAATCTCTCTTCTTTCGTTCCCATCTCCCACCACCCCATTCATTTTCACTTCCTTTTCCATCAGATACCAGAATCTGCAGCCTTTGTTCTCCAGCTTCCATCATTATCTCCACCCTTCCACCCGTCACCTGACTGTTATCTGCCAATCTGCTTCATTGGGTATCCACCAAAGTCCTTGCCCTCCCCCACTGCCGACCATCCCTTTATACTGGTTGCTTCCACTTTTTCAATTTGGATGAAGAATCATCCATTTCCCTCAACAGATGCTGCTGGCCCATTGAGTTTCTCTGACTGCTCTCTTTTTTCAAGAATTAAGTGTGCTTAATTACCATATGTACCGACAAGAGAACAAAGAAATTCTTACTTGCAGCAGCAAACAGACTTTGTAAACAATACTCAATCTAAACATATAATAAACAAATATTAATGAAGTACTAACTCCAATACCAGTGCATAAAATGTCCAAAGTGCTGAGAGAAATCAACAACAGTCCATAGTTCATTTGCTACAGAATCCTGCATTGTTATTTCTTGTGCCTTTAATTTAACCATCCAGTGTTAATGGCATTGTAGTAGATGTACAGGACTAGCTAACCATTTTGAAGGGTTCCCTTCGTCTGTCTACAACAGCCATCTTAAGCTCCTGGTGTATTTTCAACTCCCTTACACATTCCCACACTGGTGTGTCTGTACTTGGCCTTCTCCACTGCAACGGTGACGCCAAATACAAACTAGAAGAACCTCGCATCATATTCTGCTAGGGTAGGTTACAAACCAATGGTAAGAACATTGAACCTTCCATTTTCAGGTAGCCCACAATCCCACGTTTGTTTTTAACTACCACCTGTCCACCTGGGATCTCTCTCCCTGCATTCTCTCATTCGATCCCCACTCCTTCCCTCATTACCTAGATCCATTATCCTCCCCTACTTGGCTCCATTGCCCATCACCACATTGCATAACTTCCTGGTCCTCAAGTGTTGATTAAAGGTAAAAAAAAAAATAAAACAATCAAGCCTTTGGAGACCTATTATTTCCTGAGACATTCAGTAACATCCATGGCCATATTTCTGCTTTATTGTTCAATACTCATATTCTTCATACTCACATCAATGATTTGGATAAAGGAATTCAAAGCAACATTAGCAAATTTGCAGATGACACAAAGCTGGGTGGCAGTGTGAGTTGTGAGGAGGATGCTATGAGAATGCAGGGTGACTTGGACAGGTTGGGTGAATGGGCAGATGCATGGTAGATGCAGGTTAATATAGATAAATGTGAGGTTATCCACTTTGGTGGCAAAAACAGTAAGGCAGATTATTACATGAATGGTGTCAAGTTGGGAAAAGGGGAAGTACAACGGGATCTGGGGGGCCTTGTTCATCAGTCTATGAAAGTATGCATGCAGGTACAGCAGTCAGTGAAGAAAGCGAATGGCATGTTGGCCTTTATAACAAGAGGAGTCGACTATAGGAGCAAAGAGGTCCTTCTGCAGTTGTACAGGGCCATAGTGAGCCCACACCTGGTGTATTGTGTGCAGTTTTGGTCCCCTAATTTGAGGAACGTCATTCTTGCTATTGAGGGAGTGTAGCGTAGGTTTATAAGGTTAATTCCTGGGATGGGATGGCGGGACTGTCATATTCTGAGAGAATGGAGCGGCTGGGCCTGTATACTCTGGAATTTAGAAGGATGAGAGGATATCTTATTGAAACATATAAGATTATTAATGGCTTGGACACACTAGAGGCAGGAAACATGTTCCCAATGTTGGTGGAGTCCAAAACCATGGGCCACAGTTTAAGAATAAGGGGTAAGCCATTTAGAATGGAGGTCAGGAAACACTTTTTCTCACAGAGAGTTGTGAGTCTGTAGAATTCTCTGCCTCAGAGGGCGGTGGAGGCCGGTTCTCTGGATACTTTCAAGAGAGAGCTAGATAGGGCTCTTAAAGATAGCGGAGTCAGTGGATATGGGGAGAAGGCAGGAATGGGGTACTGTTTGGGGATGATCAGCCATGATCACATTGAATGGGGGTGCTGGCTCGAAGGGCCGAATGGCCTACTCCTGCACCTATTGTCTTTTATGTTTCATGTCTTTTATGTCTATAAGTCCATGAATCTTAACCAGGGATGTACTCAGAATTCCAAAGATTTACAGACCTCTGATTAAAGAAATGGTCTTAGCATTCTGTCTGAAATTCCCATCAATTATCCTAAAGCCATCAAATAAAGGATGCATAGCAGTACCCTACATAAACCAAGAAGCCAATTATTTAGTTGAAGGGGCAGAAAGAACATCCTGACACTTCTGTTATTATGATCAATAACTTTATCAATTTCTTGGCAGCTTTGATGGACAAAATCACCAGGACTGGACCTTTCTGGTGGGGTCATTGTAGGAGCCTATCTAACTGGCCAGTAGACTGTATGCTGTTTAGGTCTGCAGCATTAAAGTAATTGGCAGGAATGGGTCAAGGTAATCAAAGGAGTTAAATTAATTTCCCTTCCAATCATATCACACCAAAGCTGAATGTGTGCATTCAATCAGAGTGCCATGTGCCCTTAGCTTTTATGTAAGTATCAGCTTAATTATCTATGTCATGCAAACTTCACTGAGCTGAGCTAGTGACTGCTG
Organism: Leucoraja erinaceus; assembly: GCF_028641065.1. Taxonomy (NCBI): domain Eukaryota; kingdom Metazoa; phylum Chordata; class Chondrichthyes; order Rajiformes; family Rajidae; genus Leucoraja; species Leucoraja erinaceus. The sequence continues at coordinate 105,979,558 of NC_073377.1, read as the reverse complement.
CACAAGTATCAAAAATTAACGTTCAGAAGTATACAGATGGAATACTTTAAGGAATAACAGATGTTCTACAGGGAGTTGAAGACAGTAATTGTATCTTGCAATTTTACTAATGCTCATAAACCACTGAAGCTTTGCTTTTGTGATTTGCAACATCACTAGCTCCATTTATTTGAATTGATGTCTTCCACACTGCTGCCAGCTATCTGTAATTTTTCTAAATGCAATATACTCTCAAATGTTAACTTATTTTCAGATACTGATAAACGATGAATATTTCAAACTTATCTGGTTTACTGCAATTCTAATATATTGCTTTCAATCAGTTCAATTCATTTCCGCAAGATTTGCTGAACTAGTGATCCAATTGTAATAAAAACAGAAAATTCTGGAAAATGCTACACTAATAATGTTGCACTTTGCCTTATACTATCATGGTCTGGTTTACCTAGAGTAACAGATCATTTATTGGATACTTATTTGTTGTGTTGTTGTCTTTAATGCACTTATAAAGCAGGAATTTCTTTGTTCCATTCCCAGTGCATATAACTATTAAACACTCTTGACTTGAAACTGTCAGGCAGCACTTGTGAAGGTGATCAGTGACTTTCATTATGTTAAATAAAAATTTAAAAAATCAAATTATTTCATTTGCAGAGGAGAAGGGTGGACACAACAAGAGGGAATGCCAATGAGAGCGAGGTGCAAGAAGTTGTAATGATAATTGAGAGAGGTGGTGAAGGTGTACTAATTATGACTGATCTGTACTGAAGAAGATGCGAATAGAGGGAATTGTGTAAGGTAATGAGGACAATCTGAAGATACAAAAAGCTGGAGTAACTCAGCTGGACAGGCAGCATCTCTGGAAAGAAGGAATGGGAGACGTTTCGGGTCGAAACCCTTCTTCAAACAATCTGATGTCAGCTAATTGGACCCAGCCATTACCAATGCTGCTGGGGTTCGTCCTCTCCTGACCTATCTGCCAGTGATGGGGATCAGAGGGCATCCAAAGCAGAGGGTGCTCTCACAACACAAAGTGCTGGAGTGACTCGGTGAGTTAGGCAACATCCCTGGAAATTGAAGAGGGGTCCCAACCTGAAACGTCACCTATCCATGTTCTTCAAGGATGCTGCCTGACCTGCTGAGTTACAGCACTTTGGGGTTTTTTTTCCACATTATTGAAATTGGGTTATAAAAACAATTGTGTTAATGGGAGAAAGGGTTTGGAAAATCTATCTACTTTGGGGAAATTACATGAAAACAGTTTTTAGTCCAAGACTTTCTTTCTGCAGATAAATTTCCAACCCAACTTTTAAGTGGTTCTCTAGTTCCCGAGTAACCAATTCGGCCAATACAATACCATAGTATCCCTTATTTCATCAATCAAATCCATGTTATGGACAAGCATATTATCGCAGAACTACCTTTATGATATTTATTTGCAGCTATAAAATATAAATTCAGGGATTTTTCATGATTTTTTTAATCCATTGTGCAGTAAAAGTGACTAGCTTTAGAACATATTCAGATCAAATAATATGTAAAGTTACCCCCCAGAATATTTTCCCCTTCACCTTGAACCTATGTCCTTTGGTCCTCGAATCCCCTATCTGGGCAAAAGACTCTGTGCATCTATCCGATCTATTCCTCTCATGAATTTGTATCCCTTTATAAGATCTCCCCTCATCCTGTGCTCCATGGAATAGAGACCCAGCCTACTCAACCTCTCCCTTTAGCTCACATACTCTAGTCCAGGCAACATCCTCATAAATCTTTTCTGAACCGTTTCAAGCTTGACAATATCTTTCCTATAACATGGTGCCCAGAACAGAACACAATATTCTAAATGTGATCTCACGATCATCTTATACAACTGCAACATGACCTCCCAATTTCCACACTCAATACTCTGACTGATGAACGCCAGTGCCAAAAGCCGTTTTGACCACCTTATCTACCTGCGACTCAACCTTCAAAGAACCATGCACCTCACACTTCTCCGTATTAAATTCCATCAACCATTCCTCGGCCCACCAGGCCAATAGATCCAGAACCTGTTGCAATCATTCACAACCATCTTCACTATCTGCAAAAGCACTCACTTTGGATTATCAGCAAACTTGTTAATCTTGCCTTGTATGTATTCATCCAAATCAATGATGTAGATGACAAACAGTAATGGGCCCAGCACCGAACCCTGAGGCACGCCACTAGTCACAGGCCTCCAGTCTGAGAAGCAACCTTCCACCATTACTCTCTGCTTCCTTCCATGGAGCCAATTTGCTATCCATTCAGCTATCTCTCCTTGGATACCATGCGATCTAACCTTCCAGAGAGACTATCATGCAGAACCATGTCGAGCACCTTACTGAAGTCCATGTACACAACATCTACAGTTCTGCCCTCATCAACCTTTTTGGTCACGTCTTCAAAAAAAATCAATCAGATCTGTGAGACACGACCTCTCACGTACAAAACCATGCTGACTATCCCCAATCAGGCCTTGCCCATCCAAATGCCTGTATATCCTATCCGTTAGAAAACTGTTCAGTAACTTACGAACTACAGATGGTAAGCTCACCGGCCTATAGTTCCATTTTCCCTGCCGGCCTTCTTGAAAAGAGGTACAACATTAGCCACCCTCCAATCTTCTGGCACCTCTCCTGTATTTAAGGACGACTCATAAATTTCAACCACCAATTTCCTCTCTAGTTTCCCTCAATGTCCTCGGATATATCAGATCAGGCCCTGGAGATTTGTTTATCTTCAAACATGACAGTACCTTCAGTACTTATTTGACAGTAACCCTGACTGCTCTCAAGACACTTCCAGTTTCTACTCCAATTTTCTCCGTCCTACTGTCTTTCTGCTCGGTAAATACATAGGAGAAATACTCATTTAGGACCTTGCCCATCACCTGTGGCTGCACACAGAGGTGACTAGGTGACCGCTTTGATTCCTGAGAGGCCCCACTCTCTCTCTAGTTACCTCTTTCCCCCTTATGTATTTATAAAATCTTTTGGAATTGTCCTTAATGCTACCCGACAGAGCTAAATCCTGGCCGCTTTTTGCCCTTATGATTTCCTTTTTTAGTTTACTCCTTAGTTCCCAAAACTCCTCCAGGGATGCACTTGTTTCCAGCTGCCTATACATGTCCCATGCATCCTTCTTGTTTTTGACTAATGTCCCAATTTTCCTTGTCAGCCAAGCTTCCTTACCTTTGCCTGCTTTGCCCTTCACTAATGGGGACGTACACATCCTGAGCTTTCTTCAACACACTTTAAAAAAAAAACATCCCACTTGGCTGATGTTCCTTTCCCCTCTAATAACCTGCTCCAGTCAATTTGAGTGACACCTTCTCTCATACCTTCAAAGTTGGCCTTTTGCCAGTTGAGCATTTTAACACGTGGACCCTCTCCGTCCCTATCCATAACTATCTTAAACCAAATCGAACTGTGGTCGCTGGTCACAAAACACTCCTCCACAAACACTTCATTAACTTGCCCTTCCCAATTTCCCAATACTATGATTTTTCAAATCTGTATTGGGAAAGTTAAAATCCCCAACTACAACAACCTTATTTGACCTGCAGCTGTCTGCAATCTCCCAGCACATTTGTTCTTCTAATTCCTGTTGACTTTTCGGGGGTCTATAGTACACCCCCAACAAGGTGATCATCCCTTTCTTGTACCTCAGCTCCACCCATATACGTAGCCTCACTAGACGAACCGTCCGTAATGTCAACTCTGAACTCTGCCGTGACATCCTTCTTAACCAACAATGCAACCCCCAACCCCCTTCCTCTTTTTCCCTCACCCCTGTCTCTCCTGAAGCTCCTGTACCCCAGAACATTGAGCTGCCAGTCCTGGCCCTCCCTTAACCAGGTTTCAGTCATGGCTACCGCATCCCAGTCGCTCGTACCTATCCATGCCCTAAGCTCATCTGCTTCACCCGTCAGTCCCCTTGCATTAAAATATGTGCAGTTTAAACCAACCCTCCTTCCTCTCTCTCTGCCTTTCACCTGCCTATTCTGTCCACTAACCTTTCCCCACACCACCCTCCATACCAACTTCTAGCCACTCATGTGCCTCTGGCCTGCACGAGATCCCACCCCCCTTGCCAATCTAGTTTAAGCCCTCCCGTGTACTTATCCTGCTTCTTGAATTTTTAAACATCTAAAAAAAGATAAATCACTTTAGCGTAGTTTTGAGATTTGCACCTGACCTAGGCGTTCTTGGGGAAGATTTCCAGACCACCACACTTTTTGTGAAGCGACGTGTCTGCTTCTCAGCTAAACAGCCCAGTCATCAGTTTTAAGGCAAGGTCTCTTATTCTGGATCCTCCCAGAAGAGAAAATAACTGTTCTTCATCTGCCCTCTTCAAAAAATCTTTCCAAACGTTCTATCAAAATAATCACTTCAATTAGAGCATGCTCTTTGTATATTAGCTCTCTTGAAATAAATGCCAAGCCTTCGTAATTACTTTTTATGCCTGCACATCGCTTTGAGTGATTTCTATACTTGTCAAGCCCTAAATCTACTTTCTTCTATATCCTCGATTTCATAACCCCTTTTTGCCCCAAGAATCATTCTGATGAATCTATTTTCATGTTAATTTGTCAGGATCTGGGTGTTCCTGACAAGACCAGTGCTATTGCTCCACTGCCCCTCTCGACCCTCACAGTCACACACGCACCCACACGCACCACACACACGCACCCGCACGCACACACACACACACACACACACACACACACACACACACCACACACACACACACACCACACACACACACACACACACACACACACACACACACACACACACACACACACACAGCTGCAGCAGGTCATCTGGTAAAGATACCTCCACTGTGATATTGGGAGGGAATTCCAGCATTTAGACCCAATGACAATGAAAGAACAGAGCCATACAGTGCATTCAGAAAGTACTAGACGATGTGGGACCCCCCCCTGTCACACGGGAGGCCTGGTCCCCCAACACAATATTCCACCACTCACCCATTCCCCCAACGCAACCCTGTTCCCCCAATGCAATATTCCACCACTCATGCCCATCCCCCTCCCATCAAATCCACCCCTCCCTGTCCCCCTCTCCCTCTACTCCCTCCTCTATCCCACCTTGCTCACCACCCCAGACTCCTCTACCCCCCCCCCTAACCCCTAACCCCTTGCACTTCACCCCCTCTCCCTCTACTCCCTCTACTCCCTCCCTACCCCCCCTCCCCCTCCCTCCCCTCTTTCCCCTCCCCCTCCCTCCCCTCCCTCCTCCTCTCCTCCCCCCCTTCCTCCCTCCCTCCTTCCCCCTCTTTCTCCCCCCTCTCCCCCCCCCCCCCCCTCCTCCCCCCCCCTCCCCTCCCCCTCCCCCCCCCCCCCCCCCTCCCCCCCCCCCCCCTCCTCCCTCCCCCCCCCTCACCCCTCTCCCCCCTCCTCCTTCCCCCCCCCCCCCCCCCCCCCGCCCTTCCCTTCCCTTCCCCGTGCTGTGGGCCGGGCTGCGGCACTCCCTCTCTTCGTGTAATGCTGCGGTGCGTTAGGGCCCATCCCGATGTCCGCATCCACGTGCAGGAGCCGCCGAGGCGCTGCCCATCCCGGGACCTGTGGTGTCCCTCTCCAGCGGGTAATAAGCAGGGCTCGGTGCTGCCTCCCCCTCCCCCATCTCCATCTACCACCCCATCTCCCTCCTCCTCATTTCCCTCATACTCCTCCCCTCACTCCCATTCCCTACCCCAGCACCCACCCAGGTCGTAGAGCAGCGCCAGGGCCTGGAACCCAACCTGGTTCTCGTACCCGGCCCTGGCTGTAGGCGACCAAAGCGCTCGTGGACCTGGTCCTCGACGGAGCCGGGCTCGCTGTGTCGCGGGCGGAGAGAGGGCGGATGGTGGCCGAGCCAGAGTTATCCGCAGAGCATGAAACGGAGGCTGTTTTTGCTTTTTTATTGTGGGGTATTGTGTGTAGATTGATGATAAAAAAAAAAGATTTTAATCCAATCCATTTTAGAATAAGGCTGTAACGTAACAAAATGTGGAAAATATGAAGGGGTCTGAATACTTTCTGAATGCAGAGTTCATGTCAGAGTGTTGGTGACCTGCAAGGTAACTGCAGGTGCTGAGATTCCCTACTGGCTTTCGACCTTGATGTTCTTGACAGTAGATGTCATGGGTTTGAGAGTTCAGCACCTCCTCTGATGATTAAATATCCTCGTTGATTTCTAATGTCCAGAAGACAATAAGATTCAGCTCCGAAGATCTGCACACAACTTCAACTCTTTTGTTATATTGCTGTCTTGAGGTTTAGGCCAACTTTCCATTAGCCTTTTTAATCACTTTTTGTGCCTGTTCACTAGTTTTTAGCGATTTCTTTGTTTGGCCCTATAAATCTTTCTGCTCATCTCCATTTCACAGTTCTTCACTCAAAGCTATTCAGATGAAACTCAATCTTCCAGTGTAACAGTTCATAAATCTCAATCTTCAAAGGAGAACTTCTCCTCAATATGTTAGCTATTTTTAGTTATTCTGCTTCATTGGCATCTTGAGATTTTATGGAACAGCCGTCAAATTAGTGTTTTAGTCATCAAATGAGCGTAAGATTTACCATTGTAGTCACAGAGAGACCCTGTGGGTGTCCTTGCACTCCGACTGGAACAGGAGATATGTCATTGGTGAAGTTCGTTGTACAAATTATGGATCGTATTGTGATAGGTGTAATAAGACTAACATCACCTGGATGAATAATGACTATAGCTGCCCTCTTCATCCAATGCAATCTGTGAAGTTTCACAGATTAGATTAGAAACATAGAAACATGGAAAATAGGTGCAGGAGTAGGTCATTTGGGCCTTCGAGCCAGCACCGCCATTCAATATGATCATATGATCATCCAAAATCAGTACCCTATTCCTGCTTTTTCACCATGATTCCATTAGCCCTAAGAGCTAAAAAGAGAGCTTAAAGAGTTATTATTGTCTCATGTACTGAGATACAGTGAATACCTTGTATTTGCTTGCTATACAGTCAAATCAGGTAATACTATCAGTCTGAGGCAGGGTCTCGACCAGAAACGTCACCTATCCATGTTCCCCAGAGATACTGCCCAACCTGCTGAGTTACTATAATACGTTGTACCCTCTTCTGATAATACTATGCATGAATACAATTAAGGCAAACACAAGCTTAACAGGTAGAGCAAAGACAAAAAATACCAGCGTGCAGAATATAGTTTCTCAGCACTGTAGTGTAATAAATTCTCACTGTAGAGAGAAAAAGTCCAATGTCTGCAAAATGTCTTGAAAAATTGGGACCATATCCTGTTTCATGGATGGATCATTCAGAAGTCTGATAACAGAGGGGAAGAAGCTGTTCCTGAGTCAGGTGGTATGTGGTTTCATGCTTTTATATCTTCAGCTTGAAGGGAACGTGAGAATAAAGAATGACTGGGATGGAAGAGGCGCTTGACTACATTGGTTGCTTTCCAGAGGCAGCGTGAAGTATAGCTGGGGTCAATGATGGGATGTCTGGTGTGTTTAATGGACCGGGCTACATCTACAACTCTCTGCAATTTATTGTGGTCTTGGAAAGAGTTGTTTCCAAACCAAGGTGTGATGCAGCACAATGATATACTTTCTACGATGCATCTGTAGAAGTTGATAAGTGTCATTGGAGAAAGGGTAAATTTCTTCAGCCTCCTAAATCTCCCTGCACCTCGATAACTCAATCCTTTGTCTTGCTGACATTGAGGGAGAGGCTTTTGCCCTGACATCATGCACTAAACTGTCTATCTCCTTTCTCTATTCTATCTCACCGTTGTTTGAGATCCAGCCCACCACAGTGATGTCATCTGCAAATTTGTAGATGGAGTTAGAGCAGAATTTGGCTGTACAGTTACAGTATGAGTTCATAGGGTGTTTTGTAGGGGGCAGAGAACTCATCCTTGCAGGGCACTGGCATCAAGAATTATTGTGGAGGATGCTAGTGATTTAAGATTTAGCAGCCAACTGTAAGTGCTTTGAGTAAAATGCACATAATGGAATCTGAATCCATTCCCGGATCAACTAAAAACAATGATGTAGATCTCCCCTGACTGATGGCCTGCCCGTCAGCAACACTGTTTATTCCTATTCAGCCCTCGGATACAATCTTCCATTGGGAGCTTCATGTGATATGTGCTGGGACAGTTTCAGTTCAGGCAACCTGTTGTGTCACAATATGTGTTTGAGAGAGAAGTGTCCCAGATTCAGTATATGTTAGCGTGGTTGGGACCACTGAATGTTAATGACTGTTTTAGAATCTGCTAAAGAATATACAGTTCAGAAAATTAGAAGTTTTAGGAAGGTGGCATGAAATGTCATTGGCAAGTTGGATTAAGGAAAATCCCAAGGCATTTTAGGCGTACATTAAAAATATGAGGGTGGCCAGGGAGCAGATAGGACTGCTCAAAGATAAAGGAGGGAATCTCTGCCTAGGGTTGGAGGATGTAGGTGAGGTACTAAATGAGTAGTTTGCATCTACAGTATATTTACCAAGGCGAAGCACTTGGAGGACAGCAAGGTCAATGTGGAGAATATAAATATGGTAAGGTGGTTTGAGATCAAGTAGGAAGTGGTGCTGAGGCTCTTGAAGAACATTAATGGATAAGTCCCTGATGAAATTTATACCCAGGTTATTGAGGGAGCAAGGGAGAAAATTGTGGGGGCCTTGATGAGGATCTTTGTTCCTTCTCTAGCCACCAGCGAGGTCCCAGAGGACAGGAGAGAGGCCAATGTTGTTATTTTGTTTAAGAAAGGAAGTAGAGAGAATACAGGAACTATACGTTGGTGAGCCTCTCACTAGTGTAGGGAAGGGAACCATAGTGGTAGAGAAAATATTGGAGAGAATTCTTTGAGATAGGATTTACTTCCATTTGGAAGAGGATAGGCTAATTAGGACAGTCAGTATGGCTTTTTACATGGCATGCCATGCCTCACTAACTCGATTGACGTTTTGAGAAGGCGACAAAGGAGATTGATGAATGTAAGGCGGTGGATGGTGTATACATGGAATTTAATAAGGCTTTTGATAAGTTCCTCATGGTAGACCAATCCATAGATTAAGATGTAAAAGTTTCACAATGATTTGGTTGTATGGATTCGGAACTGGCTTAGTTATAGAAGACAGAAGAATGTGGGGGAAGGTGATATTCTGACTGGAGGTTGGCGACCAGTGGAATTCCATAGGGATCTATGTTGGGACCTTAGCAGTTTGTGATATAAATGTAGATGGGTTGGTGAGGGGGTTGCACTTAGGGAGGTTGAATGAAGGAGAAAGTATACAATTAATGATATGAACCTTAACTGCATTCATGTATAGAGGGAACTTGGGGTCCAAGTACATAACTCCCTGACGGTGGTGACACAAGTAGCCAGGTAAAGAAGGCATATTGTATACTTGCCTTGGGGTATTGAGAGAGAAACCCATGATGCAGCTTTATAGGGTTTTGTTTATGCTGCAATTGGAATATTGCATGCAATTATGATCGCCCCATTACAGGAAAGATTGAATTGAATTGAATTGAATTGCATTGAATTGAATTGAATAAATTTTATTAACCAAGTATGTATATATACAAGAAATTTGCCTTGGAGCTTTGTTCACAAGTAACAACACAATATACAGTAAACAATTTAGAATCAAACATTATAATTTAAACATGTTAAGAATTAAATAAAACACCAGAGCTAAAGGATACTTCTGGTTATTGAGTAGAGCTACTGCTCGTGGAAAAAAAAGCTGTTTTTATGTCTGGCTGTGGCGGCTTTGACAGTCCAAAGTCGCCTTCCAGAGGGAAGTGATTCAAAGAGTTTGCTGCCAAGGTGAGAGGGGTCAGAGATGATCTTACCCGCTCACTTCCTGGACCTTGCAGTTTACAGTTCATCAAAGGGGGAAAGGTTGCAGCCAGTAACCTTCTCAGCTGATCGGACGATTCGCTGCAGCCTCCGGATGTCATGCTTGATGGCTGAGCCAAATTAGACCATGATGGAGAAGGTGAGGACAAACTCTATGATGGCATAATAAAACTGGACCATCATTGCTTGTGGCAGATTGTGTTTTCTCAGCTGCCGCAGGAAGTACATCCTCTGTTGAGCCTTTTTGACTGTGGAGTCGATGGTGGCCTCCCATTTAAGGTCCCTGGAGATGATGGTTCCAAGGAACTTAAATGACTCCACAGATGTGACTGTGGTGTTGTTGATACTGAGTGGGCTGACGGGACGGGGAGCTCTGCTAAAGTCTACAATCAATTCAACTGTCGTAAGAGCATTGAGCTCCAGGTTGTTGCAATGGTGCCAGGACGCCAGCTGTGTCACTTCCTGTCTGTAGGTAGGCTCCTCCCCATCCTGGATCAGTCCAATCAGGGTTGTGTCATCCACAAACTTGAGAAGCTTGACAGAGGAGTATGTGGAGGTGCAATCTTTGGTAGACACAAAACGCTGCAGTAATTCAGAGGGCGAAGCAGCATCTATGGAGAGAAGGGATTGAGAATACGCAGCCTTGCGGTGCTCCTATGCTGAGAGTCAGCGGGTCTAAGATGTGCTTTCCCAGCCTCACATGCTGCTTCCCGTCTGTCAGGAAGTTGGTGGTCCACTGACAGTGTGGTTCAGGCACAGTCAACTGGGATAGTTTGGAGATGTGGATGCTTTGGAGAGAGTGCAGAGGAGATTTACCAGAATGCCACCTGGATTGGAGGATCTCAGCTAAAGAGAGGGGATAGACTTGGATTGTTTTCTCTGGAATGTAAGAGGTTGAGGGGAGACTTGATAGAAGTAGATAAAATTATGCGAGGCACAGATGGGGTAGACAGTCCGAACCTTTTTCTAAGGGTGTAAATGTCCAATTAGAGGGCTAAGCTATGATGTGAAAGGGGGGAGGTGTGCTGGGCATTTTTTTAAACAGTGGGTGATGGACACCATGAACCAATTGCCAGGAGTGGTGGTGGAGGCAGATGCAATATGAGCGTTTAAGAGGTTTTTGGATAGGCACATGGATGTGCAGGGAATAGAGGGATATGGATCATGTGCAGGCAGATGACATCAGTTCAGCTATGCATCATATTCAGCACAAACATTGTGGCTGAAAGGCACGTTCCTGTGTTGTACTGTTCTATGTGCTATATACAAAGGGTGCACAGGCAATAGAAAAATAAATAAATAAGGAAAATAGCCCCATTTATCTGGCAGCCATTTCCTTTCATTCATCTGACTAGGATTAGTGCACAACTAAGCCTGTGGCATTTCACTTTGCCCTGTTGGGCCCCATGAGAATTCCACCAGCGCACTACTGTGCAAGGGCAGCAACCAAGCTGGAAACTAGGGCTTCCAGATGTAAGTCTTGGTTTCCAGCATTATTGCAGGTCATTCTCTCAAAGTCTTTGAGTTATTTTTTGGATTCCTAATATAATGGGTGGTGTAGTCCAGTACTCATGAAGTAAGTTGGTTGGGTCATCGGAGATGTCCTCATTCATTAGGGAACCGGTGTTCCCCTCTTCCATTATAGATGAGGCTATCACTAGGATCTCCTTGATATCGCGCAGCTCTGCTCTTGCTCCCCCTCCCCCATTTGTAACAAGGACAGAGTCCCCTTGTCCTCACCTTCCACCCCATCAGCCATTGAATGCAGCATATTCAACATTTTTGCTACCTCCAAAGGGATCCCACTACTGGCCACATCTTCCTATCTCCACCCCTTTCTGCTTTCCGTAGAGACCAATCCCTCTGCAACTCCCTGGTCAACTTGTCACTTTCCACCCAAACCACCTCTACTCCAGGTATTTTCCCCTGCAACCCACAGGAGATGCAACTCTGACAGTCGTTTCAGGTGAGGCAGAGGTTCACTTGCACCTCCTCCAACCTAATTTCCTGTATCCACTGTTCCAGGTGTCAACTCCTGTATATCTGTGAGACCAAGCGCAGGCTCGGCGATCGTTTCACTGCTCAGTCCGCCTTAACCTACCTGATCTCTCGGTTCCTCAGCACTTTAACTCCCCCTCTCATTCCCAATCTGACATTTTCCCAAACAGCACCTCATATTCCCAAACAGCACCTCATATTTTGCTTGGGTAGCTTACACCCCTGCGGTATGAATATTGACTTCTCTAACTTCAAATAACCCTTGCTTTCCCTCTCTCTCCATCCTCTCCTCCTTCCCAGTTCTCGCACCAGTCTTACTGTCACTGTCCCGCCCACACCCCTGACATCAGTCTGAAGAAGGGTCTCGACCCAAAACGTCACCCATTCCTTTTCTCCAGAGATGCTGCCTGTCTCGCGGAGTTACTGTGTCTACCTTCGATTTTAAAAAAGCATCTGCTGTTCTTTCTGACACGAGCAAGTTGATTAGTTACATTCTTGCAATAATTACAATTGACTTTACTATCCTAAAGCCATTTAACACAATTTCCCATTATACTTTATACTGGGTCTTGAGTTCAAGTTAGTTGTTTCATGTAATTCAAATTGTGTGGTAATCAAATCTATACATTGCACTTTACGTCTTTGGGATTTTATTAAATAAAAGGCATCGATCGTTTACATTTTAGCAATGATGTGTTATTGATTACTGTTTTGTATTGGAGTCCTACCTAAGTTGGAGATTGAACGTTAAAAAAAACTGTGGCTGAACTGTGAGAGTGGGCAGTGGAGGCCAGGTCACTGGATGGATTTAAGAGAGAGTTAGATAGAGCTCTAGGGGCTAGTGGAATCAAGGGATATGGGGAGAAGGCAGGCACGAGTTATTGATAGGGGACGATCAGCCATGATCACAATGAATGGCTGGCTCGAAGGGCCGAATGGCCTCCTCCTGCACCTATTTTCTATGTTTCTATGAATTGCTGACATGATAGACACACCTACAAGTATTGTTTTAATGTCTACTTGCTATTAACTGCAAAAGCTGCCAGACAAGGGGTGCAGACACCAGGAGTGGAAATGCTGGTGACTTTCCAAAAAGTAGGGTTGGCACATGAATGAGGCCTGTTAACCTTTCAATATCATACTAATACGGACATTACTCATATGGTATCGAGCCAAATCCATCCCAAATTTATTTTAGTGGCTGTAATATAGTGCAATACAATCTTGCACTATATTACCATGACCACTTTTTAAATTAGTTTCCAGCATAAATTACGAATAAATTTCATTGCCGTTCTTTTCAGGAAGTTGTCAATTTATCTCTTCAGAAATGAAATCAATGTAGAAAGGTACAATGGATTATTCTTTTAAAGTTGATAAATAAATGGCAAGAATAGCGTGGGGAAATCAGTGAATGACAGACATAATAAATTAATGCTGGTACTAATTATTATGAATAAAGACTGTAAATAAATTGCAGATGCAGCTAATTAGCTCAGGAACCCCTAAATAGGAAGATATTTTGAATTAATGTTCTTGGCATATTATTTATGACAGAACTGCAAACTGGAAAGTGTGGGTAATCAGTGCAGCCTACTTAATGGACAGGTGGAACACAGCATAGAGAACATGAACTTCCAGGTGGAACACAGCATAGAGAACATGAACTTCCATAAATATATTCCAAATCTGTGGATAATTAGTGCAGAAACCATAAGCCTAATCCATGCGGATATTGGAACAGGATAAGAACATAGGGAATAGGAGCAGGGGGGTGATATGTAAACCCTTGATCCTGCTCATTCAAAATAAGTTTATAACTGCTCTCCTCTTTAGCCTTCACTTTATTTTCCTGCCGGAGTCTCATAAGCTTTGATTTCTGAATGAGGAAGTTTATGCTCGGACTGTATTTATTAATTATATTTATAGGAAATCAGGGTTAAATGCCCTGATTTTGTCAAATTAATCCGTTAATTGATTAGTGAATATGATTTAATTTAATGTATGGAACAATGTCAGTGAATTATTTGTTTTTACTCGTCAATAAAAGGCTTCTCTATCAGATGAACACCTTCTATTATCTGTAAGATCCCTTGCTGTTGAAAACTCTCTCATGTTCCTATTGCCCTTTTCTTCACCAGATTTCACCAGGGAAGGAAGGGCTGTTCACACTATTGGCTCAGTGAGATCGCAAAGTTCTCTCTAGAGCAAATCTTTTGTCATCAAAGCACCTTCGAACATCCTAATTGTGACTTCACAGAGAGGTTTGTGCAATTTTTTTGAACTCTATGAAGATCCTGAGTCTGACGTAGATAATTTAGTGTATAGCAACACCAGAAATTGGAGGAACAACACCTCATATTCCGCCTGAGTAGCCTACGTCCGTCAGGCATGAACATTGAAATCTCCCAATTTTGGTAGCCCTTGCTGTCTCTTCCCCTTCCTTAACCCTCGAGCTGTCTCCTCCCATCCTCCCGCCCTCGGGTTCCTCCTCCTCCCTTTTTCCTTCCTTCCCCCCACCCCCTATCAGTCTGAAGAAGGGTTTCAGCCCGAAACGTCACCTATTTCCTTCGCTCCATAGATGCTGCTGCACCCGCTGAGTTTCTCCAGCATTTTTGTGTACCTTCTTATAGTTTAAAATGAACTTGTTTCTAATCTCCCCAGGAAGAAAGTGCCCTGATTATAAGAGAACAATAAGTTATTATATTTCACAAGGAACATAATTTGTACAGCCACTGTGATCAGGCTGATGGTTCAATTGTTTTTTGTGAAATAATACAAACAAATATATTTGCTATGATTCCCTAAAAACCCTGCCTATTTTAGGGAAACCCTTTCCTTTTTAGCTTCCCTAGCTTTTCTTACTTCTTCACCTTCAAGAAGGCTCTCGCAGACTCCACTCTAATACACCTCTCACACTTTCCAACTATTCTAATCGTAAAGATTGTTTAACAAACCTCCCACCCCTATTTAATCCTTACCTTTCAGTCTAAAGAAGGGTTCTGAGCTGAAACATTACCCTTTGTTTTTGTCTCAGAAGATGCATCCTGATCCAGTTGAGTTAATCCAGCACTTTGTGTCTATCACATTTCCTAAGTTGGATTGAGGTAAAGGGCGTTTTCATCCTGGGGGGGAAGATTTTCTGCTTGCAATGGAACCATTCGAAATTGCTGGATGTTACTTTTTATTTTCCTGACTGATGAGTTTTTGCTCAATGCTATATACATGTTGTATACAAAACTGCCATATTTTTAAAGTATGTTTTTTTAAAACTCTAAAAAGATTCCTTGCCCTGGTTCTTGAGTTGCCCGCTGGTTTATGTATATGTTTAAGTGTTTGATGCATGATTAACACCACCAAATTATGACACAAATTAGCACTTTAATCATTTAGAACGTGAATATTTATGATTTGAAATTACTGCAAAAGATTTATAATGAAGTATTCAAAATGACTTTCTATTTAGAATAGTTAGTTTTGTTAGTAAAGAAGTTGTCCAAAAAAATCTCAAAACTTATGGATTAGTGTTGAAGCAAAGGACTGCAGATTCTGGATTCTGGAGCAAAAAGCGAAGTGCCGGAGGAATTCAGTGGTTCAGGCAGCATCTGAGGAGGGAAATTGCCAATTGACATTCCAAAGGTGATCAGCTCCTTTTGTGGGTAACCAGTGTGTGAGTAGATAAGCTTTGAAAAAAATGTGCTTTAAAAACAAACTATCCTTCCCAGCTGTCCCACAGCCTACTGTCTTTCTACTTCCCGTCCCCACCCCCCCACCCCCACATCAGTCTGAAGAAGGATCTCGACCCGAAATGTCTCCTATTCCTTCACTCCATAGATGCTGCCTCACCCGCTGAGTTTCTCCAGCATTTTTGTCTAAGGAAGACTATTGGTATTCATTTAGGGTTCAATTAAATTTATGCTTAAAATTCTGGATCATCTTTTTCACATCACACTAAACAAAGCTAGTTGAGAAGAATGATCAAACTGGCATACATGAGTCTTCTTTTGAGTACCCAAGCCTTCGATTTTCCAGTATCTGAAGTTCCTTCTTAAACAACTTATTTATCTTTAGGCTCCACATAAAACAAACCCCATGTAATATATTTACCAACTTTCAGGTAGGTTCCTTTAGATATTTCACCTTCTAGAATTAAGCTGAAGCTCTTTCTATTGCTTTTTCAGAAAGTAGTCAAATTGTTGAACTAACACTTATAGTGTTTCAATTGATTTTAAAACCCACTGATAGCTATGTTTGATCATTTTAATCAATGCAACTGTAACTTGAGTTATGATACTATGAAACAATAAATAAATATGAAGAAACAACACGTTATATCTGAATTCTAACATTGTAACTCCAAAATATAAATATTTATTTTGAAGCAATTTTAAAGCTCATGCTGAATGAACCAATACATTTAATTGCATCCACATGCATTATTATTTTCCGTAACATCTGGAGTGAATGGATATTAAAATTGCTTCATGCGGCTATTTATGTTGACAAAACACACCATTGAAATTCATTTTGTTTGTTGTTCGCGCTGATCATTAAATCAGTTTTCTGGGTGAAGCATTAATCATTGTCAACTCAGCCTTCCAATGTGCAGTTTAAACATTTCCTCTTGAAACATAGTTAATACACACCAATCATCCCATGACTTTAAAACGCTGCTGTGCTATTTTCATAACTGTTCTCGTTGCGCAATGCAATAGTAGCTCACTACTTGTTGAAGCTGATGTTTACGTCAATGTCTTCTGTTATTATATAAGCTTTAGCTGCCAGCAAAATAAATCAAATGAAAGATGCAAATCATCTGTGAAAAATAACAAAATTTCAGCTTAAGGCTGAATGCAATTATGCGCTACTCATCCATATTGTTATTACTCCTTGGTATTTCAAAGAGTCAGCATCATCTGCTCCTGAGGATATTTTTCAATGCCATTAGCATCATCGTTTGGTTTTTCCAAATGCCAACCTCTTTCTATGCTCAAAGAAGATATACACACACTGAGGGAAAAAAGAACAAGATTTCTGAACTTTTCATAACACCTGCATTCTGACCTTTTTCTTTCTTCATGAATTGTACATCCCAAAGATCGTTATCTAATGCTGTGAATATCAAATCAGATACAATCCGGTAACTTTTACTGCCACTTAATGCAGACTTCATTAAAATATTAATGCCTATTACATCATTTGTTTGTATTATATAGACATATATATATATCTGTATTGTGGAACCTAAGGAGGCATTGATGTCCAAAGTAAACAAATATTTAGAGCATTTGGCGATAAACTAAATTGTTTAGTTTAAGGAAAATGTATCAATGGATGCTTTCACAATGATGAGTAATTTTAACAATTTATTTTATTAATATGCAAGCATATTGCTGGTCTACAATAAAAACGTGTGTCTGGCTGGAGCTTTGTTGGGTGATTTCTGCAGACTTCTAAGTGCAGTTTATTTAGTTTGTCTAGCAAAGGTATATGGCAAAATTATTTTGATTTGTAATTCCTACATTCCTTTTATGATTAAATACAATATATTGCACATTCCTTAAATTGAGGCAGAAGAATGTTGTGATTCTTTAAATTGTGGATCAGAAATATGGGTAATAATTTACTTTTTTTATTTGCATACTTTGAATACTATGAATTATTCTGAATCAGTCTGAAGAAGGGTTTCAGCCCGAAACATTGCACATTTCCTTTGCTCCATAGATGCTGCTGCACCCGCTGAGTTTCTCTAGCACTTTTGTCTACCTACTATGAATTATTAGCTGTTTTTAACTGATGGCAAATACTTGAAAACATTTGGATAAAAATCTTACAATTCTTCATTTCACAGTAGTTAATTTAGCATTATTGTATTTCCATATCTTCTCCAGCATTTAACAGGTTGAAAAATAGATTGATCAGTTACAAACTATTTCAAATACTAATCTGATAAATTTGACTATAAATTATTTTTTTGTTCATGCATTTTGAAGAACAATCAGTAGAGTTTAACAATACAACATTTTAAATATTTAATGTTTCATTGCAATGAATATAAACAAATTTATCTTGTACATGATTAAACATTTAGATTTTATAATTGGTCATTCGATCAAGCCGTTTCTTCACACATATTAGAATAAAGGGGAAGCCATTTAAGACTGAGGTGAGAAAAAACGTTCACCCAGAGAGTTGTGAATTTGTGGAATTCATTGCCACAGAGGGCAGTGGAGGCCAAGTCACTGGATGGATTTAAGAGAGAGTTAGATAGAGTTCTAGGGGCTAGTGAAGTCAAGGGATATGGGGAGAAGGCATGTACGGGTTATTGATTGGGGACGATCAGCCATGATCACAATGAATGGCGGTGCTGGCTCGAAGGGCTGAATGGCCTCCTCCTGCACCTATTTTCTATGTTTCTATATTGATTTCCTTATTTTATTTTCCATTGCTACTTGCCTCACACCATTCTTTATAAAAGCAAGAAAAGCAAGATGCTATTATTTGAGGATGATTAAAATGAATGATGAAAGAATTGGAATAAAATTGCAAAACAATATGTACAAGGTCAAAGAGGTGATAGTAGGAGTAGTCACATTGCCTGCTACCCATGTAGCTGAGGCACCTGGGCTGCGACAACTGGCTCCGTTGCAACTCCAGCCTGTACCGTTTCCCCCCAAATATCCAATGACTTCATTTTTAAGTACAACTACACTCTGAGGCTCCCTTGTTGTCAAAGCCAGACGTTCTCCACTGACAGACCTCTGGAGCAGAGTTATTTTATTTTAGGGAGTTTTGTGGCTCAAATGAGATATGAAGCCAAGTGATCTCAGCAACACCCAACATTAGCATCATTGTGTAGGTCAATGGTATGAAATGCAACAAGCAGCTCTTACTCTAGTTGTTTTGACTGCAACTATTTGGTTTCAGAATTGGATACCACATAGACAAGGTATCAATCAGTGCAAGCTTTATTGTGGAGAGATCATATATATACTATACAATGCCCGGTGGACCTCCAGTCAATGGCAGGCAGCTCCGTCCACAGCACAAATTGCAGTTTTCCTTTGGCACCGATTGTGTCCAAATCCGAAGGTGAAGTCCCAACCACTGAGTGCATCTCAGCTGAGTTAGACCTTGCTGATGTGCAAAACCAACACATCAGATATAACACTTTAATTTATCAACTCCTTTCTCGGTTGAACCCCTATTAGCAATTAGTGATTTACAGCTGGACATAGTTACACTATGTTTACACAAGGTGTTGTAAGAAGGGACTGCAGATGCTGGTTTAAACCGAAGATAGACACAAATTACTGGAGTAACTCTGCGGTCCAGGCAGCATCTCGGGAGAGAAAAAATTGGTGACGGAGGACCTCGACCCGAAACGTCACCCATTTCTGCCATCCATAGATGCTGCCTGTCCCACTGAGTTACTCCAGCATTTTGTGTCTATCTACATTTACACAAGGTCACTAAGGTCATGACAGAATTTTATTACAGAATGCTTACATTGTTCCTTGGCTGGTCTCTGGTCACCTTCTACTTGCCATACCATCCCTTTAATTCTTTCCTTTAAGGGAAGAGCTAGATCGGGCTCTTAAAGATCGTGGAGTCAGGGGATATGGGGAGAAGGCAGGAACGGGGTACTATTTAGGGATGATCAGCCATGATCATATTGAATGGTGGTGCTGGCTCTAAGGACCGGATGGCCTACTCCTGCACCTATTGCCTATTGTCTATTGTCAATGTATTACAAGATAAACATCTCCTTAGGTGGTCTTTGTCTGAATCAATAATACATGGTTTTGGCACATTAAGGCAGAAGCATTAATTCAGATGTTGGAAAACTGTTTCAAAAACAATTATCAGTTCAGGCAGCTTCCGTTGCAAAGGAAATAAAGTGTTGCCTTGCATCAGATCCAGAACAAGTTGGAGATGATCCATTTTAAACAAAGATAGCATCTAGAAAAATGTAGGGATAGAGATGGAAGTTTGAGTGGGGAACTTAGATTTAAGGGCAGTGAAAGGAACCAACAGAAAGTCTGTGCTAGAAAATTAGAGTGATTAAATGTCAAAAAAATAATAAGGGCATTAGGTTCAAATCAAACAGAGTCCAGAGACGATGTAATTGTTTACAACAAAATAGAGGAGGGGGGAGGATGCAATTATTTGGAAATGGCACTTGTGACAAAAATTGATGTAGAAATAGATTACGTCAATCCCAATCTGCCCGCTTTATAGATGAGGCAGAATCCACAGATCATGCCTCCTTTGTTACCAAAGGATCTGTTGTAGCAATCCTTTATGGCCATTATTATCTTCAGAGGTGGTGGGTGTGTGGAACGAGCTGCCAGAGGAGGTAGTTGAGACAGGGACTATTGCAATGTTTAAGAAACAATTAGACAGGTACAATGGATAGGACAGGTTTCTAGGGATATGGGCCAAACACAGGCTGGTGGGACTCGTGTAGATGGGGCGTGGGTTAGTGTGGGAAAGTTGTGCCGAAGGGCTTGTTTCCACGATGTATGGCTCTATGACTAAGAGGAAACAGGAGAGTTGGTTAAACACATGGACCAGAATTGTATTTAGTGAGGCAATATCTTTATTGCACTTAAGCAAAGGAATTTAGTCAATAATCCAAATCAAGAGCAGAATGTGCCGACAGGATCAAAGGAGGTAACTACAAAATATGAAATTGGAAAATCTAGAATTAGAATTTCAGTCTGGAAGAACCATATAGTATCCTGGACTTTTGATGGTAAGGTGTGTAGAGCAAGTGTAACATCTCCCTTACAAGAGAAGGTGTTATGGTGGATGAGCACTCCATGGAGTGATGAAAGAATGGATCAGACGGTCATGAAACAAGTGGTCCATCCAGATTTATCCAGCGTTCATTGTCAGCTTTTAATTTTAAACTCTCTTGCAGGATTCTGAATTATAAAAACAACAACAATTATATTCTCTATTATACGCACCTGTGTGGTGATATTCTCCATTATGCGCACTGTGGTAATAATATATGTGCATTGAATCCAGCCTCTGAAATTCAAGACCAATGAAGTCCGATCCCATACTGTCAGCAATAATGTAAAGCCCCTGTCCCACTGCGGTGACCTTATTGGCGAGTTTAGAAGAGTTTAGGAGAGTTTGAAAAAGTGTCATGTTGAAGACCTCCTTCGACTATGTAGAAGACCTCCTTTGACCTCCTTCGACTATGTTGAAGACTAGCTTCGACTAGCTTCAGGAAAATTGGACACTGAATAGTGGAGGGTGAAGACGACCTCCTTTGATCTCCTTCGACTTTGTTGAAGACCTCCTTCGATCTCCTTCGACTGTGTTGAAGTATCTACGACTACCTACGACTACCTTCGATTACCTTCGACTACCCTCGATTACCTACGAATAACATGCTGATCTACGACGATCTACTTCGACTAAACCTATGAGTAAAAAAATATTGATTTTTTTCCATGGTGACATTTTTTTACTCGCGATCATTTTTCAGCATATTGAAAAATAAGCCGCAACCTAGCTGAGGCCTCGAGTACGCGGGGACTACTCTCGAGCATGAAGGAGAGTTACAAAGGCCTCCTATGACCTCGTGTCGACCATGCTGCGAGTATGAGTCGAGGGCAAACTCTTCTAAATTCGCCAATTAGGTCGTCCCAGTGGGACAGGGACTGAACAAATGTTTGAATTATCACTGAACCTCAATCATAAGTATTGAATGAAGATATTGAGAGAAGTTGGCAGGTCCTGGCTGGGTTTCCTGTTTGTAACAGAGAGTTATTCAAAGCTGCTCTTCTGCAGTTTTCTATCAGTAACATTTTAGCAGCTGTTACAGGTGTTGGATGAATGCACAAATCTGTTACAATTATTATGGATTTTGGATAAATTTGAATGGAGAATAATACCAAAGACCTGTGCCAAGTACACTGCACACTTGAATCCACTAAGCCATATATTTAATGTAAGCTTTGTAAACTACTTTCGCTTTATGAGCCATATTTAGAATATGGATTATTTTCATATTTTTTGGTTAACTTAATGGATATTCTTGCCATCATTTTAGAATGTTGATGGTATTCGACTGTTCAACAAGTAGTAGGTTCACAACTGACAGCACTTGAATAGATATTAAGGTTAAAGTGATTTAACAGTGAGTGCATGTTAATTTTGCCATGTTGCAAGTATTAACATTTCACCTTAACCTTTCTCTCCCCATCACGATACAGTGACAAATAACATACTTCCAATCCATTGAGGTCAAAAGATACCAGGGTTAATGTCTGGTTTCTATTGATTTACTAATCTCAGCCACATCACGTGGGACATTACATTTAGATTCATTCCTCATTTGTTCTAACTTTCCTTTTTTTTTTAAATTGCAAATGTTATCTGGTTCTGGGATTAGATTTAACTGTGATGCTCCAGAAAGCAAACAGCTATCTGACACCCTTGTGCTGTGGTTCATCGGGGCCCACCATCATCATAATGTAGGTAAATGTTTTCATTTCATTTCATGAACTTTTTTATGCTGATACATTTAAAATGAAAACTTGATTCCCGACCCATTTGCAATGAAGGGAGAAAGCCGAGTTGTATGTAGCATCAGGCAATGTTGATTGATCTAGAAATTAGACAAACGTTTTAGATGCTAATTAAATTATTTATGAGGAAGCTATTTTAGCAGGTACTTTGAAACTGCTGATAAATGAGCACCTGCACCTCTGTCTCTATGCAATATTTCACACTATTCTGCCTTTAATCTTGGTTAATTGACAGCAGTGATTTTGGCTGCCTTGTTCCTAAATGAAGTACTGGAAACTTTCCCATACATCTGGAATTCCTGGTGATTTATTAATTTTGCCCGGGTAGAGCTAACAAAATCTTTGAGTGTCCAGCATTAAAATACTTGTGTGGATACTGATTTCAGATCAGTCAAGTTCTCTTTGAATGGTGGAATATGTTTAAAGGTTTGAGTGGCCTACCACTATCACTAAGTCCCAATCATCTGCAAAAACCTTGGTGGAAAATTAGTGGTAACTGGAGATGAATGCTATATGGAACTATTTATGTTGATGCTTCATGTTTCCTCCACTGTTCAAGTATCATTGGGAGAGATAATCTGCATTATGAAATCTGTTAAGTTAATGGGAGCTATCCATTCTATAATATGGAAAGTGGCTCAATTATTGCCAGTCAGTTGTTGTAAGTTTAAAACTTCCTAGCTTGGTTCATCTCAGTGTTATTGGATTTGTTCACATGGCTGCCCTTACCTGAAGATCAACCATGGTCATGTGGCAGTTGTTCACCAGGACTGATAGCAACACTTAGTTACCAGCCACATCAAGGCCAGCAAAGTTGAGTGTGTTTTACTGACATCGTCATAGACTGTGATGACCGGCTTTCAAATGAGATTGAATCTAGACCTTAATGAAGAACATTCAACACACTTTGAAAACACATAATTGCTACACTCACTGGCACAACTCTTAGCACAACTCTTGTTGATGTCATGGCTACAGATCTGAGAATGGAGGTCTTGGGTTTTAACCGTTGGAAAATCTAGTCTGACATGGCCAATGTGAGGATAGATCAGGAAAGATAAACTCACTTTTTGGAGAAAAGGAAAAAAGCTTCAGTCATGATTGCTTTCTTCCATAGTTTTCATAATTAACTCGTCCTAAATGAGGATTTAATAATGACATAGGATTTGTCTATTTAACTTAATCTAAAGCCTTTGAGGGGTCTGTAGCCTTGACATACACCTCTAACTTGCTGTCTGTTGAATGATCAGACCCACACACAGAGGTTATAACGGTCTTTATTGCAGTACAAGAGGAGGGAACACAACATGCTTTCATCCCCCTGGTCTGCATCAAATCTACAGGACCGGTGTGCCCAGGGTAGGGATGAAGATCTGGACTGGACTACATAAGGGATGTGTAGCATGCATAATCTGTGTGGTGATATATATATATATATAGTACATTGTCCAAACAGCCAGCTGCAAGAAGATGGGCAATGGGAGCTCAGGAACTCCCTTAGAAACTCTCTCCTTCGCTTCTTGGCGTTGAGAACTGTTGTGGATACTTCATATTTGCATCATTCACTTGGATCAATTTCATTGTAAAATAAATCTGCCTGCCTCGTCAGACCTTTAATATCACATCATTCCCTTGTGAATTAATTTTATCCTTTTACAGTAGAAATATGGAACTGAAGGAAAGAAAAAGGAGAAGGTGTGAGCAGATAAAATGATAACGTTTAGAAGGTCCAGCAAATCCATGCAACACTCCTGATAATTGGAGTCACATTGTCCTTAATTGGAATTCCCAGGTAATCTTGTAGATACTGTATGGTGGAAGAAACAGTCAAACTGAAAGAAATAAGTGATGTGGCTGAACAAATCATACTGTTTTTTTTTAAATTACAATTGTGTGATTTAGATTGTCCCTCAGTTTCAGAGACAACTAAACAAAAGGTCCCAGCAGCTTTTTATTGTCTGGTTTGACTGGAAACTCAATTCTGAAAACAGCATTATATTAACTCACTGTCTATTTCAAATGAATTGCAGGATCTTCTACCAGGATAAATCCAAGTAAAAACACATTAGTTTCCTCACAGCTGTATGTGGTATATAAATAGCACTCACTACTTTTCTAATAAGCACCTAAATGACAACAGATCTCTCAGATGGTTAAATTGTGCCTCAGACACATAGCTTATACTGTAAATACTTAAAGAATAGCTTGTGCAATAGATTTTATTAAACTTGAAATATATATTCTCCCTCAATGTTAGTTTAAGTTTTTCTAAATCAGCAATTATATTAAGTTCTTTTGTAAAGGGGTTTCAATATCATGGAGCTACATTAGCAGGTGATAATTTTTCAAAGACTTTTCACAACTGTTACATTCAATACCTGTGATATATTCTTGAAGGCACCAAATCTCTGGAGGGAGATTAGATGCAATCTTTGCTTGCAGATAATAGGTCAGTCATGCATTGCCTCTGACCTCTACAGTGTACCTGGGATCTACACTGCAATGCGCAACCGTTGAAGACTTATGGGCCTGTCCCACTTACGCGATTTTTTCGGCACCAGTCATGGTCATAGCAGGTCGCTGAAAATTTTCAACATGTTGAAAATCTGTTGAAAATCTAGCGGTGATCAGAACAAGGTACGACTCTTTGAGCGACTTGTCACGAGCCCCATATAGGCTGAATTTTCAACACGTTTGAACCCACCTGCAATGACCTATGACAGGTGCCGGCAGTAGCCAAAAAAGTTGCGTAAGTGGGACAGGCCCATAAACTAGCTGACCTGCAAAGAGAACTGCACAACCCCATTAATAAGAGTCCCCCCCACCCCATTGCAAGTTTAGTCAGGCAGAATTTCTACCAAAATACTATCTTGAAGGAAATTATTATGATTTCAGTAGATGTACCAATTATGGCAAACCTTGCAGTTCGTGAGTTTTTAAATATAAAAGTGGATAAGTCTCCAGGTCCTGACAGGATATTCCCTAGGACATTGAGGGAAGTTAGTGTAGAAATAGCCGGGGCTATGACAGAAATATTTCAAATGTCATTAGAAATGGGAATAGTCCCCGAGGATTGGCGTACTGCGCATGTTGTTCCATTATTTAAAAAAGGGTTCTAAGAGTAAACCTAGCAATTAGTCGTAGTTTGACTTCAGTGGTGGGCAAATTAATGGAAAAGATACTTAGGTCACCTGATTAGGAACAGTCAACTGGATTTTGCCTGGAAGGTCATGTTTGACTAATCTTCTTGAATTTTTTGAAGAGGTTACTAGGGAAATTGACGAGGGTAACCAGTGGATGTTTGTCTATATGGACTTTAGTAAGGCCTTTGACAAGGTTCCTCGGCAGTCAACTGTTGGGTATAAATGCAGGAATGGCAAGATGGATTCAACAGTGGCTGAATGGGAGAAGCCAGAGGGTAATGGTGGATGGCTGTTTATCGGGTTGGAGGCAGGTGACTAGTGGGGTGCCTCAGGGATCTGTGTTGGGTCCTTTGTTGTTTGTCATGTACATCAATGATCTGGATGAAGGTGTGGTAAATTAGATTAGTAAGTATGCCGATGGTACCAAGATAGGGGGTGTTGTGGATATGAAGAGGATTTCCAAAGTCTACAGAGTGATTTAGGCCATTTGGAAAAATGGGCTGAAAGATGGCAGATGGAGTTTAATGCTGATAAATGTGAGGTGCTACACCTTGGCAGGACAAATCAAAATAGGACGTACATGGTAAATGGTAGGGAATTGAAGAATACAGTTGAACAGAGGGATCTGGGTATAACCGTGCATAGTTCCTTGAAGGTGGAATCTCATATAGATAGGGTGGTAAAGAAAGCTTTTAGTATGCTAGCCTTTATAAATCAGAGCATTGAGTATAGAAGCTGGGATGTAATGTTAAAATTGTACAAGGCATTGGTGAGACCAAATCTGGAGTATGGTGTACAATTTTGGTCGCCAAATTATAGGAAGGATGTCAACAAAATAGAGAGAGTACAGAGGAGATTTACTAGAATGTTGCCTGGGTTTCAACAACTAGGTTACAGAGATAGGTTGAATAAGTTAGGTCTTTATTCTCTGGAGCGCAGAAGGTTAAGGGGGGACCTGATAGAGGTCTTTAAAATGATGAGAGGGATAGACAGAGTTGATGTGGACAAGCTTTTCCCTTTGAAAATAGGGAAGATTCAAACAAGAGGACATGACTTCAGAATTAAGGGACAGAAGTTTAGGGGTAATATGAGGGGGAACTTCTTTACGCAGAGAGTGGTGGCGGTGTGGAATGAGCTCCCAGTGGAAGTGGTGGAGGCAGGTTCATTGGTATCATTTAAAAATAAATTGGATAGGCATATGGATGAGAAGGGAATGGAGGGTTATGGTACGAGTGCAGGCAGGTGGGACTAAGGGGAAAAAAATTTGTTCGGCATGGACTTGTAGGGCCGAGATGGCCTGTTTCCGTGCTATAATTGTTATATGGTTATTATATGGTTATATAATTCATGGGACCTAAATTTGAGAAATGGCCAGCACTTTATTAACCATCTTTATTGGCCTTGAGAGGATGCACTGTTTTATTGAACTACACTAGCTTGCCGGAAGATACTTACAGATTACTGTCAGGCAGGGTATTCAAAGGTTTTTGCCTGACATAAAGAGATGGTACATAGATACATAGAAAATAGGTGCAGGAGTAGGCCATTCGGCCCTTCGAGCCTGCACCGTCATTCAATATGATCATGGCTGATCATCCAACTCGGTATCCCGTACCTGCCTTCTCTCCATACCCCCTGATCCCTTTAGCCACAAGGGCCACATCTAACTCCCTCTTAATTATAGCCAATGAACTGGCCTCAACTACCCTCTGTGGCAGAGAGTTCCAGAGATTCACCACTCTCTGTGTGAAAAATGTTTTTCTCACCTCGGGTCTTAAAGGATTTCCCCCTTATCCTTAAGATGGTACTTCCTCTTGTCAGAGTGATGTGTAACTCGCAGAGGGTTTTGGATTTTGTAGTGTTCCTGTGCACCAATAGTATTTAATGGTCCAGACTACAAATATAATGATATACACAAAATGTTGGATGAACTCAATGGGTCAGGCAGCATCTCTGGCAGGGAGAGAGCATGGCATCTCTGACAAAATGGATACTGTAGGTGGCTGAAGAAGGGTCTCAAGCCGGAACATCACCCATTCCTTTCTCCAGAGTTGCTGCCTGTCTGAGTTACTCCAGCTTTTTATGTTTATCTTAGGTGATATTTCGGGTTGGGACCCTTCTTCAGACCCATTGTTGAGGGCGAGGGAGGGATGGGGGAGGGCATGGAACTGGATGCAAGAAAAGACCAGGACAAATCAGGACTGGCAACTGAAGAAAAATAATGAGTTTGGAGATGATATCAAAGTCTTGACATGTTACCAGTGAACACCCTACAAATAGTATTCATTCCAGTCATGATGAGCCAGTATTAGAAGAATATCAGTGTTTAAAATAGTGGATGGGATGAAAATCAGATATCAGATATCCTATTTCTGACCTGCATAATATTGATCTTGTTCAAAACTGCTAGAATTGCATTCATTCCTGCAAATTCCGGCTATTCATCCAGGCTCCTGATTTGTACCTTCTGAGGGTGGACAGGCTGGGGAGTTGGGAGATACATTGCGTGCCACAAGATATGTTAACCTGCCAATATCTTATTTGCTGATGTAGGTTTTGTATTTTTGTGGCCACTTCAATCAAGCTTCTAGTCAATGGTGGCCCCAGCATGTCAATGGTAGAGTTATTGGCAATAATGTGTTGAATGTCTTGAGATATGACAACACAAATTGCTGTTCTTCAGCCTGTATGCTGATTATGGGGCATGAGGTTCCAAAGCATTCTGGAGTCCGTTGTTACAGTTAATTATTTTTCCCCCAAAACTCTTTGTTTCTATGATGAAAATGTTTTTTTTTACAGGTGGAACAAATGTTTACTGATTCACAAATTCCCATCATTCTATATCCAATGTTTTTTGCCCAAAAGCAACAGTTGCTTCCTAATTCCATTATGTAGTACTAAAGATTTCAACATTTCTTTGTGTTTACCCTCAAGATTCCATGTTCTAGAAACAACCTGTTGGTTTAGTATGTGTCACTCAGGCCTTTTCAAGTGGATTAGTTAATTGTGTCTCCTTAATATCCTCAACAGAGATGTGTTTGCTAGTTATTAGGACATCCTTTTGCAACCATTTGTTAAAATCTGTATCTCGCCTCCCAAAAGCTGTGGAATAAAGGCAAAATACTAAACATAAAATCTAGGGTAGTAAACCTCCATTCAATCCTAAAATATCGAGTTAAATCAAATATCCATGTACCTTAATTGGTACACATGACAATAAAAGACCTTTGAACCATTGAATTGTTCTTCTGTGTTTTCCATTGTTTGTTCAGCAATGAACCTGTGCTACCCAGGGCTGTCACTGAGGTTTCAACTCTATAACTTGGCTTTCAGGACAGTTGTTGTTATCCACAACTTCATTTGCACTTTATATCATTAGCAGTGTTTATGGTCTTTCACCTTATCCATCAGTGGTCCATTGCTAGAATTTATTGCTATTATCTGCTTTCGAGCTGATTCTTGTGAGATCTCCAAGATAGATACACCATTGTAAATATGCACAAAGCTTACTACAGATAGGGCTTGCTTCTGCCATATCCTTAATTATCATGCTCAATGAATGGGATGGCTAGTCAGACCTAGTTCCATTTTGGGCACGGAGCATAGCTTGTAACACTTGAAAATTTAGTGCCTGATAGTTGTATGATTAAATCAGAAAACTTAACATGGAAAACTAGACTGAAACTACGGCAAGTTAGTGTAGTATTATGTGAGTGTTACAGTCAGAATCAAGACCTAATCCTAATATGCTCTTCCTGATAATGTAACTGTTCCCATCCATTCATTCAAGTAATTGACAGATTGGGTGCTCCAGAACTGATCCCTCAAGTTAATTGTGTGCCTTTGACCACTATTTGACCATTAGTGTATTGCTGTTTCCGGGAGCTTGCTGTGAGCAAGTTGGTTGCTACATTTCCTTCAGAGATTGATGAATGTCTATTGGCTATAAGGCGTTTTAGACAATCTAAAGACATACGATAGAATTTTATTAATCCCAGGAGGGAAATTGGTCTGCGAACAATCATAAAACACAACAAGATACATGAAATGTGAAACTAAAATGACGAGTGGAAAATCTAGGATTGGGAATGTGCAAAGATTGGGGAGGGGGAGGAGGGGGGGGGAAGGGAAGTCAGTCTATCCCATGACAGAAGGGGGAGGAGTTGTACAGTTTGATAGCCACAGGGGAAAAGGATCACCTGTAGTGCTCTGTGCTGTATCTTTGTGGAACCAGTCTGTTGCTAAAGGTGCTCCTCAGGTTCACCAGTGTGTCATGGAGGGGGTGAGCTGTATTGTCCAGGATGCTCAACAATTTGAGGAGCATCCTCCCCTCCAAGACAACCTCCATTGAATCCAATTCCACTCCCAGGACTCACCAGAAAGATAATGCACAACAGATTTGTATGTTACATAGCATTAGTATCCATTCCAAAAAATCTCCAACAAAGCTGTATTGCTGGCTGATGTATCTGCCTAGGTTATGTGCTCAAGTGTGTGAGGAGGACTTGGCCTCACACAATTCATTGCCAGGAAAGATTGCTTCCTACTGAGCGTAGATGACACATGGGTATTTGGTACTTAAGGTTTATTGGCTCTCATAAAACCTTCTATTTCTCCTTGTTGTTAATGTGGAGCAGAATCTGCAAGGAAAATTACAATGTGTGAATAACTCATACTGTTACTAAAGCATGACAGCGATTCGGTAAGGAAGTGATATCCTGTGAATAGTGAATCATTGCAAGTTACAGAATGATTGGTGCCACTCTTCTGCGAGCTTTTAAAACCTGCTCATGAATTTCACGATTCGCTGATTGTTAACCAATTTTTGGGAAATCACTTACCTTTCTACATACATTCTTTCAATATTTTTTTGTGGCCTCCTCATAACTTCCTGGCCATCCATCCTTTTATTTTCAGGTTAATCATTCTCTTCATTCAATGAGTATTACAGATTGTAAAGAGTTAAGGCCCACTTTGCCCCACTGAGGTACTCCACTAATTACTGATTTATATTCCAGCAGAGGTTTATTTAACACAACTCTGTTTTCCATTAGTTAGCCAGGTCCCCAACCAGGAAATATATTTCCCCCCAACAAGGTGCTTTCTTAACTTATCCAGTAAGTTTTCTTGTGATGTCTTACTGAATGCCAACTGGACACCCAAGAATGCTACAACTACTCCTTCATTCTCATCCAAACTGTTTGTTACGTCCTCTGATATCTCTAAAAATATTGTTAAATACAATTTCCCTTTCATAAAATCAACAGTCTGTCTGTTTTTTCATCTTTTTTTGTTATATTTAGTGTGTTTTAAAAGTTTGTGTAAATGTTCTCCGGTTTGTTTTGTGGGGGGAGGGGTCGGGGGAACATTTTTTTCAGTCTCTTACCTTGCCAGAGATGCAATTGGTTTTCTGGTCGTCTCTCTAGTGGCTCTGCGGCCTAACATCATGGAGCTGGAGGCCTCCTTGGGGCTGCGGGGCGTGGGCTTACCATCGGGGCCGATTCCTTGCCTGGGAACACTCCAATTTGTCTGTGGATTTTACCACCAAGGGCTCACAGTCTCGGAAGAGACCGAGTCGGGAAGCAGAGGTTCGGGACCGAATCTCGATGCAGAGGTTCCACCAGCCCCGACCCGGGGTTCGATTGCCGACGCGGGGGAGCTGAGATTTCCCCCCCGATGCAGGATCTGATCACCACGATGCGGGGGGCTCGACCGCTGGCTATGGGCGTAAGATCATCCCATCAATGGAAGGCTTGAGGCCCCCCAACTGCAGGAGAACAAAGAAGGGAAGAGATTGAACTTTTTTTTACCATCCACCACAGTGAGGAATGTGGAGTAGTCACTGTGGTGGATGTTTATGTTAACATGTATTTTGTGTGTTCTGTTGCTTTTTATTTGTATGACTGACTTAGCAAATGAAGTTCCTCTTATGTTGCAATTCATACTTGGCTAATAAAGTATTATTGTAATTGTATTGTATTGTCAATACCGTAAGTGATGAACACCAAAGTGCTAAAAGCCTTCTTGACCACCCTATCTACCTGTGACATTTGTTATCTCTGGATATTGGCCAAAGGGCCTGCCAGCCTTTCACCCCCATTCATGTGCCTCATTCAATTTTAGTAGTTGCTTCAAATTCCTTAATCCGTGTAGGCATTTGATTATCAACTATCAATGAGTTTCTCAATGTTTTATAAATATTTTGAAGTCTGCTATATCTATATCTCTTATTATTGATTCCCCAGTTTCATCTTCAAAAGGACCACCATTTATTAACCTGGTCTTTAGAAATTCTCATGGTTTAGTATTTTTATTATTTGCCATGTTACTCCCATATTCTACCTTTTACTTCTTTCTATTTTATTTAGTTATCTTTATTTGGTTTCTAAACATTTCCATTTCCTCTGACATACTACTAACCTTTTCAACATTTTATGGGCTTTCTTGCAATTTGATAGCATATGTTATTTCCTTAATTAGATATGTATATTGCATCCCTTTCATACAGCTTTTTATTCTGCATAGATCATAGCTATTGCAGCGATTTATGAATTATATCCTTAAGTGACTGTCATTCTGGACCTGCTGTCTGACCCTTTCATCTACTTTCCCGACCCACGTTAGCCAACTTTGTTGTACCATTGTAGTTGGCTTTAATTAATTTGTGATGCCAATTTCAGAACCAAGATTCACACTCTCAAACCAAATTTGAAATTCTAATGAGATATTATCAGTTTTTCCAAGGGGACCCTTTACTATGAAATTATTAATTAATCCTGTCTCATTACACGATGCTAGATATGAGAGTCTGTTCCCTAGCTAATACCTCAATGTATTGTTCAAAAACATCATTCCAAATAAACTATCCTCATCCTCCGAGTTACCTTTGCCAATTTGTTTGACCAATCTATATGATAATTTAAATCACCCAGTATTATTGCAGTATCTTTCTTACAAACTCTCATTATTTCTTGATATACTGTACATACTCTGCCATAAAGTCTAGCTACTCTTAGGTTATCCTGATTATTTTTATCTCAACGTAAACTGATTCTGTATTCCAGCTTCTGAGGCAACATCATTCTTCCCCACTGCAATGATTGCATCCTTTATTAGCAGACCCATCTCACCATCTTTACTCTTCAGTCGCTCCTATAAACAGGAAGAAGGATCACAGCCAGGGGGTAGGATTTCCCAAAGTGAGCGCAAGGGATGGAGCAATGGGCATCTTTGATGGTGGAATGCCAGTGGCTGAGGGTATTTGATCCTCTAGTGCTGCAGGACAAATACTGTAGTTCTACAACCTGTCTTTGTAGTAGGCCCCTAGCTATAATAGGAAACATGTCAGGGTACACCTTCTGATGTTTATTGATCATAGCATGAGCTCCTTTAGTGCTAGACAAATGTGTCCCTGGGATGGGATGCTGCGGTCATGATGAAGGAGGTGAATTCCCTCAGTGGGGGGGGATGTGTAGAAGGGATGGCACTTCACCGCCAGTGTGAAGATCAGGAGTCAGACTGGACCACTGAATCTGAGCACCATGAGGGGTTTACCACGATGCAGACGTCTCTCCCTTACCCTTTCCCCAATGCCTCTGTTGAGTCAATTTGGTTTGATTGGCTCATCTCTGTCCTCCTTAATCTTAAATGTTACCTATATTACTAAAACGCTACGTGTGTAAAAACGCTGACCTGTGGTGTGTGTGTGTGTGTGTGTGTGTGTGTGTGTGTGTGTGTGTGTGGTTGTGTGTGTGTGTGTGTGTGTGTGTGTGTGTGTGTGTGTGTGTGTGTGTGTGTGTGTGTGTGTGTGTGTGTGTGTGTGTGTGTGTGTGTGTGTGTGTGTGTGTGAGAGAGTCAGAGAACTGGGCACAATCTGGTTAATTCCTATTTTCTTCCAAATGCTACGTCAAAGCGTTCCATTTTAACACATCCTACTCACATTTTTACCCTGGAGGCGATAAACATCTTCCCATCACATTTCCACCTATCTTTCTGAACGTTTTGATCCTTGAAATTTAAAAAACAGCCCAAACTCACCCATTTTGAGAAAAAAAAATTTCCGACACGTCACAATGCACTCGCAAGGCAGGACGGAACACTCCGGGAGGGAGGGGCACTTTGCCGCTCGCAGTCCAGCGCCCTACGCCCGAGTGACGTTGCAGCGCACTCGCGAGGCAGGACGGGACACTCCGGGTGGGATGGGCACTCCAGCGCTCGCGGTGAACGAGGAATGGTAGCAGCTGCCGGCCGCACGGTGCCTGGTGGGGAGGCCGCTGCCACCGGCTGAGCCTGGTGACTGGGCCTGAGCTGGAGCTGAGACTGGAGCTGGAATGAGGGCCGAGCCCGGGGCTTGGGATGGGGCCGCGACCGGGGTGAGAAAGAAGCCGCCGCTGGAACCAAGGACGAGCCTGGGTCCAGGGTCAGGGACGGTGAAATCGGAACCTGCACTGGAGCCCAGGCGGCAGCCGAGCTGATGGCTGGAGGCTGCCACTGAAACCAAGGACAAGCCTGGGTCTACAGCCAGTGATTGGGTCGAGTACGAAAACCAGGACGAGTTCCAGGCCCTGGCTCTGCTTGGACAAGATGGCAGCGCCTTGCGGCAGGGGGCCTCTGCAGTCCGTCAGTCTTTTTTTTTCTTTTTGTCCTGTTAGGTGTATGTTTTGGTTTTAGTTTTATATTATTTTTAGCTGTGTATATGGGGGGGGGGGGGGGGGGGGGGGGGGGGGGGGGGGGGGGGGGGGACTTTTAATCTCTTCACTGTACGGGGACCCGACTTTTTCCTTGTCGAGTCTCCATTGTCGTTGGGGCCTAACTTCGTGGAGCAGGCGGCCTCCAACCAGAATCGATCTGGGGCTCCAGTCGCAGAGCCTGCGGATTCACCATTGCAGAGCTGGCCGACTTCGGAATGCAAGGCGCTGTGGTGGCGTGCGGCTGCGACCCGATTTCGGAGCTTTGGCTGCAGGCCCTGTGGACGGTAACATTGGGAGCTCGTGGGTTCCTGGTGGGAGACCGCTTTTCAGAGCTCCCGCAAAGGCAAACTTCTCCCGCCTGAATCGAGGGGTTTAAATCGACCCAGAGCGGGGCCTTACATCGCCCGGCGCGGCCTAAACGGCCGCGGGACTTACTATCGGGGGCTCTAACATCAAGAGCTTCAATCAGCTCAATGCAGCAGTTTGACTGCTTGACTGCGGGAGAAGAATAAAGAACAGAGAATAGGGAAGAAATAAGACTTTTGCCTTCCCTCACAGTGAGGAGGTGTTTGGAGATTCACTGTGATGGATGTTTTGTGTTGAATTGTGTTCATTGTGTGTGTATTCTTTTGTTATTGTGACTGCAGGAATGTAATTTTGTTTGAACCTATATTTAAATGACAAATAAACGACATTCTGATTCTGATTCTCTATGACCCAGGTAGGTCCTGGTGCAGGGAATGGGAGTGAGGAAAGGAGGATGAGGGAAATGAAGAGGAGGAAGATAGGGTAGGGTCTCTACCCTCCCTCCCCCTCCTCTCTACCCTCCCTCTCTACTCCACTCCCTCTACCACTCTACCCCTCTACTTCACCCCCTCCTTTCACTCCCTCCCCCTCCCTCTCTATCCTCTCCATCTCCACCGGTTCTAATCACACCTCTGTGATCTTGCATTTTATACTCTTGCCAAGATTGGTAAACTCCGCCTGCAGGCCTATCTACCTCATTGGTACTGACATTGACAACAACCTCTGATTGTTCACCTCCCCCTTTTTCCTTCATTTTGGCTCCAGGAAGGCTCTCCATCCCGGAATTTGATATTCATCATCCTTTCTGTTCATGTCTCAGTTCCATATTTTTATACCAAGATGACCACTTGCTGTCATTGCCCCACTAACACTTTATATTCCAATCAACTTACTGAGCAATATTTCAAAACAAAACAAAACAAGTAACAAATAGACTGTGAACTGTTCCTCTTCTCTAAAATATATGATTCATATTCATGAAGTGGAAGTCAAAGACCATGAAGCCCGCGGCTCCCTGGAGGGAGACCGCTTTTCAGGGCTCTCGCAACGGCGACTTCCCCCCGCCCGAGTTGCGGGGTTGAAGAGCTCCTGGAGCGGGGCCTTTACAGCACCACCCCGCGAGGCTTGGAATGGCCTCGGGACTCTGCGAGCGCACGCCGGGGGCTCTAACAGCAAGACCCGGTGTGCGACCTTGCACCACCCGGCGTGGCTTTAATGGCCGCGGGACAATTGCCATCGCCAGCCGGGGGCTTTGACTTTGACTCTGACATCGTGGGGGGGGGAGAGTGCAGTGGAGAGATAAGTGTTTTTGGCCTTCCATCACAATGATGTGATGGATGTTTATGTAAATTATGTTGTGTTGTGTCTTGGGTCTATTTGTTTGTAATGTATGGCTGCAGAAACGGCATTTCGTTTGGACCTCAAGGGGTCCAAATGACAATTAAATGTATCTTGTATCTTGTATAGGTGGAAAGACAAAAATAATTGATAGCAAACTTAACTTTTCCTTTCCTCGATTGTTTAGGTTAGTTTAGAGATACAGCAAGGAAACAGTGCCGTGCAAACCTCCGAGTCCATGCTGACCAGTGATCCCTGCACTAAAATTATCCTACACACACTAGACAATTTACAATTATACCAAGCCAATTAGCCCACAAACCTGTACGTCTTTGAAGTGTGTGAGGAAACCGGAGCTCTGGAAAAAAACTCACGCAAGTCACGGGGAGAATGTACAAACTCTGTACAAACAAGTACCCATAGTCAGGATCGAACCCGGGTCTTTGGCTCTGTAAGGCAGCAACTCTACTGCTGCGCTACCGTGTCGCCTCGTTTAGCTAGGACATTTTTAAGAGTGGGGATTCCTTGGATCGATCGGGGCTCAAAGTCAGGTCCCTGACCTCTTGTTGACATCGGAACAGTGTTTATCTGGAGAAATAAGGTATGAAAATGTAGCTTTTGATGATTTATATTGTTTCATCTTGGGTTGGAAGTTTGTAGAGTTCTGCACTTTCTGCCATAGCTTGGAATGGGAATTGGTAAAAACCCATGAGATATTTTTGAATTGGCTATTTGCAGCATTTTGTTGGGAATCTTGCAGGTTTTGTCATGAATTTTCAGGAGGACTTCATGAATAAATTTAAAAGATATCATTGTGAAAGCTATCACAGACACATTGCTCTTTTGATACCTCCATGACGTGTTACATTTTCTCAACTTTACATACACACCTGCTTGTGCTTGTCTTTTCCTTCTCCTTTCCCATGGTGCTAGTGAAGGACATTTTTAATCAACATCAGCCTTTCATATTTTCCAGTGGTTTAGTGAAAAATGATTATTCAGCATTTCTCCACAAAGATATGGTACATTCTTTGAATTGCAAACTATTAAATATCAACGTCTCATAAACTGATAGATTGGACATTTTTTTGATTAAATTCTCTTTGGGCATGCTTCTGAGCAAAATAGTCACACTTTCCTTTCAGTGCCAAATATGTTGTAATCATGTATTGATTCATTGCTTCAACTCATCATGACTCGTTCTCCTGAATGTCATTTTTGATGAGCTGGCAAAAGATTTTCAGAGGTGTATGAAGAATTTAAAACTGGCACAGAGGTTTTATAGTGAATTCTGTGTGGGGATTTCCCACTTCTGGATTCTGTTCTCAAACAAAATTAGGGGATATTTTGCTCCAGCCACCGATGATATCAACTGGGTGTGAAATAAGTAAGACTGTGCAATCCACTGTGCAGTACACGTGACAAGAAACAGACCTTTGATACCAACTTGCTGGCTAAATTTAGCAAAAGGAAGGAAATATCATTTTTCTAAAGTAACATCCCCCCAATAGTCTCTCTCTCTCTCTATATTACTAAAACTGTTCTTGACCGCTTTTGGCCTTCTGTGCTGCGATCTCCAAGAGAACGCCACCACCTATGGCCGTCATTTTTGGCCACCTCGCTCAGAGCCCCCCTCCGCCGCATGTGTGCCGAGGTTTTTCCCGTCGATGAAAAATGACAGATATATTAATGTTTTTACAAAATTCCCCATTCTCTCTGCTGCCCCTGCTGGAGGGAGGGAGACTATAAAACCAGGGAGGGACTATAAAACCAGGAAGTGGTGTGCCTCAATCAGTCTCTGCAAGTGGTGTGCCTCAATCAGAGCTCTGAGCTCTGAATAACACTGAACAAATGTCTCCACAGCTGTGAGTACCCATAATGTGGTTTGAAAATGAAAATATGGTTAGTTTGAAGGAACAAAGCACTGCCTGCAAATTGTTGTTTGGGTTGAAGTTAAAAAGGCTCTCTCTCTCTCTCTCCCCTCTCCTCCCTCTCGCCCTCGCTCTCCCCTCCTCCCCTCTCCCCCTCCCCCTCTCCCCTCCCTCTCCCTCTATCCCTTGCTCCCCCCCCCTCCCTCTCCCTTTCTCTCTCTCACTCCCTCTCTCCTCACCCCCCCCCCCCCTCCCTCTCTCCCCCCTCTCTCCCCCTTTCTCTCCCCCCTCCCTCCCTCTCTCTCTCTCCTCTCCTCTCTCTCCCTTCTCGCTCCCCTCTGCACTCCCTCACCACTCCATCTCCTCTTCGTTCCCTCTTCTCTCTCCAACTCGCTCTGCACCTCTGTCTGCTCTTCTCTCCTTCTCTCCCCCTCTCTCACCATCTCCCCCCTCCCCCTCCCCCCCCTCCCCTTCCCCTCTCCCCTCCCTCTCCTCTCTCCCCCCCCTTCCTCCCCTCCCCCCTCTCTACTTCCCCACCCCTCTCTCCCCCCCTCACCCTCC
The DNA here is from genome assembly GCF_028641065.1 of Leucoraja erinaceus. Taxonomy (NCBI): domain Eukaryota; kingdom Metazoa; phylum Chordata; class Chondrichthyes; order Rajiformes; family Rajidae; genus Leucoraja; species Leucoraja erinaceus. The sequence continues at coordinate 105,941,208 of NC_073377.1, read as the reverse complement.
TTCTAAACCCCCCCCCTCCTCCTCTCCACCCTCCCCCCCCTACCCCCTGCCCCCTACTCTGCCCTCACTCCCTGCTCCCCATCCCTCTCCCCCTCCCCTCCCCCCCCCCCCCCCCCCTCATCACACACCTCTCTCTACCCCCCCCCTCTCTCCACCCCATCTCTCCACCCCCTCTCTCCTCCCCCTCACCCCCCCCTCCCCACCCTCCCCTAAACCCCCTCCACACGTATGTGTAGGTACCTCTTCCCTCCACCCTCCCTCCCCTCCCTGTATCCTCCCCACCTCTCCCCCTCCACCCCCCTCTCTCAGCACCCCCTCTCTCTTCCCCTCACTCTCACACTCTCTCTCTCCTACCCTACCTTTCCCCCCTCACCCACCCTCCCTCTTCTCCTCCTCTCCACCCTCCATCCCTCTTGCCCCTCTCTGTGTCTCAGTCTCTCTCCCTGTCTCTGCCCCTTCTCTCTCTGCCCTCACTCTCTAATGGGGTAAAAGGAGCAAATTATGGGGTAAAAGGAGCAAATTAATAATATTAATATAATATCAAGGGGGGAAATTAGCGTGGGGGTGGGGGGGGATAGTTAGTGTGTGCGACGCTGCATGCCGCCTCCCCCCCCCCATAACCGCACGTTGGGGGACAGACCCAACGGGTCTGCACTTGGTCTAGTATATATATATATAATAATACTTACAACAGCCCTGTTTTACTAATTTAATAATGCTAATTACTAATAGAAAATAGGTGCAGGAGTAGGCCATTCGGCCCTTCGAGCCTGCACCACCATTTAATATGATCATTGCTGACCATTCAACTCAGTATCCTGTACCTGCCTTCTCTCCATACCCCCTGATCCCTTTAGCCACACGGGCCACATCTAACTCCCTCTTAAATATAGCCAATGAACTGGCCTCTGCTACCTTCTGTGGCAGAGAATTCCACAGATTCAGCTCTCTCCGTGTAAAAAATGATTTTCTCATCTCGGTCCTAAAAGACATCCCCCTTATCCTTAAACTGTGACCCCTTGTTCTGGACCCCCCTCAATCTTCGAAATTCTAGTGAGTACAAACCGAGTCTATCCAGTCTTTCTTCATATGAAAGGCCTGCCATCCCAGGAATCAGTCTGGTGAACCTTCTCTGTACTCCCCCTATGCAAGAATGTCTTTCCTCAGATTAGGAGACCAAAACTGTACTCAATACTCCAGGTGTGGTCTCACCAAGACCCTGTACAACTGCAGTAGAACCTCCCTGCTCTTAAACTCAAATCCTTTTGCTATGACCTTATACTCAAATCTTTTTGCTATGAACTTGTACTCAAATCCTTTTGCTATGATTAAAGAGTTTGATTGACAAAGAGATAGTAACTAGACGTTATTTTTTTGCACATAATTCATACAATGTGCAAACGATGAATGTCACAATTTATTTAAATCCAAGAAGCGAGCCTTTTTACAAACTTAGATGGGGTTATACCTTGCTCAAGGATTGAATATGAGACATACAGATACCTTATTATTACTTGTGACGTCACAGAGGGCCATCATGTATAGGGCACCCACAAAATTACAAAGTATTAATTATAGTCCCCAATGTTCTTTCTTTGTTCTCAGCGGGTCCCCCACATTGGGTCCCTCTTTGTTCTCCGTGGCGTGTCTTCATCTGACCTCCACCACCCACCGTAGGCCGTTCCAACCTCTGGCACTCACCATGGGCCGGTCCGACCACTGGCACTCACCGGTGCGGGCCTGTCTTCTGCTGACTGTTACAAGTGGTCTCCAGGATGGCTCCTTTTGCCCTTGCTTCTGACAGCCAACCTTGCTCCTCGACGTCCTTCCTTGCTCCTCAATGTCCTTCGTCGCTCTCCGATAGCCCACCTCTCTCTCGGCAGCTGTTCGCGGGTCCCTCCTTGCTCTCACGGCGCAGGTCCATCAAGATCGCCGACAGGCGAGCCGGGCCTACCGGGCAGCTCAATCATCTGTGGCAGGCGAACCAGGCCTACTGGAGGGCTTGGAGCCACTCGCCGGGAATACTCCCAGCTACGCTGCTCGCTGGAAACACACGCTGGGCTGGTATATATCCCTGTATACTATCAATAATTGCATTTGCTTTTACATGTTAAACGTTCGCCAATATTGTAAGTTAGTTATTGTAAGCTATTGTAAGTGCCGCATGGCGGCGCAGCGGTAGAGCTGCTACCTTGCAGCACTGGAGACCCGGGTCCAACTACATTTGCTGTCTGTACAGAGTTTGTATGTTCTCTCGGTTTTCTCCAAGATCTTCAGTTGTCTCCCACATTCCATAGAAGTACAGGTTTGAAGGTAAATTGGCTTGGTATAAGTGTAAATTGTCACTACTGTATGCAGGATAGTCTTGATTTGCAGTGATCGTTAGTTGGCACGGACTCGGTGGGCCGAAGGGCCTGTTTCCGCGCTGTATCTCTAAAGTAAACTACTGATAATACAGCAAGAGATGCACCCACTGAATACAGTGGGTGAGCACCTGTATAATACTATTGCCAATTAGACTGCACGATTTACAAGTTAACAGAACTTAGAAAATGAATTGTCAATCGCATTTGGGCATTCCCGTCCGTACCATCAAAGTGGGGTATCCCCTTCCTATAATAGGTCTCTATCTCTGGAAGTCACCGCTCTTTAAGCATACATCCATGTACTTTCTATATTTTGATGAAGATTTCAATTAATTTGCATGATGAGATAAAAAAAGACACAAAAAAAATTGAAATTCAGTTATTTAAAATCTTCAACAATAATTGAAACATGAAATAATGAAACTACTCACTAGTAATAGTCAATATCCGTGGAAAGATGTTGTTTGATAATAATTAACACTACCCCCATCATTAAACATTCAAGACTGAAACCATAAAAACAACTTCAGCTGTCTGTACTGATTTAGTTCATATTTTCATATTTCTTTTGATATGGAGGGCAGCCACAGCAGCCCATCGAGTCTCTGCTGGCTCAAAGACCAGTCCCATTTTTCTACTCCGTCAATCTATTCCTTTCATATTCTCATCAACTTCCCCCAGATCCTACCATTTAAAAATATATTTTAAAATATCTCTTATATTCAACAGCATTTAAATGTTATGATTCAGGAGATAACTGAGAACAAAATGTTAATTAAAATCATTAAAACACTTACAAATCAATAAATCTTGTTAAATGACTTACCTTTCCAATTCTCCAGGCCAAGAAACTGCAATGAAATGAACGGAGTTTTCATTTTAATGTCAGGTCGGACTGGATCGGAGGGACAGATACATTAAGGTAATGCCAGGGCACATCAGCAAGACTGGGTTGAAGCTGCTCATTTCAAGTATTCTTTAACACAAGATGAGTCTGTGTGCAATTTAACTGGATGGTGCTCAGCTTCTCTGAGGTGCATGGTGTATAATTTGTCTTAGTTTAATTATTTTTGTGGATCTGCTGTGAAACAAGATAGCAGAGAAAACCTTGTGGGGCAATAAACCAGGATGGTAAACAAAGCACTATCAGATATTTTGCAGATATTCTCTCACAATTGGGCATGAGGGGCAGAGATAATTGCTCAGATTTGTATATCTATGATGATTTAGTAAGGGCAGTGTGCAAGAGCCCAAGTATCTGGAGCTTCTTAACATTTTATTGACCCAATTCTTAATGACCCAATTGAAAAGATCAATAAGGGTTCTCTTGCTCCTTGGGAAAACTGAGATCATTAAGTTTGCTGTCTAGATGTATGGTGTTTATCTGAACTTGGTCAAACATCTTCAAAGGATTACATTGCCACAATTTTTTAATTTGATAGCGTAATTGCCTTACGATAAGCATTTTTATAAAATTAATACTCATTTTACTTCACTGTAGCTCATTCCTTGCCAAAGATATATTTCTTTATTTTCTGCATTCAGAATGGAGGATCTTCAACAACCACACATTAAACTCTTTCTTCCATACTTTTTTTCATTCACTTACTCTAACTTTTATTAGCTCACTCCGTGTGCAAATATTTCTTCCTGCGCTTTTTAAAGTAGCATCTTCATCAACATTCTTGAAGACCAAGTTTCTGATCTTTCACCTGAGTCATTAATAACAATAACAATAGTAAAAATGGTTTGGACTATACTTCCTGCTAAGGAAATGGCTATGAAGCAGGAGCACAAAAATGCTGGAGAAACTCAGCGGGTGCAGCAGCATCTATGGACCGAAGGAAATAGGCAACGTTTCGGGCCGAAACCCCAGTGTTACTTCTGAATAACAGCGCTTTATTTGCATGGGAAGATCCCAGCCGTGGGAAGATCACAGAATATCTGCAGGACCTCTGGAGAAAGGGAGTAACAGACTAAAAAACCCATCCTGCAGACGTTCCTGCCTAGCCTGACAAAGCAGGAAATATGGATAACCTTTGGAAAAATTCACTGAATATTGATTTTTCAGAAACCGCAAAAGCATCAGTTTCACATCAATCACAAGTAAGTTACGAGAACTCACCTTTAAAGACTGAGGGTATGGACATATGTTGGCTAATCAAAGAGAGCCAGCATGGATTTGCTAATTGTAGATCATGAATCCAATTAGACTTTTTTAAGGTGGTCACAATTTTATAGGGGAGCATCTAATGAGATTTTCCAGAGGTATTTGATAAGGTTCCATACAGGAGATTATGAAATTGCAAGGGGCAGGTGACAATGACTGCTCAATTCATGTTGAGTAGCTATCTATCTCATTCATGCCCAATTGAACCCGGCCATGTGTGCCAGGTTTAGGTCAGGTTGGTATGAAAATAACATCTTTGGGCTTGGTTTAGGCTAACTAGTTTAGTGCGTTATCATACTAAAATGTACTGATCACATTTTAGACAGTGAAGTCCCCTGCATGCTGTGTACCTGCATGCTGAATACCTGGGGAAGCGTTTTCTCAATGTTAGCAGGTCTGGGATGGAAGACATGATAAGTCCAAGGACCTAGTCTGGTGCTAATTTTATACCCGGGATGTTTAGTTTAGTTTAGTTTAGAGATAGTGTTGAAACAGGCGATTTGGCCCAATAATCTCTGGGCCGATCAGTGATCCCCACACATGAACACTATCCTATACACACTATGGACAATTTGCAATTATACCAAGCCAATTAATCCACAAACCTGTACGTCTTCGGAGTGTGGGACTAAACTGGAGCTCTCAGAAAAAACCCACGCAGGTCACGGGGAGAACGTACAAACTTCGTACAGTCAAGCAGCCATAGTCGGGATCAAATCTGGGTCTCTGGCGGTGTAAGGCAGCAACTCTACCACACTGCGCCACCATGCTGCCCTAGTAGATGCCAGACCTTTTGAATGGTATGTGCTCTCCTATTAAACTACAGGCTCCCTTCACTGTGTGGGGGAAATGTACATTACTCAGCATATTCAGCATATTAGATTCATGTCAGCTCCAAGAGAGCAATCTCATGAGTCCCCTCCCCCCCCCTTTATTTCCCTTTATTCCTGCAGTTAGTTATTCTCGCCTACATGCCTATCGATATTCTCATGCCCATCAATATTCTCAAGGATGTAGGTGAACAGCGAAAAGTTGTTTTGCACACTGGTACCAATGACATAGGTAGAAAAAGGGATGAGGTTATGCAGAGTGAAAATAAGGAGTTGGGAAGAAAGTTCAAATGCGGGATCTTACGTGTGGATATCTCTGGATTATTTCCAGTGCTACATGCCAGTAATGGCAGGAATCCCAGAGTTGGATAGGCCAGATGAATATACGGCTGAGGACTGATGCAGGGGACAGAAATATTTGTTTTGGAACATTTGGGATCTCTTCGGGGCAATTTTGTCGGGGTCTGCATCTCCCATATTGCCTAGGTGGTCATCAGTGCCCTCCACTCAAATTTCCCCAATATTGACTGGGTCTCCTATTCTGTAAAGGGCTTGGATGGGAATTTGGTAAATGCATCCAGGAAAGCTATGTTCAACAATATATAGATGGCCCAACCAGCGAGGGTGTAACGCTGGATCTCTTCTCTGCCAAGTGTCAGTGGGGGAGCACTTTGGACCAGTGACCATAGTTTTATTACTTTCAAAGTAGCTATGGAGAGTGACAGAACTGGTCCAAAAGTTAATGTCCTAAATTGGGGAATGGCTGATATTGGAGGCATTAGGCAGGAACTTTCAAAGGTCAATTGGGTCCTGAGATTAGTTCCAATTGTGTATCAATATAGGAGACTTTCAAAAGGAGATAGGAAGAGGGGTAACATGTTCTATGAGATGTTTAGTTGGATGTGATTGGGGGGCAGATAGAACAGCTTTGAAGGCTATATACACTGGGTTAATTAGATCTGTGTTAGATTATGGTTGTGTGGTGTATGGGTCCGCATCAAGTACTTCTCTTAAGAAAATAGACAACATTCAATATCGGGCATTGAGAATATGTACAGGTGCAATAAAAACAACTCCAACAGCAGCATTACAGGTTGAAATGGGGGAGATGCCTCTAGAGATGAGAAGGATACAGCTTTCATTGAATTACTGGATTAACTTACAGGGCCACAGTCAAGAACACCCAGCACAAGTTACTGTCAAACCATGCTGGGAAAAGGAGAGAAGGGAAACAAAAAGTTTTGGATGGACAGTGACCCAGAGAGCATTACAAATCAGCATAGCACAATTAAATGTGGTTCCAATGGTTCCATTACCTTCAATTCCACCTTGGATACTTCCAGATGCAACAGTAGACTTTACAATATTAGATCAGAAAAACAAGGATAAACAGCATATGTATAATTCAGTCATCATACAGGAATACATTGACAGATACTACAGTTTTGTCCAAATTTATACAGATGCATCACAAGATTCAGTAGATAAAGTAGGAGTAGCATTTTTTGTACCAGAATTTCACATCAAAGTAGGGAAGAGGATCAATAATAAGGTCTCAGTATACACAGGTGAAATGATTGCAATATTGTTAGCAGTACAGTGGGTCGAGGATACTAGGCCTTTAAGGACAGTTATTTGTTCAGATTCAAGTTTAGCAATAAAGAGTTTACAGCACAGCCATTCAGACAGTAGACCAGACATTTTTATTGAAATACAACAAACACTATTCAGAATTCAAATGATGGGGCTTACAGTCATATTTTTATGGGTACCAGCACACATTGGCATTAGAGGAAACAAAATGGCAGATAAGGTAGCAAAAGAGGTAACAAAAAGAAGTAAGATTGATTTAAGTATTAACAAAGGTAAAACTGAAATCAAAGACATTATTAAACAAAGACTGAAGGAAAGATGGCAAAAGCAATGGGAGGAAGAGCGAAAAGGACGGTGGTTCTACAGTCCAGAGGAAAGTGGGAGAGATGAGATGTGCAGGAAAGAACAGAGAAGAGGAGACAGTGATTTCAAGAAATAGATTTGGACACACTGGTCTGAACAGTACACTTTTTGTAATGGGCAAGCATAATACAGGCAGATGTGAATACTGTGGGCAAGAGGAAACGATAGAGCATGTCATTGTACATTGTGAGAGGTATGAGGAGGAGAGAGAATGGATGAGTGAGCAGTTCAGAAAAGAAGGAGTACAATTTGATTTGGTAGATATTTTGCAAGGGAGTTCAAATAAGTGCTATCAAATCCTGTTGCTTTTTCTTAGGGTAACCAATTTGTTCGGAAGGATATAGGATGTTAGTGTATGTAATGGTGTTGTTTGATCCACACTCCATGCCAGTTGGTGGCGGTAATGCACCAAAAAAGTTGTTTGCCAACCGCCAAAAAACACTATATAGAAGAAGAAGAAGAAGAAGAAGAAGGTAACATGTGCTACTTAGGATTAAGGCAAGGCTGGCAAGTTTAGTAAACCCTGATTGATAAGAGATGCCGTAGCTCTGATCAGGAAAAATTGAGGAGGCATACATCAGATTTAGGCGGTCAGGATCAAGCGAATGCCTCGGCAAATATAAGAAATGTAGAATTACACTGAAGAAGCCAATCAAGGGGGCTAAATGAGGACATGGACCAGGCAGGCAATGCCATGGAAAATCCTTTGAGATTCGACAACTATATTAAAAGAATGGGTACCAAAATAATTAGTTTTGTTAAAGGTCATCAAGGCCACCTTTGTGCAGAGCCACAAGAGATGGGGGAGATATTAAATTAATATTTCTCATCAGCCTTTGTTGTGGAGTAGACCATGGAAGCTAAGGAATTGCTTCCAAGGAAAAACTAAGGAAGATCAAGGAAGCATATGAGTTATGATATCTTGGACCATATAAATTACCAAAGAGGAGGAATTTGGCAGTTTTGAAGCATATTAAGGTGGATAAATCCCAAGGGCCTGACCAGCTGCATCCTTGGACCTTTTGGGAAGATAGGGAACACATTTTGGAGCCTCTTGCAGAGATATTTGCTCCAACTTTAGCCACAGGTGAAGTTCCCGAGCCTGTAAGATGGCTAATGTTGTACCGTTATTTATGTAATACAGCAGGGACAAGCCAGTGAATGAGAGGCCAGTGGGCCTGACATTGTTGAACAGATTCCGAGGAACAGGATCTGACAACATTTGGATAATAATGGACTGATTAGAGATAGTTCCTATGGTTTGTGCATGAAAAATAATGTCTCCAGAATTTAAGAGTACTTTGAAGAGAATTGAGAAGGCAGGGCAGTGGATGGTGTCCATATGAGCACAAAATGCTAGAGTAACTCAGTGCGACAGGCAGCGTCTCTGGAAAGATGTAATTGGTGACGTTGTGGGTCGTGATCCTTCTTCAGACTGAGAGTGAGGAAGACACAGAGAAATGGAAGGGCATGGTGTGAAAATTAGAGATCAAAGGGGATGTAGAATATGCTAGCTTGGGGAATTTGACAACGAGGCATACAAAGATAAAATGTAATCAAGAAAACCGTCAGACTGTTCGGAGAACTAGGATGAGGGAGGGATGGAGAGAGAGGGAAAGCAAGGGTTACTTGAAGTTAGAGAACTCAATATTCATACCGCTGAGTTGTAAGCTGCCCAAGCAAAATATGAGGTGCTGTTCCTCCAATTTGTGTTGTGTCTCCCTCTGACAGTGGAGGGGTCCAGGACAGAAAGGTGTTTAGCAACCGGGAGATCATGTAGGTCTAGGTGGACTAGAGCAGAGCTAAAGTCTATATGAACTTCAGCAAGGCATTTGACAAGGCATTTAAACTTCAGAAATATAGCGCAGAAACTGGACCCTTGGCCCACAGAGTCTGCGCCGACCAGCGATCACCCTGCTACCTTCTCTAGCACCATCACTAGCTCTATCTTACACACTTGGGACAATTTACAATTTTTATCAAAGCCAATTAACCTATAGACCTGTACATCTTTGGAGTGTTGGAGGAAACCTGAGCACCCGGAGAAAGCCCACGCGGTCAACATAATCATAATCATAATTTATTAGCCAAGTATAGAAACATAGAAAATAGGTGCAGGAGGAGGCCATTCGGCCCTTCGAACCAGCACTGCCATTCATTGTGATCATGGCTGATCGTCCCCAATCAATAACCCATGCTGCCTTCTCCCCAACAGTAGGTTTTGCAACATACGAGGAATTTGGTTTGCCATACATAGGGCGAATGTACAAACTCTGTACAGACAGCAGCCATAGTCAGGTTCGAACCTGAGTCTCTGGCGTTGTAAGGCAGCAACTCTACCACTGTACCACACTTACTTTTCATGATCCACTAGTCCGGAAGGTTGGATCACATGGAATCCAAAGTGAGCGAGCAAATTGGAATCAAAACTGGCATAGATGGAGGATTCAATGCGTTGTTGTGGTGGGTTGCTTTTCTGATTGACGGCCTGTGATCGTTGGTATGCAGCTGGGATTGGGGTTCGGTCCTCAATTGTTTATTATCTACATTAATGATTTTGATGACAATGTAATTGACAGTATAAGTTTGCTGACAACATCAAAATTGGTGGTATACTGAAGAGTGAGCAAGGATATCTAAGTTTACGACAGGATCTAGGTCAGTTGGGAAGGTGGACCAAGAAATTGCAAATGTAACTTAACTCTGACAAATGTGAGGTTTGGTAATGTCAACCAGGGCAGGGCTTACAAAGTGAAAGGTAGAGCCCTATAGAGTGTTGTTGAACAGAGATATCAGAGAGTACAGGTAAATAGTTCTCTGAAAGTGGTGGTACAGGGTGGTGAAGAAAGTTTTTGGTATTCGGAAGGGAATTAAATACAAAGGTTGGGCATCATGATACAGCTGTACAAGTCATTGGTGAGGCCACACTTAAGTGCTAAGTGCAGTTCTGGTTGCGCAGCTAATGGAACACTGTCATTAAGATGAAACGGGTACAAAGGAGATTCACGCGGATGTTACTGGGACTTGCGTGTTTAAGTTAAGTTAACGCCTCTACTTCCTTGGAAGACTTATGGCCCACAGTGCGAGTTCATTCCAAGAGCTCTCCCGAGTTTGCCCTGATTCGAAATCGGAGATTTACAGTAATGGCCGCTCGTCGGTACTCGGGGCTCTCGTGGACATTTTTCAACATGTTGAAAAATCTTCATGAGTCTTCCCGAGCTTACCTGCTGTTAGCGAGTCTTCCCGAGTACCTGCCAGTAGCGTTACGAGCGCTAAGAGACGTCCCCGAGCTCCAACGTACCTGCTACATTCATTCTCCGTGCTTATCAGGAGTTCGATTTTTTTTTTTTAACTCTGGAGAGCTCATGGAATGAACACATACCGTGGGACAGGGCCATTAGAAAGTTTGGCATGTCCCAACAACTTTCACCAACGTCTACAGATCAGCTGTAGAAAGCATTTTATCGGGATGCATCACAGCCTGGTTTGGGAACAGCTACTTCCAAGAGCTCAAGAAATTGCAGAGACGTTTAGTTTTAGTTTCAGGGATACAACGTGGCAACAGGCCTTTTGGCCCGATAAGTCCACGCCAACTAGTGATCACCCACAGTTCTATTCTACACACTACGGACAATTTACAGCAGCCAATTAACCTACAAACTTGCACGTATTTGGAATGAAGGAGGAAACCGGAGCACCTGGAGAAAACCCACGCAGTCACAGGGCAAATGTACACACTCCATACAGACAGCACCCATAGTCAGGATCAAACCCAGGTCTCTGGCGCTATAAGGCTGCAACTCTACAGCTGCACCATTATGCTATACACAGTTGTGGACGAAGCCTAGGCCATCACGCAAACCAACCTCCCTTCTGTTGACTCGATCTATGCTTGACGCTGCCTCAGCAAAGCCGCCAGAATAATCAACAATCCGTCTCACTCTGGTCACTCCTTCTTCACCCCTCTCCCATCAAACCAGAGGTACAAATGCTTGAAAATGTATACCTCCGGATTCAGCAACAGTTTATTCCCAGCTGTCATCAGGCAACTGAACAATCTTCTCATTAGCTAATGTGGTCCTGTATTTATGTATAGTCTTTGCTTTGACTGGATAGCACGCTAACAAAAGCTTATCACTGTACCTCGGTCCCCATGACAATAAACTAAAATAAGTTATAGGGTAATGTTGGATAAGCTGGGACTACTTTGGTTTGATGTAGGAGGCTGAGAGGTGACCTTATTGAAATGTACAAAATCAATAGGGGAATGGATAGAATTAATGCACAGTTTTTTCCAAAGGTAGAGGATTTTAGGCTAAAGATGAGAGGGAAAGATTTGAGAGTAACCGCAGGGAGAATGTTTTCACTCCAAGGGTAGATTGTGTCTGGAAGCAGATGCAATTCTGACTTCCACAAGATATTTAGACAGATATATGGATAGGAAGGATTAAAGGGGGTGTAGGTCGAATGCAGGCAAGTGGGATTAGCACAGAATGGCGCTTTGGTCCTCATGGGCAAGTTAGGCTGAAGGGCCTGTTTCCATGCTACATAGCTATTACTCTCTCATCTTTCTAATATTTGTGCCTAGGAAGAGTTTACAGGAGGAATTAGCTTTCCAGCATTTTAGATTGACATTTTAGAGTTGGATAGAGCTCTTAAAGATAACGGAGTCAGGGGATATGGGGGGAAAAAGCAGGAACTGAGTGTGGATGATCAGCTATGATCACAATGAATGGCGATGCTGGCTCAAAGGGGCAAATGTCCTACTCCTGCACCTATTGTCTATTGTCAAAAGGGTAAATTGCATGAAAATTAGGAAAATTAAGCCTCATTCATACATTTAACTTTTCCTTTCACTTGATTGTTGCCAGATTGCAGCTTCTGGTAGATTGTCTCAGATGTTACAAATGCTATTTTGGTGCAATGGGTGAAAAGTGCACAAATGTTGATGAATGGCAAAACTTGTGGATTTATTTATGTCCTGCTACCTTAGTTTGCTCTGCATTTTGGAGAAATTGTTTATCTTGGAGAAGGGCTGGGCTGCCTGCAGTTGTTTCCACTTTTCCAATTGGTGCTTAACTTTAATGAGCCATGCAACCATTATATAAATTATGGACTATATTGGCAAATGCCACTGGTCATTTATTAGAAGTTGATGATTGGTTAGAAACTGCTTTTTAAACCAACAGAGCAGAGCTCCTGCTCAATTGCCAACTGTTACTGAGAACTACGTCCTTCTGCTGGCTCCCTGTCTACTTCCATTTGCTGGTGACCGTCATTCAATATTCCATCAACATTGAGCTCTCCATCAGTGGGCTTTTTCCACAGCTACCGCAAAGCACAACACAAGTACTAATCTTCCATTTCATGAGACCAGCTATGGCCATTTAAAACATACAGAAAATCAAACAGTAAATCACAAGAACAGGCCCTTCAGTCCAAAATGTCTGTGACAAACATGATGCCATTAAACTCTGCCTGCACATGATCCATATCCCTTTATGCCATGCAATCCCTTTATGCAAGTGCCAATCTGAAAGCCTCTTATATGTGACTATCATATCTGCCTTCACCAATATCACCCCAGTAGCAAGTTCCAGGCACTCACCACTCCCTGCTGGGAAAAAACACTTGCTCTACACAATTCCTTTAAACTTTGCCTCTCTCACCTCAAGATGATTTTTTTAAAGAATATGGGGCTATATGGGAATTTAGAACTGAGATGAAGAAAAACTTTTTCACCCAGAGAGTTGTGAATCTGTGGAATTCTCTGCCACAGAAGGCAGTGGAGGCCAATTCACTGGATGTTTTCAAGAGAGAGTTAGATCTTAGGGCTAAAGGAATCAAGAGATATGGGGGAAAAGCAGGAACAGGGTACTGATTGTGGATGATCAGCCATGATCATATTGAATGGCGGTGCTGGCTCGAACGGCCGAATGGCCTACTCCTGCACCATTTTCTATGTTTCAATAATCCCCTTACGATGTTGAAAACTTGAACCCTGGGAAAAAGGTTCTGCCTATCTACCATATGTATGGTTCTCATAATTTTCTCATATACTTCTATCAGATGTCACAGCTGAATAGTTAGGTAAACATTCTGCCAAGGACTTTAAAAAAAAAAGTTGCATAAACAAAGTACAATAAACCCTCATTTCTATCTGATCTACTGATGGTTGCCCGCGTCACCTCTGGTTTGCGCTGCCTTCCCAGCTGCTTACAGCACCTGCTGCTTGCTCCACTGTCACTGAGAGCACTCTTTCCCCACATTACCCCTGGCTCATGCTGCCTCCCCCGCCATTTATGACTGCGGATGCCCATGGCAACCCTGGCTTGCACCATCTCCCCAGCCAATACAGTGCCCACTTCCCCGTTCACTTCCTCATCTACACTCTCCCATCAGGCAAGAAGTACGTAAGTTTGTGAAAAACGCATACCTTAACTGGATTGCACGCAATCAAAAGCTTTTTACTGTACCTCAGCACATGTGACAATAGCAGACTAAACTAAATGCCGGTTTTTAATGTCATTTTGGACTGACTTTGACTTATTGCACCAATTAGCTAAGTGGAGCCAACATTCCAGAAAAAACATTTGCACAAGAAGCCACTGCAAATCACTTTCAACTTTTGTTGGTGAATTGCCATGAATTCAGCCACAGGCACAGCCTATTCCATAGGTCACATGCCAATTCAAGTGAGTGCTACTATCTTGGGAGATGGTGACTAATCCCAGGGCAATGAGATTGAGCTGTTACATCTCCAGCCAATGATCAACAAATTCCCTGATCAGAATAGATAGATAGACTCAAAATGCTGTTAAAACCCTGTCCAACTATATGAGTTCAATCAGGTCTCCTGAGATTTTCCTGATTCGAACTCGGAGATTTACGGTAATGGCTGCTCGTGGGTACTCAGGGCTCTCGTGGACATGTTTCAACATGTTGAAAAGTCTTCACGAGTCTTCCCGAGCTTACCGCGTTTCCCAAGTACCTGCCGTTAGCATTACGAGCCGCTGGGAGACGTACCCGAGCCCCGACGTACCCGCTACGTTCATTCTACGTGCTTACCACGAGTTTGATTTTTTTTTAAACTCGGGAGAGCTCTTGAATGAACTCGTACAGAGAGAAAGGGCTATAATAACTCAGCGGGACAGGCAGGATCTCTGGAGAGAAGGAATGGGTGACGTTTCAGGTTGAGATACTTCTTCCTAGCGGACCCATTGTTTCTATCTGCTCCTGTCTCACTGAATTCAACTCCACATACGTCGACTCCATCCCCCCCCCCCCCCCCCCCCCCCCCCCCCCCCCCCCGTCCAATCCCTCCCGACCTATGTCCAATTTAGACACAGGGCCTGTCCCATTTTCCCGAGTTACTGACGAATTCTCCCGAGTTTTCTCCTTGATTCAAACTCGGAGAATGATGGTAATAGCCAGCCGTAGGTACTCGGGGCTATTTTTTACACGCCCTTGGTCTCTTCAATAACTTCCATTTTCCAGGCCCCCACTATCATCTTTCATATTCTCTCCCTGATCAGAATGTTTTACTGCTTTAAAAAAAAAAAATACTAGCAGGTTGTGCAACGAGAGAACTTCCAGCGGGGACTTTCGAGCCTAACTTTTGCTCTGAAAGCGTCCCTCGAGAATCCTCCAGCGTTTCATTAGGTTTGACTGAGGTGGCGAGATCAAGCAAATTAAACTGCAATTGTGCGCATTTTTTTGATCAGGCATCCAGCCTCTTGCATAAATCCATCAACCTTCGAAAAGGGGCCAATAGCCGAGGCAAAGTGCGGAATTCTTGGTATCTGCGGACTTTAATCAATCAACAGGAAAACTTACAAAGGGAAAAACGTTGGTTGCAAATGAGTGCAAGTGAAAGCCAGGATTCTCCGGCGAGCAGACGGGCTGGGGTCACGTGAATGTTGCACGGGCGGCTTTTTTTCTTGGTTGCCTCGCATCGCTCAGCTGTGCCTGGGAGTAGGAGGTTTGGCAGCGTGGGACTTGTCAGCGATGAAGGATGTACCAAGTAAAACATCGTCTCTCATTTCACAGTCAAGTCTGTTTCGCCACCAGCCCAGCTGGTGTTACACCGAGCTGCAGCAAGCGGAAACATCACAAGGCTTCGTTAGTCTGAATTATGGGGGCATCAGATGATGTAAGTGCTAATTTCCCGCGATAGATTTCTCCTCCGATCAACAATTCGGATAAACTTTGTTGCTGAAAGTCATGTGCGGTATTTCAGCCTGCTTTGATAAACACGTTTTTCTGTATTAATTAAAAATGTCTTTACCACGGGCAGTACTTGTATTTTGCTGCGGTAGGCTTGATCAGATTACAGTTAAGGTTTGAACATTTCATTAAATGAGACTGACCTGGTTATTGTTGTAAATTGATATTAAAACCTTCACTGTCTGGGCGCTGTCTCATCGTTCGAGTTACAACCCTCTGAGAGTGAAAAACGGAACATAGGTATTTAGTTAGAAGAGGACAGGTGTTTTGAAAGGAGGAAGAATGTATCAGGTTGCCTTGGGATGAAACGGTAAAATGATGCAAATAGGAAAGGATTTTGCAGTGTTATTGAAACAAGTTGAGCCTGGCATTACATTGTTTATTGCCGGATTAAATCTCAGTTTCAATTGCACCCATAAGATGAATGAGCAGAAACTCAAAGCAGTCCGAGTTGAACAAGAAAGTATGAGTGTACAGCCCACGTAGAAATAATACTCCTCTGTCTTCCAGGCATTTTATGTGTACTTGGGGATCATAACGTGAACAGCCTGAGACTGGAACCAGTGAATCGGCAGCAATGTAGAACTGATCTTCAGCAGTTCCAATAAGTCTTTTGGTCATGGTTCCTAATCACATCTAACCACAGTTTCAGACCTTTAATGATTTCATCCATTCTCTTCTGCTTTCAACTGCATTTCTCTCCTATAAATAACGTAAGCCATTTACTTTTACTGCTTTTTCCCCTTCCTGCGCTTCAGTTAGAAGCCAGTGACCAGCTCAACTGCTACCGACTCCTTTTTGAGAATGTTCCATTAATTGAAGGTTAATGGAATTGAAATTGTGTCTCAGCTAGTTGCTATGATAACAAAAACCTTAAAACTTAGCCATGCAATACATTTGTCCAACTGTTATTATTAAGTTTTATTTTTGGTAATGAAGATGTTTCCACTTCAGCAAATGGATGCTGCAACCAACTGCCATCCAGTTTTGGCTATTATTATTATTATTATTATTATTATGATGCATAAGCATTGGTCTTTGACGTATTTTTAATTAAAGCTTAACATTTGAATAAGTGTTAAGAGTTGTATAAATGGAATGAAATTGTGGTGTTTGATGTGAGCAACAAATTGGTTGCCACTTTTTTTGTCTTTTATCAAATGCTGCTTAATGTTAAAATCATGAAACTAATAAATAAAAATAGATATCCTTTCAGCAATTGTAATGAATTCCATGCAAAAATATGAATATCTTTGTTAACATTATACCATACAGTTTCAATATACATGTGCCTGCTGGTGGCATACTAACTGAACATTTATCAGAAACGTAATTGGTGAAACAGCTGATGGAAAAGAGGAACAAATTATTCATCCAAACTCACTAGTTGTTTTGTAATGGGCAGGAGTGCTAGGAATCACCACTGAAATAAAGTAATTCAATTATATCTCTTGCTGATTTGTTTCACCAGGCATATGTATATTTTCATATCAATTTTTAAAAGCATAGTCTCTTTTATTCAACCCTTTGTTGGATCTACAGTGGAAGAAGATGGATCGGGGTTGACCCGAACCAGAAAGCTAAATGTGGATGATCCATTTTAAAATATTAATTGAAAGGATGTGGGCTTTGTCGCCTGAGCCAGCATTTAATTGCCTATCCCTAATTGCCTCTGAGAAAGTATGTGTGAGCATTCGCCTTGAATTGCTGCAGTCCCTGAGTTGTGGGTTTATCTTCAATGCTTTTAGGAAGAGTGAGTTCCAGGCTTTTAGTGACTGCGAAGAAATGGTGATATATTAACAAGTTGGAATGGTGGGGAACTTCCAGGTGGCGTTCCCATGCTTTTGCTGTCCTTGTCCTAGCTGGGGAGGTTGTGGGTTTAGAAGGTGCTGTCTAAGGATACTTGTGAGTTGGTGCAGTGCATCCTATAGATGCTTTTAAAAACTGTTACTTCTTCCCTGCGAATTCTGCCAATTCAAATTACATGTGACACTCGGAGATTATTGGAAATTGGATGTTCTGAGTGTAGGTTATGGGGAAACAATAATATCCTCGCTGTAGTGCAGAAACCTTGTCCTCAGAATTAGTCATGCATCGAGGCAGACGGTTCCAGTATCGGTGTAACATTGGTATCTATCCAGCCCAATGGGAAATGGCTTGGGTATATCTCATTCACAAGAAAACAAAATGTATAAAAATGGCCTTTATTAAAATCTGATAATATACACTTTAACCACATCTGATTTTTTTCTATTACAAATCTCAAATTGTGGAGTACAGAGGCAAATAAATACATGGTCTTTGCCCAAAACATTATGGAGGGCATCTGAAGAGTATACATCTGGAGGGGTTGAGTTATAAGGAGAGATTGGATAGGGTGGAATTGTTTTCCAGCAGCATATTAGACGATATTGAGGTTTATAAAACCATGAGGGGTGTGGACACGGTTGAAAGTCAGTCTTTATCCCAGTCTAAAACTAGAGAGCATAGGTTGAAGTTAAGAAGGGAAAAAGTGAAATGGTGATCTCGGGGGCAGATTTTCACGCAGTGTTGCAAGTACGTGGAGCAGACTTCCAGAGGCACTGGTAGAGGCAGATAAAATGATAAAATTTAAAAGATATGTGGACAGGTATGTCGAAATAAAATGTTTTGAGGGATATGGGCTAAATGCAGGAAGATGGGGACAGCATATATTGGCATCTTTGTCAGCATGGATGAGTAGGGCTGAGGCCTGTACTGTATGACTGAGTACAGGTCCACAACTTAAATGTGTCAGGGATTTTGGCTTTTATCACCCTGTTAGGATTGGAGTTCTTGAATCCTGCCAAGCTCAAGGTAAAAATACTTTCCCTCACCTCTTTGTTAATCCTTGTACCGATTAGTATAAGTTTATTCCTATCATTTCCGACCCCTTGGCTGAGAAAAACAAGACATTTTCATTTATTTTATCTCGTACTCAAGCTTCATACACGTCAGTTAACTTTCCCTTGCACTCTTTTATTGCAAAGAAAGCAACCCTAGCCTATTTGGTCTTTACTCATAGCAAAAGTATTCTATTCCTGGCCGGATTCTTAAATCTCCTTTTCAACCTTTCCAGTGTAATCGAAGTTTGCTTGCAATGCAGTGACCAGAACTGAATACAGTACTTTAGCTGTTCAAGAAGGAACTGCAGATGCTGGAAGATCGAAGGTACTTTAGCTGATGCCTAGCTAATGTTGCAGAGAGTTCCAGCAATCTCCCTACTCTTTTATTTTCTGCCTCAGCTAGTAAAGAAAATACAGCATACCTGATGGGCTGTCTTGCTATCTTTCAAGACTTTTGGCCATTCACCTCAAGGTCCTTTGATTTCCTCCACACCACTCTGTATCATCTGATTATTATATGTTCCCTTATTGGACCTCTCAAACCAATTGCCTCTGAGCTTTTTCTTGATTAAATTCAGATTTACATTTTGTACTCAACTGACCAAACTGTCTACGCCTGCCTGCAGTTTTCCTTCTCACTATCACCCACATGGCTAATATTTGTACACCTGTAACATTTCATTCAACCACATGTTGGTCTAGATCATTAATATATTTTAGCAAGATATATTTTGCCAAATATAGAGTATTGCATGCTGTTGAAGCCAGCTGGTAGCAACCTTCAAGTTGTAAAAATGACTGTCAACCATTATCCTTTCCTTCCTGCTGATGATTGAATTTTCCATTCTCCCCTGGATTTCTCAGGCTTTTGGTTTGTTGCCCACCTTTTCATGTTGGAATTTGCTTAAACACCCTTACTAAAATCCAGGTAGATTACCCCAAATGCATTAATTCACCCTGCAAATTCTGGAACCTTGAGCAAAAAGCAAACTGCTGGAGGAACTCAACATATCAGATAACATCTGTAGAAGGGTAAGGACAGATGATATTTTGGATAGACACAACATGCTGGAGTAACTCAGCAGGACAGGCAGCATCTCTTGAGAGAAGAAATGGTTGATATTTTGGGTTGAAACCTTTCTTCAGTCTGAGAGTAAGGGGAGAGGGTAACAAGGGATATGGAAGGGTACAAAGAGAATGTAAGATGTGAAAAAGACAGATCAAAGCAGACGATGCGCAAGGTAATGTACAATGGTTCATTGATGGCTGAGGAGAAGGTGACAACGAGGCATACTGAAAGCAAAATTAATCAGTCAAACTAGGGTGCAGTAGGGATTTATTTACACAATGCTCAGAATTCGGTTGAAAAATGGCAATAATATCCCTACTGAACAAATGACAGTTAATTACCATCTCCAAGCTTTTGCATTGAACAGGAATTGGAATTTAATACAGAGAAGTGTGAGGTGTTGCATTTGGGGATGTTTTAACAAGGGCAGGACCTACACAGTGAATTGGAGTTCTCTGGGGAGTGTTGTAGAGCAGAGGGATCTAGGAGTGCAGGTGCATGGTTCCTTGAAGGTCAAGTCGCAGGTAGACATAGTGGTCAAAAAGGGTTTTGGCACATTGGCTATCATCAGTCAGAGTATAGAGTTGGGAGGTCATATTACAGTTGTATAAGACGTTGGTGAGACCGCATTTAGAATATTGTGTTCAGTCCTGGGCACCATGTTATAGGAAATATATTGTCAATGAATGAAGAGAGGGAGGGAGAGAAAGGGGGAGAGAGGGAGGGAAGGAGGGAGAGTGGGAGGGAGAGAGAGCAGAGAGACACATGAGAGTAGGTTGAAAAAATCAAGACAACAAAAGCAGTTTAAGGCAACGAAAGCTGCCTTGCATAACACTGTACAAGTGGGTAACAGAAGCAGGCAGATACGGTGTAGTTACATACATCTGTTTTGCCTTGTTCTTCTTTGTGTTGTTAATGTGTGCCCGCGATAAAAAACAACAAACAGGGCTCTCACTTAACATTTTTTCTCTGTTGCCAGCCGGGCAGCGTAGGTAGCTTTTTAGGTTGCCAAATGACAGTTTGGGTGGTCATTTAAGACGGCTTGCATGACGCGTGCGATAGTGTGCTAGGACGAAGTGTGTAGTTACCAGTCGGAATTATGCTCAATGAAGCATTCACATATTATTTCTGCTTCAAATAAAGTCACAAACTAAACATATTCACCAATCAAGACATGATATATACCACAATTACATTACAGTATATACAGTATCTCAACTCTTTTTACATGTTGCAATAAATGCAATTTCTATTATTTCCTTCCACTTCCAAACAAAAATGTGGTTTGATTATTCAGCGCATTATCAACCTCGGTGAGACCAAGCGCAGGCTTGGCGATCGCTTCGCACAACACCTCCACTCAGTTCGCAATAACCAACCTGATCTCCCGGTGGCTTAGCACTTTAACTCCCCCTCCCAATCCGAATCCGACCTTTCTGTCCTGGGTCTCCTCCATGGCCAGAGTGAAGCCCACTGCTAATTGGAGGAACAGCACCTCATATTTCGCTTGGGTAGTTTACACCCCAGTGGTAAGAACATTGACTTCTCTAATTTCAGCTAGTCCTTGCTCTCTCCCTCCTTCCCCTCCCATTCCCAGCTCTCCCACAGCCTACTGTCGCCACCTCTTCCTTTCTTTTTCCAGTCCCCCCCCCCCCTTTTTCCCCCCCCCCCCCCCCCCCCCCCCCCAATATCAGTCTGCAGAAGGGTCTCGACCCGAAACGTCGCCTATTCCTTCGCTCCATAGATGCTACCTCACCCACTAATTTTCTCCAGCTTTTTTGTCTACCAATGGGATCCCACCACTGGCCACATCTTCCCATCTCCTCCCCTGCCGGCTTTCAGCAGAGACCGCTCGTTCCGTAACTCCCTGGTCAATTTGTCCCTTCCCATCCAAACCACCCCCTCTTCTGGAACTTTCCCTTGCAACCGCAGGAAATACTACACTTGTCACTTTACCTCCCCCCCCCGACTCCATTCAAGGACCCAAGCAGTCTTTCCAGGTGTGGCAGAGGTTCACCTACACCTCCTCCAACCTCATCTATTGCATCTGCTTCTCTTGGTGTCAGCTGCTCTACATTGGTGAGACCAAGTGTAGGCTTGGCCATCACTTCGCCCAACACCTCCGCTCGGTTCACAATAACCAACCTGATCTCCTGGTGGCTCAGCACTTCAACTCCCCCTCCCATTCCAAATCTTTCTGTCCTGGGCCTCTTCCATGGCCAGAGTGAGGCCCACTGTAAATTGGAGAAGCAGCACCTCATATTTTGCTTGGGCAGTTTACACCCCAGCAGTATGATCATTGACCTCCAATTTCAGGTAATCCCTGCTTTCTCCTCCCCTTCCCAGCTCTCCCTCAGCCCCTCTCTGCCTCTTCCTTTCTTCTCCCCCCTCCCCCTCACCAGTCTGAAGAAGGGTCTCGACCCGAATCGTCACCTATTTGCATCGCTCCATAGATGCTGCCTCACCAGCATTTTTGTCTACCCATTCACACAAGTACTGTTATCCCACTTTCCTCACCCACTCCCAACACATTAGGGGCAATTTTACAGAGACAAGTTAACCTACAAAGCCAATGCATCTTTGGGATGTGGGAGGAAACCCACACGCTTGCAGGGAGAATGTGCAAATTCAACACAGACAGTGCCCGAGGACAGGATCGAACACAGATCTCAGGCGTGTGAGGCAGCAAGTCCACCAGCTGTGCCACTATATTTTGTTTTCCAACACAAAAAAAAATTGTACGTTGATAACTTTGGTTACTAAAAAAAAATAAACTATCCATTTTCAGTCTTAAATCTCGAATTCACTATGTCCCCCTTTACAGCCACTGTATGTTTTAATTCAGTTAAAGATTATGGAGCAGTACATTGGCCATAAAGTTGTTGCCTAAAAAAGACCCGGAATCGATCCTGAATATGGGTCCTGTCTGTATAGAGTTTGCTCCTTTTACCTTTGATAGCATGGGTTTTCTCCGGGTGCTCTTGTTTCCTTCCACATTCCAAAGGTATGCAGGTATGCAGGAACCTATTTCAGACCCAACCCAAATAGTAATATTTCCCTTTTGTCCAGAGATTCTGTCTGACCTGTTGATTTACTTCAGGTTTTTGTGTCTATCTTCAGTTTAAACCAGCATCTGCAGTTCCTTCCTACACACACGATTCTATACGATAGAACTTTATTAATCTCCGGTGTGAAATTTTGTGTGTGTGTGTGTATATATAATTATACAACACACACACACACACACACACACACACACACACACACACACACACACACACACACACACACACACACACACACACACACACACACACACACACACACACACACACACACACACACACACACACACAAATATATATGTATATATTTATATAGTTATATATTCATATATAAATATACACTGTTTTTTATTTTCTCGTTTATAACATTGTTTACAGAGTACTATGTTTACATATTCTGTGGTGCTGCTGTAAGTAAGGATTTCATTGTTCTAACTGGGACGTGAGAGAATAAAACACTTGACTCTTGACGCGTCGCTAATGTGTGGGATAGAACTAGTGTACGAGTGATCGGTGGTCAGCGTGGATTCAATGGGCTGAAGGGCCTGTTTCCCCGCTGTATCTTTAAATTAAACTAAAAACACTAAAACCAAAGGAAATCTAAAGAAGGGTCTCCACCCTAAATGTCACCCAATTTCTTCTAGCCATGGCTGCTCCATGGAGTTCCCCGCACAATTAAAGCATGGAATAGTCTTCACCCTACCATAGTTACTCAACCAGACGTAACTAAATTTAAGGTAGCTCTTTTTTCCCCAAGAACCCTTTTTTGCTTAAGTCCAAGTCGAGAGTCAGGAGAGTTTTATTGTCATGTCCTAGATAGAACAATGAAATTCTTGCTTGCTGCAGCACAACAGAATATGTAAACATAAGACAGAACAGGAGATAAAAGTTCAGTGTGTCTGTATACTATAGACCATATATATACACAATAGATAAACAGATAAAGTGCAATAGACTGTTATTTTTCAGAGTTTGGTGGTGAAGGGCCCCACTTCATTTTAAATTCCATTTTGGAATATTTTTGGAGGACCAGGAAACCAAGAAGCAAGAGTTACTCCACGGAGATACTCCAGCTCCAGGGAGCATTTCTGCATTGGTTTTCAGCGGTCTAGGCGAGGCGACGACTGGACAGCAATGGTCGCCAGATCTCCCACAATGCAAAGGGAGGGAGAAAGTGCCTGGCGCCGACCAGTCGCCGTGGCAGTGCGCAAGTGCATGGCGGCACATGCGCACAACCATGGCCGATGATGCGCTGTCTGTGGTTGTGCGCATGTGCAGGCCATGGCAGTGCGCATATGCAAGGCAGCCGTCCGTGTCAGCGGATGAGGAGCGAGCGGAGAACCAGCAGCCCAGACATGGATACGGATTGCGGGCGGCGACAGAGAGTGACAGAGAGTGAGATAGAGAGGGGGGCCCGCTCAGAGTTGAATGCCAGGTGTCCCGAGTGCTTGCCAAGCTGGGCAAAATAGCACGGCTTTTAGGTTGCCCAGCGGGAATTTAGGTCGCCATTGGCACCCGGGCAACTGTTAATTTCGAGCCCGGACAAATAGCACGCAGGAATCATTTTTGAAAATTTCAGGAAATATCATCAAATACCAGGAAATGTGGGATTCTATTTAAGGACATTTTTTTTTGAGGTGTGGGCAAGTTGGGCCAAAAGGCCTGTTTCCACACTGTATCACTCTATGACTCTATAACAGTGTTACTGTGAGATCTTTTTTTTTCAATCATGGGGGGGAGGGGATGGGGGTTGGGGGGGGGATCCGCCATTGACCAGATATTTTATTGGACCATCATATGTTATTGTTTGGAGTCGGTCAATTTCACCTGATTTTCTGCAAGATGCAAGTCGGTAGGCGATAAAATTTCTCTCTGCTTGATTGGATGAAGGTAACTTTATTAACTTCTGCGATGCTTGGCACCATCCAGGCAAAGATTGATTACCACCATGTCTGCAAATGGCATGACCTTGGCTGCATTGTGGCGCATCTGCAAAATACACATCAATTGCTTGCAAAGCCCTTCCCAAATGTGCAAACTTTATCACAATATGAGAGAAAGGCAGGAGGCATGTGGGAGCAGGATCACATGCAGATTCTCTTCTGTCAGGTACTGTCCCGACTTGAAATAAATACATTGCAGTCTCTTTATTGATGGGTTTATATCCTGAAGTCACCCTGGATGAAATTAATCAACAGTGCAACGTGGGGATTTAACCCAGGATTATCTTAATCTTTATGGCTAATTTGCTCAGTGTGCATCACCTTGATAAGCCATGAGGTGTAGCTCAGAAGTGATCAGAACAAACAAAACAGAAAGAACAGCTAGTTTATCAAGTCTGTCCCATTCAGACGTGCTATTTTCAGCCAGCAAATTTTATATTGTCCATCTATGAGCATCTATACAAGAAGATAATGAAACGTTGTCTATTTCTGAGAGGAATTTGGGGAATTTGCGAGCCTGCATCTAAAGAAGGGTCTCGACAAGAAACATCGCCTATTCCTTCTCTCCATAGATGCTGCCTCACCCTCCGAGTTGCTCCAGCATTTTTGTCTACCTGCTTCATCCTTATGTCTCTTCACTGCAACCTAAATTGCTCCCTGGAAAACATTTATTTACAACGTTGTAAAATATTCTACTTGTCTCTTGTATTCAAGGATACTACCTTCCTCCAAAACCAAGTTCAGCTAATACAATTTGGGAAATAGATGATGTTGTCACCAATAAATATGGAGCAGAAAGTTTCGATATACTAAAAATTTCAGAATTCTGATTATTTTCACAAATGAATGGGTGTTGTTTTGGGTGGTGACCTTTTTTCAGACTGAAAGCAGAGAGAGGGGGGCAGGGTAACTGGAGCAGGCCCAGGACAGGAAGGTCAGTATCGGAATGGGAAGGGGAGTTAAAATATTTGGAAACTGGGTCCCTTCAAGTAATCCTTGCCATCCCTCCCCCACCTCAATCACCCTATTAGTTCCACTATTTGCATTCTTGTATCCCTTCGTTATCACCTCTTCCCCAGCCACCCTTCCTTGGTCATCTGTTGCCAGCCTTACTTTGTTCTGGCTTTTTCCTACCTCCAGTTTCTCCCCCCCCCATAACTAAACTTTCAGTCTGACTGGACCGAACCTGAAACATCACCCATCCTTCTTTTCCAGAGATTCTGCCTGACTCGCTGAGTTTCCCCAGCACTTTGTGTCTATCCTTGATGTACCAGCATCTGCAGGTCTTTCTACACACTCTAAAGGGCCTGTCCCACTGTACGAGGTAATTCAAGAGTTCTCCCGAGTTTTCCCCTGATTCGAACTCGGAGCATGTCCGTAGCGGGTCCGTGGGAGTTCGTGGATGTCTCGGAGCCACTCGTACGAGTAAAAAGTAACATTTTTTTTCATCACGAGTATTTTTTTACTCATGAGCATTTTTTGCAGTGTTGAAAAACCATTACGAGTTTACCGGATTTCCCGAGTACCTACCGTTAGCATTACGAGCCGCTACGGGACATCCATGAACTCCTACGGATCTGCTACGGACATTCTCCGAGTTCGAATCGGGGGAAAACTCAGGAGAACTCTTGAATTACCTCGTACAGTGAGACAGACCCTTAACAGTCTTGTTTTATTTATTCAAAGGAAGAAAAAACCTTTTTTGTTCCATAGAGATTTTTGCAACCTTAAGACATCTCAACATATTTTGCAAATAATGAGAGCATAAAAAAGGAAATGTGGTGACCAATTTAAATACTGAAAAGTTACACAAGCAACCTTGTAGTGATATAGGATATTTTGCTGACATTTGGACAAGGCCTTCTAATTAATGCCATCTAAAAGATGGCAAGAAAGATCTCTACCCGAAATGCCACCCATTCCTTCTCTCCAGAGATGTTGAGTTACTCCAGCATTTTGTGTCTATCCTGTGATACAGTAATACCTTGGTGCTGCATTGAAACGATCGCCTAGATTTTTTGTGGTTACACCTTTGGAGTCTGTTAATGTCATTGCAAATATAATTGGGTTATTGTGAAGATGTTTTGGGTCTTTGTGCACCATTGATGACCATGCCTGACAATGCTTAATCTCACAATGAAAACTCTGTTTCTTTAGCTTCCTTTCTGCCTTCATGAATTTCCTTACGTTTATTACTTCGTTGACCAAGCGTTTGCTCACCTATTACCTTCCTCAGTAGCAAGGTGTCAAATTGTGTCCAACAATGCTTCTGTGCTATGCTAAAGATTTTACTATGCTAAAGATGCTGCTTCTTTCCTATTGAATATCATCTTTCAAACCTATGAGCCCGGTGTTGTCTCCCAAAGTGTGTGTTTTCCACCCACCTTGTGTGAGCATTTGCGGAGATTAGCTTTCAGTTGGGGACTGCACAGTGCAGTGATGCCCTTCGTGCTGGTTCGGCATTATTTTTATGAATAATTGCCACCTCCATTTTCTGCAGCCAGACTTTTCTTCAGAAATCAATAGTATTTTGTCAGTTGATCCGCGCTTGAGCCAGATTTTTCAACGTGTAACAAAATAGCCACTGTGTAATATATTGGCTGAGTGTGTAATGAGATAAAAGTATGGTATTAATAGATAGCCTGGGTCTTTTCCCGAGGGTGCCAATGTCAAACACAAGAGGATCTAGGTTTAAGATAGGAGGGGAAATGGTTTTAAAGGAGATTTGTGTGTTTTTTCTTTGCCACAGGAGGTATAAGTAGGTACATTATCAACATTTAATAGACATCTAAGCAGACACATGAACAGACAGGAATGGAGTGATTATACACCATGTCTAGACAGATAGGATTAATTTAGATTAATGTTGTGATCAGCACAGACATGGCGACCTGAAGGACCTGTTCCTTTGCTGTAATGTTCCAAAGAAGAAGACAGTGTATGTGTGCATATGTATCCCCCTGTTTGGGGATACCAGTCAAAGTCATACAGGGTAGAAACTGGCTTTTCAACCCACCACATTTGCAACAACCAGTGGACACCCATCCATATTAATTTCTTCTTCAAAAACTTGGCATCAACATTTATGCCTGTGTGATTTGTGCCTGTCTAGATGTTCTCTATGTAAGGTTTGCTATGCTTTTGGCTTGGTGTCTCACTGGCTCTAAGCCCGAGTTAGAGTGACATACATAAATTTCATTGTAATGCCTCTGAATCTCCATTCTTCAGAATCGGTTCTCTCCCATCATCATGCCTGACCTCTTTAAACCAGCAACATTTAATGAGGTGGAAATATATTTGGTGCAACACTGATCTGTGGACATTGTTTTGGTGATATGGAGGATGACTTCACAGCATGTCTGCTTCTAGAGTGGCTATAAGAGTTTTGAACTGGCCAGGCATGAGCCTGGTCTGATACTCTTTAAGCAAATTAAGAGTGCTGATTTGAGTTAGTCCTGCCTGTTTGGACAGCCAGTAGCAAAGACTGTCCACAGATACTAAAGCCCCAATGCCTTTTGGAGGGCCACTGAGAAGCTGGAGCTGGAGCCCATCAGGCCGGAGCCTTGTGGAGTGGGGCCTCGTGGGCTGGAACCGAGGCCTTGCGGGTGAGAGGTGGAGCCTCGCGAGTCGATGAGGCCTGCGGCTGCTGGGTCTGTGGGGCCTGCAGCTGGGGCCTGGGTCAGCGTCACAGAGATGTACAGAGAGGACCTGGAGCGTTAGTGGAGAGGTCGGTGCGGCAGCCCATGGGAGTGCCGACTGACTGACAAGGACGGACCATGTGGAAGTGAGGACGCCGCTGCCGGGGGAAGGAGCGAAGGAGGATCCGGCATGAGGGGACCGCCATGAGGAAGGGGAAAGCACAATGGATAATGGAGGGGACAGGGAGAACAAAGGTGGACTTTAATGAGATTTTACTACCATATTGTTTATAGGTGAGGGAGTGTTCACCTAACATGCAGTGCATTGCACTGTGCTCGTGGAGAAAAGTGTACTTTGCAAGCTTTGGTTTTGAAGGTTATAGTGTTGGGAGACTGGCAAAATTAGCTTCTATATCTTCTATCTGATGGGAGTGGAGAGAGGGAGGAATGAGGAGCAGAAGGAATCACAGAGGGGAAGCAGTGACAGAGGGTCTCACACATCTCCCATTGGAGGGGAAGACCTGGATGTCGAGCATCTGCACTTCCCCAGGATTTTTAAATAGTTGGATAAAGGATCATTGGAGTTTTACGGTGCCTGCCAATAATGGAAGCTGTTCCATCTCAGTAAGAGTATCTTCTTTAAATTTGTTTTTGGGCTGCTTTTTCAATATTTGTTGGCCTATATGTTTTCCTTGGGAGTTGCTCATGGAAAACCTAACGTACTTGCATCGTAAACCACTGGCATGTGCTAATCCCGGAGACTCTGTTCACGGTTTGTACTCCATGACTGTGTGTGATTTGAAAGACCTGCTGGTGATCGTGCATATGATGACTGTATTATGGAGGCCATTTCTCATTGGAAATCTTGAGTCCATTGATTTATTCATCAGGCCAATGTAGACCACACCCATGTTCTACATCTGTTTAAATCCTTTTTCCATTGGATATGGTTAACGTATCTTGGTCAACAACGTTCTGCTGTGAACACATATCAGCTTGTTATTTTAAGAGCTGGGAATCAAATAATGTTTTTTTAAACTGAGATTATGTCTTCCCTTTTGAAATCATGTAGTTTGGTTTCAAGATGCCAAGGTCACCAGTCTTGCTCAAATTTTTGGGGAATCTTGTGTTCTGCATCTTTTTGATGCATGTTACTGGAGGCATCATTTAATACCAACCTTGGCACCAAGTTTTGGGAATAATTTCCAAGTCCTGCTGCTTTGTCATTCTTGACCAGTCAGTTGAATAGCCCCTTTCTGAATAGCCAACTGTCTTGTACAGTTGCTTTACATTGGATCTTTGCATTGCTTATTTGGCCAAACTTTCCAACACAACATCAACATTGATGCCATGCTTTTTGTGAGATGTTCCATCTTGTCTTCTGTGATTGCAGTTGCTCATTGCACTAGTAAACTTGTTGCAGAGCCCATCAGGTCTATGTGATCTTCTGCAGCCATCCCAACCCTCTGGCTGGGGGAATTCTTAAATAATTTAAAATAATCCTAAAATAACCCTTATTCTTAAACTGTGGCTCCTGGTTCTGGACTCCCCCAACGTCGGGAACATGTTTCCTGCCCCTAGCGTGTCCAAACCCTTAACCATCTTATGTTTCAATGAGATTCCCTCTCATCCATCTAAACTCCAGAGTGTACAAGCCCAGCTGCTTCATTCTCTCAGCATATGACAGTCCCGCCATCCTTGTTAACCTACGCTGCACTCCCTCAATAGCAAGAATGTCCTTCCTCAAATCAGGGGACCAAAACTCCACACAATACTCCAGGTGTACTCACTAGGGCCCCGTCCAACTGCAGAAGGACCTCTTTGCTCCTATACTCGACTCCTCTTGTTATAAAGGCCAACAAGCCATTTGCTTTCTTCACTGCCTGCTGTACCTGCATGCTTACTTTCATAGACTGATATACAAGGACCCCCAAATGCCATTGTACTTTCCCTTTTACCAACTTGACACCATTTAGATAGTAATATGCCTTCCTGTTTTTGCCACCAAAGTGGATAACCTCACATTTATCCACATTAAACTTCATCTGCCATGCATCTGCCCACTCCCCCAACCTGTCCAAGTCACCTTGCATTCTCATAGCATCCTCCTCACAGTTCACACTGCCACTCAGCTTTGTGTCATCTGCAAATTTGCTAATGTTACTTTACCCTATTCATTCAGTAACATTTGCTAATGTTACTAAATTCTATTCCTTCAGTGATTGACTTTGATTAACCCAATCTGCTCAATGGTGAATTGTGAATCTTGAATTCCAAATCACAGCTGGGATGTTCTTTAATTTTCTGCTGGTCAGCTGACCCATTTCAAGAGTTCTAATGGGCCTTTTGTATAGAGATCCACTGGTATATTTTTGTCATTAATGATATTCCTTCCATCATAAGGTTAGTAAGTTGGCATGTGCACTGATAATTAAATATTCAATTCCATTTGCAATTGCAATTAGGGGCCCTCTTCCTGACCCGAAATATCCGCCATTCCTTCTCTCCATAGATGCTGCCTCACCCGCTGAGTTTCTCCAGGATTTGGTGTCTATGCCCTCTTCCTGATCTCAGTTGTGAATCCTACCTGAACTTGTCTGGGTGAGGGTGTGGAATGTGAAAGGGGATAAATTGCCCAAAACTTACTGAGCAGTAAAGCACCGTGTTGTCTTAAGAGTTTATTGCACTTGCAAATAGTACAACACAAATATATTGCTGATATGATGTGCTCTACCACATATGATAGGTAAGGACAGAAGATAACAGATACCTGTAAGTTCCCCACCAAGCTACATCCAATCCTGGTTTGGAAGTATTTATCTGCACTCTTGTTGTTGCTGTGTCTTAATAGTGGAACTCTGTGCCTATCAGCACTGTCAGAGTACAGTTCCCAGAAGCACCACCACTGTGACTCTGGAAGGTAGCTTGCCATTACCACTATCTTACGGATGTGAAATAAATACTGATCTTGCCGGTGCGGATATGCCACATGCTAAACAAAAAAAAGATTTTTAAAGAAGCATAAAAAATGTTCAATATTGCAAAGCAAAATATATTGTGTTGGAAGATCATTGCTCCCCCCATGCTCCAGCCTGTGGGTGCTTGCTCCCCCCATGCTCCAGCCTGTGGGTGCTTTCATTTTTGTTGCTCCCCAGCAGTCAGGACCTCGAGGTCTCAGTTTTGCCATGGTCCTTCCTGCAGTTCAAGCTGGGAGTGGCGACCAGCCCTCTGATGCATCCTATCCTCCCCGCCAGCCCTACCATAATGGCTTTTGATAATGCAAGTTCTGTGATTTTAAACCAAAAATAACAATTTTACTTTGTTTTTAAATGTTTTACTTAATGTTTGCACCAAAAAATCTCTATTCATAATTGACAAAAAATAATGACAAATAGCTGACCAACTTGCCTTTGCAAATGAGGTTGGCGATCCCAGTCAAATGATGACTGGAGCTGTACCAAATGTGCCATCTGTGGCTGGTATACAACGGAGGAGCCTGGTATTGGGTTTATCCAGCCCGTGTCTAGATCATACACATGTATACTTGTAGCTAGCTGGTGGTTCTCTGCAATGCCTTCTGCTGGTTATTGGTTTGATCTAGCCCAAATAGAATGATAAAAAAGCACTTGAAACAATGCACTGATCAATAATGAAATGAAGAGTATTTACAAACCTGAGTGTATAAATAATGGTAAGCTGAAGTAAATGAGACTCGCAAAAAGGACCAAGAAAATCAGTCAACATCAGTCATAGAGTCATACAGCATGAAAATGGCGCTTAATCCCAGTATGACAGCTTGCCCATATGGACTACGGTGCTCCAACTGCATTAGTCCCACCTGCCTGTGTTTAGCCCATATCCCTCTAAACCTTTCCTATCCATGTATTTGGATTATGAATTGGTATTAAGATGGAGGACAGAATGCCACAAGAGATCCTTCTTTCCTGTGGCTATCAACCTGTACAACTCCTCCCCCTACTATCATGGGGTAGACTGAGACTGACTTCCCTCTCCCCAATCTTTGCACATCCCCAATCCTTTCCACTCGTCACTTTAAGTTCATGTTTCATGTATTTTGTGTTTTTTTCTGACTGTCGGCAAATCAATTTTTCTCTTGGGATA
This sequence comes from Leucoraja erinaceus, assembly GCF_028641065.1. Lineage (NCBI taxonomy): Eukaryota > Metazoa > Chordata > Chondrichthyes > Rajiformes > Rajidae > Leucoraja > Leucoraja erinaceus. The sequence goes on along the minus strand of NC_073377.1, from coordinate 105,908,959 downwards.
TTTAAAGTTCCATCGTATCGTATTGCATTTGTCCAGTCAATGCAGACAAGTAGCTCCTGTAATATTGATCATTTAAAGCAAGGGTCAAGCATAATTTTGGGGAGTTTTGGGGATTGAAGCTCAACCTCAGTGGCGTTGAGGAATGGCAAAATTAATTGAAGAGCAACAAATGGAAATAAGAGTAAAAAAAAATCAGGCCAACATGTCATTTATGAAAGATAGGTTGGTACCTCTATGGAGAGAGCCTTTGTTCCAGCCAAGTGTTTAATATCCACCGTAACGTACCAGGAGGACAGAGCAATTTATTTGCCATTTAACACTTAACATGAGGGCTAGTGTTGTTGGTATTCAAAGCTGAAGTTTCTTTGGTCATGCATCATACACATGCTCATGATTTAAAAGTGAATAGAAAATGATGTGGTGATAGAGTGGGTGTGTGTGGTGGAATAGGATATGATAAAGCCATTCAAACTTGGTGTAAATTATGATTCCGTTGCCATCCACAACTAAGCTGTTAACCAGAGAGCTCTGATTCAAGAGGTTTGGCAAAAGAAATAGCAGTGAGTTGAGAGTTTATTTTAGTTTGTGTTGCAATCTGGATGCACTTCCTGTAAGGCTGCTGGAAGAAGAATCAACAACACATTTTTTAAAAGGAGTTGGATACATACTTGAAATGGGAAAAGATATCAGAGCATGAGAGGGAAACCAGGACTGATGAAGTGGTCTTTCAAAGATCACGCACAGTTATGATGGACTGAATGTTGTCCGTCTTTGCTGTAGTGTTTTATGATTTTGTACAGTGGACGGATGCGTCGATTACATTGGTTGCACACTATCATCCAATGTCAAAGTGAAACCCTCAATCATTTAAAATGATACTGTCACTCGTAACACATTACTGGGCATTTCTGAAGCACTGCCTAACACTATTCTGATTTAAATGCATTCCTTTCAGGTTATCCATTGTAAAATGTTTGGTGCAGATTGCTCTTGTGATCTGCTAACCCCTGTTGGCGTAAGCCACAGATAGTAGCAAACAAAAGGTATTTGTAGCATTGATTTAGCGCTCTTGCAATCAATATCAGTATTTTACTTTTCTGTCAATTATTCATTTTTAGAGTATAGAGCCCAAAATAAATTGAAAGGAAAGCTTGAGTTTCTGTTGCTCCAGAAGACCATCAATTATTGCATGAGAATCCCACAAGAGTATAAATTCTAACATTGTTTCTTAAGAGAACCTCTGTTGTCTTCTACAGCGCCCTCCATAATGTTTGGGATAAAGATTGTTTATTTGCCTCTGTACTCCACAATTTGAGATTTGCAATAGAAAAAAAATCATATGTGGTTAAAGTGCACATTGTCAGATTTTAATAAAGGCCATTTTTATACATTTTGGTTTCACCATGTAGAAATTACGGCAGTGTTTATACATAGTCCCCCCATTTCAGGGCACCATAATGTTTGGGACACAGCACTGTCATGTAAATGAAAGTATTCATGTTTAGTTTTTTGTTGCATATCCTTTGCATGCTTGAAGTCTGATATTCATGGACATCACCAGTTGATGTGTGTCTTCTCTGATGATGCTCTGCCAGGCCTGTCTTGCAGCCATGATTAGCTTATGCTTGTTTTGAGGGTTAGTCTCCTTCAGTTTTTCTCTTCAGCATATAAAAGGTATTTTACTCAATTGTGTTCACATCAAGTGATTGACTTGGCCACTCAAGAATTGACCATTTTTCAGTTGAAAAACTCCTTTGACTTTCATTGGCACAACTTTGATCCTCATGCTGATAAACAGCAATAGAAGTTTCCAAAGGTGATGGAGAGACTGGAGGAAAGACTAGGTGCTGAGAGCTCTCTTATACCTGCATTAAGGAGGCAATAAACACACCTGAGCAATTACAAACACCCGTGAAGCCATGTGTCCCAAATATTATGGTGGCCTGAAATGGGGGGACTATATATAAACACAGCTGTAATTTCTACAATGTGAAACCAAAATGTATAAAATGGCCTTTAATAAAATCTGCCAATTTGCACTTTAACCACATGTGATTTCTTCTATTATAAATTTCAAATTGTGGAGTTCAGAGGCAAATAAATAAATGATGGGTCTTTGTCCCAAACAATATGGAGGGCACTGTATGTGTTTAGTAAATCTTGATTCTCACTTTATAACAAGCACAATTTATTAACGTTTTTGTAGATTGCCCCGTGAATGTTTTTGCGTGACTCCCGGGTTAATTTTTGGCTGCCAAAAATTGCATAAAAATGTTTATCCATTCCACATCTACCATCTATCCCCCATCTTAATATATTTAAGTATTCACCTGGAAAACCAACAGTATTTGATAAACACTTTCAAAAACTTGTGTATTGGCAAAAAGCTATCAAAACTTTTTGTAACATAGCCATGTCTCACCCTTATTCATTGATATAGAACAAAGCCTCGAGCCACTACTCCATATCAATGAATTCAGCTAAAATATATTCCTGTATGTATGACTACCCGATGCTTTACTTGTTGGTAATCATATTCTATACTATGGTAAAAGCTAATTCCTCTTGCTATCATATGGCAGGCGAATTGGCTGCAGCTGAACATGACTTTCACACAGCTCCACTGAACAGATATAAGTGAGTAGGTTCAGAGAAACCATTTCCTTTGGTGTGAAAACAAGGGGGCAAAAAGCCACAAATTTGTAATTGGGCGTTTAGCAGTGAAGTCAGGCAGCAGGATTTTTTTTATAAAAGCTTTGCAGGAGTATTGGAAACCAAGCTTCAAACATTTTTATTGCTTATGATTAGGATTGACAGATTGTTATTGTGAGAAGGATCAAAGTTGTGTTAACTGAGTTATGGTACAGATCAACTCTCATGGAACTGAAATCAGAAAAGTCTGGTTAGCGGTTTAGCTGTGGTTGGAAACAAGGATGCCTCGAACATTGAAAATGGTATGTGGAAAGGCTTGGGCTTAAATCGCCAGCCCCTGTTCTTGTACTACCCAGTTTTAGGTGGATATTTCACTTTTGATCTTTTCCTAAGATTACTTGCATCTGCAATCACTGTCCGTTTGTTTAGCCGCTTGTGAGATTTATCACAGCATGTCACGCCACACAGACTGACTAGCCAGAATTTTCATTAAAAGTCCTTGGAACTGTAGAATCTGAGTTATTTGACTCCGTTTCCAACTTCCAGCTATGTCCGTAGATGGAGCATTCCACTCTTACAAAATATGTGTTCTAAGAAGCTAATAGTGTTTGATTTGTGATTAATTTTTTAAACCTAATTCTTGGTGAGGTGTGAATATGTCATTTGATGGTTACCCAGTAGGTCCTGTGCCAGCTGTTAACAAGGTTGGAAGTCTTGTATGGGAGTACAAGTGGTAATCATGTTCTTACTGGCCCCATCAAAATCTCATGGATATAATGTTTGAGCAACGCTTCAGATTGCCAATTAGGTCTCTAAGCACAACAAAATTAATGTATTTTAAGCTTCCTCCTCCTTATAGTAGATAAGCAAATGTTCGCTATTGAAAAGGTTTCCCGCTTATTAATTAGTCGGACCTTTGGTCTAAGTTAGTTATTGAAGGTGCTCTGCCATTTTTCATGTGCTAGTCATGATTTCTCAATGGAGATCTAGGTAGGCAGTAATCGAAAATCTTGCTCATTGTGATTTTGTTTGGACATAAGCGTTTATTAAGGTGATATTTATGCCATTTTTGGGAGAGACTAGAACCAGAGGCCTTAGCCACAGAATAAAAGTCGTACCTTTAGAAAGAAGATGAGGAGGAATTTCTTTAGTCCTGTAAGGTGGTGAATCTGTGGAATTAATTGCCACAGGCGGCTGTGGATGCCAAGTCAATGGATATTTTTACGGCGGAAATTGACAGATTCCTGATTATTAAAGGTGTCTGGGGGTTATGGGGAGAAGACAGGAGAATGGGATTGAGAGGAAAAGATAGATCAGCCACAAATGAATGGTGGGGTAGAGTTGATGGGTTAAATGGCCTAATTCTGCTCCTTTAACTTATGAACATATTTCTAAAATTGGCAGTGCTGTATTATCTTGGGCATTTTTGTAGATTTGCCACTTACAGAGCGACAAGAACCTGCACTCATGTGACTTTTGCATTGTGCCTCCTCAGTGCCTCATCAGTTTTGGAGAGCCTGTGCTACCATTAAATCTTTACAATGGATGCTTGGACTATGAAGGATTCACTTGTTAAATGGTCTATTTTCATTGGGCAATCAACGGTATTCTTGTCTTGTAGGATATATATTTTAGTGAGGATTAAGGTTTTACATAAATAGGAGCATGATGTGTACTGATCCTGTAATCATATACACTGTAATATTGGACCTCCCAAGATTTATATTGTTATTCAAAGAATTGCACACAATTTAACTGAATTTGTTCCAGTTCATCAATTTGTTGGCCTGTTGTCCAATCTTGTTGGTCATCATCTTTGTTTAATATCATTTGTTTGTAGCTTATTCTGGCACCTGATCCACTGCTGCCAGTTTTCAGTTAAATGGTGAAAGTTAATTCTCCTTCACCTTCCCCTCTGACCCTGAGCTGTTGCTGCTGACTTCATGTAAGAAATATAATTTAAACATTGTTTTTGTTGATTAGGACATGCACATTTGAATCTTCCAGAATTTAGTACGCATTTCCTTTTCTCTTTTGTTATAAAGATTTCAATTTTTTGTAAAAATATGCCTGAGTGATCGCTTCTAATGTGTAGTGAGGTGTTTTGTAAAATAGAGCAAGTAACACTGCCAGCCCATGACTGTCAAATCTTTGACATTAAGAAAGAAATGTTGACTTTGTTGTTAATTTATCCAGGTCTATTGTATGTGATTATTTGTTTAATTATCAAGAGTTAGCTCAGAGCATCTTGATATTCATGTTGTTTTTTTTGTATTTGGATAAGGAAATGGTTTTGTAACCTTTTATCAGGATTTTGTGGGCAGCTAGATTTATGAAAAATGTTGCTAACTTTTTTTGCTGAAGGAAGGATTCTGCGAAGGATTGAAAGGATAGTCGTGTGTAAGAAGGAACTGCAGATGCTGGTTTACACAGAAGATAGGCACAAAATGTTGGAGTAACTCAGCAGGACAGGCAGCATCTTTGGATAGGAATGGGTGATGTCTCAGGTTGAGACCCTTCTCCAGAGTCTGAAGAAGGGTCTCAACCCAAAACGTCACCCATTCCTTCTACCCAGAGATGCTGCCTGTCCCATTGAGTTACTCCAGCATTTTGTGACTATTGAAAGGATAGTCGTTGAGAGGCCATTTCCTGTGACAGGAGTGGTTGGGAGTATGGTTCCAGGATATGGGGTCAGCCATTTAAAACTGCGTCAAGGGCAACTTATACTTATACTCATAGTAGTACATTTTTGGCATTCTTAGTCCAGGCTATCTTTTGGTGGGTAGTCTGAGAATGTTCAACTCTGAGTTTGTTAGCTTTTTAAAATCCAGAGGAATCTAGGAATGGGAATCGGGTGGGAAAATGGACAAAGAAACACCAGGAACTGCAGATGCTGGAATTTAGTATGAAGCACAAAGGGCTGGATTAACTCGGTACGTCAGGCAGCATCCTTGGAGGACATGGACAGACGACGTTTTGTGTGGGAACCCCTCTTCAGATTGATTGTAGTGCGGTGGCGAAAGCTGGAACAGAGGCAAGGAATAGGCAATTACTGGTGAAAGGGATTTTAATTGACAGATGAGTTGGCAAGGCAAGCTACCCAACTGAATGGTGGAGCAGGCTCAAGAGCCCTTCTGGCATTCTTGTTTGCATTTCTTGTGTGTTTATGTTCTTTTTATTGTCCTTTTTGAGTTAAAGGCTATGGGATGAACCTTTTCTCAAATCTTGCATACACAGCGGTAGAGCTACTGTCTTACAGCGCCAGAGACCTAGCGTTGATCCTGACTACAGGTGCTGTCTGTAGGGAATTTGTACAGTTTCCCTGTGACCGCGTGAGTTTTCTCTGGGTGTTTCAGTTTCCTCCCACATTTTCAAAGACGTGCAGGTTTGTAGGTTAATTGGCTTGGGTAAATCATCCGTAATGTGTAGGTTAGAATTGGTGTGCAGTGATCACTGGTCTGCGCGGACCCAGATTCAAGGGCCTGTTTCCCCGCTGTATCTCTAAACTAAACTATCTATCCTGACGGAGTCATCAGCACAGCAGTAAGTGTTCTGCAATGTTGCAGACACAGCTCTGTTCATGGGAGGATGTGTCTGCCCATCCTGTTCCGTGAAATCAATAATCCCACTCATCAACATCTAGGCTGATAGTCTTCTCTTAACTTTCCTCTCAATATTGTTTATTTTTGATTTCAATTAACTTGTACAGTTACAATGATTACACCAGATATTATTTAAAGTCAGAACTGAGACATGCATCATGGAAACAGCCCTATACTCCAACTTGCCCAAGTTAATCAGATGCCCCATCCACACTCGGTCCACTTGCCTGTGATTAGCCCAGATCCCTCCATGCCAATTAATCATACAAGTATCCTCTACATCATATCCTGTGCTGGTTTGTGACAAATGTAATAGTGTGACATAAATACATTTGTCTCTTTCCCATTGTTTTACTGTGCATGCTTGTTTAGTCACTACATTGAGTTCTTTACTAGTTTAGTTTATTATTTATTAACGTCACGTACTGAGGTACAGGGAAAAGCATTTGTTATGTGCTAACCAGTCAAAGACAAGGCTATGATCTGATGACAACCAAGCCATCCAGTGCACAGATAAAAGGTACAACATTTAGTTCAAGATAAAGTCTGATATCGTCCAGTTAAAGGTAGTTCAGAGGTCTCCAATGAGACAGATAGGAGGTCAGGACCACACTCTAGCTAGGAGGACTGATAAGAACTGGGAAGTAACTGTCCCTAAATCTGGGGGGGTGTGTTTTAAAACATCTGTACTTCTTGCCTGATGGGAGAGGGGAGAAGAGGGAGTGACCGAGGGTGAGACCGGTCCTTGATTATACTGATTGCCTTGCTGAAACAGCATGAGGTGTAGATGGAGTCAATGGAAGGAAGGTTGGTTTATGTGATGGTCTGGTCTATGTACACAACTCCCTGCAATTTCTTGCGGTTTTGGTTGGAGCTGTTCCCAAACCATTCTGTGATGTATCCCGATAAAATGCTTTCTGCAGTTAGCAGTCGATCTAGAGGCCACTGCCTACTTCCCAACCAATACCAAACGAGAAAACCTTGGATTGAATGAAAAGTACTTAAAATGAGGGGAAATGACTTGCCTGGAATCATATTGAAGCAGCTCATAACCTGCTAATTTCAGCAGGCACACGGAGAAATTGCTGGAGGCAGTTGGATTCTGCTCTGATTATTCGGATCGGATCACGCTGTCATCATCAAGGCCAACTAAGTTTAGCCTGAGGCCTGATCGGGTGAGGAGCGATGCATCCCTGCCAGACCAAAGCAGACTGTAGCTGCATTCAGACTGAAGATGCTGAACAAGGGAAGTTGTTTGAATCATTTTTACATTTACTTTTTGGCTGAGAAATAAATGCACACGCACAACTCCATAGAGATGCTGCATCTCCCTTAATCCATGCTTTTTCCACTGTTTATCCACAAAATGTGGATGTAATTGCCAAGGCCAGCATTAATTGTTTATCCCTGATTTTCCTTGGGTAATTTTGGAGGGCATAAGATTGATGGGTCTGGAATCGAACATCAGATGGGGAAGAATGGCAGGTCGTTCCTTGAATTGATTAGTAGGACTGGATGTTACAATCCCTAAGGTTCTTCACCACAACTGACACCCGATATTCTTGGGGGTGCCTACTAGGTGATTTTGCTACCAATCAGACACATCTTCAGTTGTGTACCTTAACATCACTGGGTGTTTCGGCCTTTTATCACAAGACAACCTCAGTCGAGGCAGGCCAACCGCAGGGTGATCAGCCCTGGGTGTGTGTCTTATGGTTAGCCTCTAGATGGTCACGTGGCAACCCAGACAGCATCTTTTCTCTTCAGCCACAGCCAGTGACTGCTCCATTCTGCTTTTTTTCCTTCCATCTTCCTCTCTACCGCTGACTGTGACTGGTTGGGCTCTGGACTCGTGTCCGTTAGTGGGACAGTACTTGGTTGAGCTTCGCCTGGGGTGCTGATACCCTGTGGACTGTGGTGGTTAACCTGTCACTGGGCTTCACTCGACTGATTTGGCCTATATCTTAGAATGTAATGGTCAATGCGAGGCCCCTCACCAAGCTCTCCCAGGCACTTTTCCCAGCCCTGGTGGATCTTGAGACCCTTCTCTGATGTTATATTTTCCCAGCCACAGATGCAGCTTCGTGGCTTATGTCCTGCCGGTATGCTGCTCTGTCATTTACTGTGCTAGTTCTCTTAGTCATAGTCGATTCCTTCTGTAGCAATATAAGGGTGGATCCAAAACGCTGATTAGCGATGGATCCTGCTGGCATGAGGAGCCAGCCCATGCCAGCCCCGGTGGGGTCCAATCCCTCTGGTCAGCAGTCTCTCCAGGCCGTCACTAGGTCTTCCCCTGGTTGTCAGCTGCCCTTTCGTAGCGGTCACTGGTTTGATCCAGATGTTCATATTGATTAGTAGGACTGGATGTTACAATCCCTAAGGTTCTTCACCACAACTGACACCCGGTATTCTTGGGGGTGACCACTAAGAATATTAACTATAGCTTCTGGTGTATTTTAGTGTGTTAAAATAAATGTAAACTGTCTAATCAGTCTAGGTGTTATCAACAGTAAAACATTATCAATTTATTTCCAAAACCTTGTAATCTTGTATTGATTACCTGCCCTTCCACTGCCCCACCGCACTCCCCTCTCCCCCCATCAAAAAATTGACCTAAACTACCAATGTCATACATTATGTGGTATAAGAAGCAATATTGCACTGGATAATATTTTGAGGCATTGGTAGAGATTGATCCCTGGAAGTAATGTGAACCACATAATGTGTTGCCTGCTTAAAACAAGTGCTTGCCCATGATGTTCCTTATGAACTTAATTAGAATTTTTAGTTCCTCTTATTTAATTTTAAGCTTTTATTTTTGTTGCCAGTGGTGAGTTTTATGCCAAAGAGGCCATCTGTTGCAGTTGAATTGTGTGAGCTGAACTGACATGCGATCAGTTATTCCTTCATATTGCAAGTAACATTTTACCCATTTATTTGTAAGACGGGGCTGGGGTAATATGTGTGTTCATTACTTTTTTTTTGCTCCTCGTAACCCATTTATCACCAAGTGCATTTCATGCTACGAAAAATCGATTTACAGTTTAAAATCTTAGAAATAGAAAATCTCAAGAAAGCGTGCCCTTTTCTGATGGATTTACCTCTCTCTGCCTCTTCATCTTTCATTCCTTCCGAAATGCAGCTAATTGCTCCTTGTTCCCGTTTATGTAATTTCCGCCAATATTACATTTGGTGAAATGGTTCCCTTATTGCTTAATTTCTGATTATTAATTCATGTATTCCTTTCTTAAGCTATAAAAACAATGAATTATTTAGACACTTACTTTCATGATCGTCATAGTGTCTATGAACTCTCTTTAAGTTTCCTCTTTTTTTCAAGAAACTGAGCACAATTTCCAATGATGTTGTTAATGGGTTGCATAAAAATATTTTCCTTCCAACTGTTGGACCAAAAGATTAAAGGCTTGGTTGCTACTCAAGTAAAAAGTGAATTTATTCTGCTTTGCTTTCGGTTTATTATTGTCGCGTGTACTGATGTACAGTGAAAAACTTTGTTTTGCATGCTATCCAAATAGATCAGATATACCATATGTAAATACAATCAATTCAAATGTGAGTACAATAGATAGAGCAAAGAGGACAATACAGGACAAAGAGTGCTGAATATAGTTCTCAGCATTGCAGTGCATTGTGGTACATCAGTTCCATAGACGCTAAGTTTCTATTTTTCATAATCAGTTAAGTTATGTGCATACAGTCGTCATTGTGTGGTGGAAGCGTAGAATTACAGAGTCAGTACTTCAATTTACCTTTGCAGTTTGTGAAGTCGCAAGGTCTCAATGATCTGTACCATGGGGGTTTTAAAGGAAATGGCTGAGGAGATGATGGAATTATTGTTGAGAATTTTACAAATTTACTCAGTTCTGGCAAGGCACCAGCAGTTTCGAAAACTGCAAATATGATTCCTTTGTTGAAGAAGTTATGAAGGCAAACCTGTTGACTTAACATCTGCTGTTGGTGAGAAACTGGTCTATAATCAGCAGTGGAAGATCATGTTGGAGTGACTGAAAGGGGAGATTGCCCATGGTGGACTGGGGCATCAGGATGTCAAGGCCTTGGGTTCAAACAGTCGAGGGTTAGGTTTATTATTGTCATGTGCACTGAGTGAAAAGCTTATGTGCGCTATCCACTTTCGACCAATAGGGAGACTGACAAAATCTTCTGGGAACCGCACGGAAACCTTGGGTGGGGCGCAAATTTTCCAGAGGTTTCCGTTCAGGTTTCCTAAGTGGGACAGGGGCATTACCCTCTTTCCCATTGTTCATTCTCTAGTCTGTTTTACTTGGTTATGCACATGTATCCCAGCAAATTGCCGGACCAGCAGGTTCAGGAACAGCTTCTTCCCTGCAGCTGTTACACAACTTAACTCCGCACCTTGGTGATTGCCAGTCACCCCCCCCCCCGCACACTCCTTCCCCCAGAAAAATTGCACTACTGCTACTGTATGTACATATATATATTTTACTGTTCCATTATTCTATGTTCGCTCTTCTGGGTGAGATGCTAACTGCATTTCGTTGTCTCTGTACTGTACACTGCACAATGACAATAAGGATTGAATCTGAATCTGAATCTGAAATACCTTCCTTGTTAAACATGCTTAGAAGCCCTTGTAGTTTGTTTGGATATTGCTTGTTTATTTTTCCCCATAATCCACTTTCTCCCTCTTTAATGTTTTTAGTACTTATAAAATTTCCAATACTATGGTCTGCCACTAGCCCTTGGGTGAAAACTTGGCAAAATATTTTAATATAGAAAGTGTGAGGATTGGCACTTCAGTAAGATAAATCTAAAGGGAAGTTTATTGCAAAATGGAGAAAGATTGGAGATGAGTGAATAATAGAGATCCATGTATTCTTGTGCACAAATTGCAAATAGTTAGTGAGCATTTACAGCAAGTGGACAGCAAGGCAAATGACACGTTTTGCCTCCTGTTGCAAGAGTTGGCACTTTGAAATGGGGAAGTTACAATTGTGCAGGATTCTGGCGAGGTCATATCTGGAGTTCTGTGCACACTTTTGATCACCTTACTTAAAGATTGTACTGGCATTGGGCAAGTCCGAAAGAGATTAATTCAACCTCAGCGAATTGTGTAATTTATATGGGGTTATATAACTGGAAAGCACATATATTTCTGAAAGTTCAGGCAATTGATAGATCTGGGCACTAGCGCAGAAGGGAACATCACTTCTGGGACAAATTTGCCCTATTTTATGATAGGGCACACTTGAGGGTCCAAGTGGGTTTACCCCTGCTCCTATTTTCTTGTAATGGTATGAGTTGCACAACTAGAAACACTTTGTCAAGATTTTGGAGTGGCATAATTTGATCGAGAAATTGCAGTAACTGTATTCCAGTACATCAATTACGTGTTTGCTATTCTAGGCTATGGTTCCGTGGTCTTGAAAGTTGGTTTCTAAATATATGACCAGGGCTCTCACTTACTTTGGCAGCTTTTTAGGTTGCCAAATGACAGTTTAGGTGGTCATTTAAGATGGCTTGCATGATGCGTGGGATAATGTGCTCGGATGAAGTGCGTAGCTACCAATCGGAATAATGCTCAATGAAGCATTTACATATTATTTCTGCTTCAAATAAAGTCACTAACTAAACATATTCACCAATCAAGACATGATAGATACCACAATGACATGCAGCAAAATTATAATACAGTATCTCAACTTTTTTTACACGTTGCAATGAATGTAATTTCGATTATTTCTTTCCACTTCCAAACAAAAATGTGGTTGGATTATTCGGCGTATGATCAACCTCGGTGAGACCAAGGGCAGGCTTGGCGATCGCTTTGCACAAAACCTCCACTCAGTTTGCAATAACCAATCTGATCGCCCGGTGGCTCAACACTTCAACTCCCCCTACCATTCTAATTCTGATCTTTCTGTCCTGGGCCTCATCCAAGGCCAGAGTAAGGTCCACCGTAAATTGGAGGAGCAGCACCTAATATTGTGCTTGGGTAGTTTACACCCCAGCGGTATGAACATTGGCTTCTCTAATTTCATGTAGTCCCTGTTTTCTCCTCCCCTTCCCAGCTCTCTCTCAGCCCATTGTCTCCACCTCTTCCTTTCGTCTTCCCGTCCCCCCCCCCCCCCCACCCTCACATCAGTCTTGACCCGAAATGGTGCCTATTTCCTTCGCTCCATAGATGCTGCCTCACCCGCTGAGTTTCTCCAGCATTTTTGTCTACCCATTCACACAAGTTCTGTTATCCCACTTTCCTCACCCACTCCCTACACATTAGGGGCAATTTTACAGAGACAAGTTAACCTACAAAGCCAATGCGTCTTTGGGATGTGGGAGGAAACCCACACGCTTGCAGGGAGAATGTACAAATTCAACACAGACAGTGCCCGAGGACAGGATCGAACACAGATCTCTGGCGTGTGAGGCAGCAAGTCCACCAGCTGTGCCATTATATTTTGTTTTTCAACACAAAAAAAATTATACGTTGATAACTTTCGTTACTAAAAAAAAAAGAAACTATCCATTTTCAGTCTTAAATCTCTAGGTCACTCTATGTCCCCCTTTACAGCTATTGGATGTTTTAATTCAGTTCAAGACTATGGGGCATTGGCCATAAAGTTGCTGCCTAAAAGTGCCAGAGACCTGGAAGTGATCCTGAATATGGGTACTGTCTGTATGGAGGTTGCTCCTTTTCCCTTTGATCGCATGGGTTTTCTCCAGGTGCTCTTGTTTCCTTCAACATTCCAAAGGTATGCAGGAACCTTTTTCAGACCCAAAACGTAATATTTTCCTTTTGTCCAGAGATTCTGTCTGACCTGTTGAGTTACTCCAGCTTATTGTGTCTATCTTCAGTTTAAACCAGCATATGCAGTTCCTTCCTACACACACGATACTATACGATAGAACTTTATTAATCCCAGGAGTGAAATAGTGTGTGTGTGTGTGTGTGTGTGTATATATATATATATACATATACACGCACACATACACACACGCACATACACACACACACACATATATATATACATATATATATATATACATCTGTATATATATATATATACACACACACATATATATATATATACACACACATATACATACACATCTATCTATATATATATATATATCCATCTATCTATCTATCTTCTATCTATATATCGATAAAACTCTGGGGCTATCAGTCCGGCTGCCGTCCGGATCCCTTTCTGCCTTTTGATTCGTGCCCGAAACTCGCAGATGTCCAATCGGAATGGCCGATGCTCGCAGATGTCCAATCGGAATGGATCCATTTGCATGTACGACTGCCGGCTGCATTTCTTCCTTTGATTCATTGCCACGCCCAATCCAGACGCTCAATCTTCGAGATCTTTTCCATTTCGTTAGAGATTTCGCTTTTCTTTCTAAGTATCCGCTCCTCATTACATTTCGCGGGTGCAGCAGCATCTATGGAGCGAAGGAAATAGGCAACGTTTCGGGTTTCGGCCCGAAACGTTACCTATTTCCTTCGCTCCATAGATGCTGCTGCACCCGCTGAGTTTCCCCAGCTTTTTTGTGTAACCTTCGATTCTCCAGCATCTGCAGTTCCCTCTTAAAAACCTCATTACTGTGTTGAAGTACTCTTTTTTTAATCACATCCTTCAGCCCACCCGCAACTATTTCAAAAATAAACTGGCTTCTCCATTTACATGTCAGCTTCCAACACACTTCGAAACAAAGTTGCAAGACAGGAACACTCTGAACTTTTCACTGCTGCAGCAGGCAGGGTAGGTGCCATTGGATTTTTTTTTAATCCACTGCTGAGGGAGGCAGGGCAGTGCTGGAATCTTACTTTTGAGAACGGCTTCAGTTCCATTGGAGGAGACGGGTGCATGGTGGAATATTGGGTTGGGGGATCACACCATTGGGGGTGCAGACCCGTTACTTGGTCTAGTATATATATACACACACTGTTTTGTTTTCTCATTTACAGAGTACTATGTTTACATATTCTGTTGTGCTGCTGAAAGTAAGGATTTGATTGTTCTAACTACGACATGAGAGAATAAAACACTCTTGACTCTTGACTTACATCGCTAATGTGTGGGATAGAACTAGTGGACGGGTGATCGGTGGTTGGCGTGGACTCGGTGGGCTGTATCTTAAAATTAAACTAAAAACCAAAAACCAGAGGGAGTTTAAAGAAGGGTCTCTACCCGAAACGTCACCCAATTTCTTCTATCCAGAGATGCTGGCTGCTCCACGGAGTTCCCCCGCACAATTAAAGCATGGAATAGACTTCACCCTACCATAGTTACCCAAACAGACGCAACTAAGTTTAAGGTAGCTCTTTTTTCCCCAAGAATTCTTTTTTGCTTAAAGTCAAGACTCAAGAGAGATTTATTGTCATGTGTCCCAGATAGCACAATGAAATTCTTGCTTGCTGCAGCACAACAGAATATGTAAACATAATACAGAACAGGAGATAAAAATTCAGTGTGTTTATATACCATGGACCATATCTATACACAATAAATAAACAGAAAAAGTGCAATAGGCTGTTATTGTTCAGAGTTTGGTGTTTGGTGATGGACCCTCCATCACTTCCAGTTTAAATTCCATTTAGAATATTTTTTGTAGGACCAGGAAACCAAGAAGCAAGAGTTACTCCAGGGAGTTACTCTAGCTCTAGGGACTGATTCAGCGTTGGTTTTCAGCAGTTGTGGCAACTGGACAGCAATGGCAGCCATATCTCCCACAATGCAAAAGGAGGGAGAAAGTGCCCAGCGCCAACCAGTGGCAGTGCGCATCGATGATGTGCTGGCCTTGGTTGTGCACATATTCAGGGGGAGGTTGTGTTGGCCGTAGCTCTGTGCATGTGCAAGGCGGCCGGCTGTGCCGGTGGTGAGGAGCGGCGGAAACCCGGACACGGATGGCTGGCGGAGACGGAAAGTGACACAGAGAGAGAGATAGACAGGGGGACCCGCTCAGAGTTGAATGGCAGGTGTCCTGGGAGCTTGCCAAGCCGGGCAAAATGACACTACTTTTAGGTTGCCCAGCGGGACGTTAGGTGGCCATTGGCACCTGGGCAACCATTAAATTCGAGCCCTGATGACGGCACTTAACATCTGGAACAGTGGGGAGTGACCCTGAAGAAGGATTACATAACTGTTGGCTGTTGTGGTGCAGAATCATGGTGGCTTGGAAGAACAGAGTTTAGAATCTGAATATGGACTGGAGAATACTGATCAAAATGCTTGGTTGTTTCAGTTTACAGGTGCCTCTCAGCAAATATACTGTTGGATTGGAAACTAATACAATAAAACTGAAGCTTCTAGGAAGGGTAATTAAAATAATCACAGTGGGCATTACTTTTCATCAATACTGGATAAATCAAAGTAGCAAAATCATTTGAACGTTAAATTCACAGAAAACATGAGCCCTGTTTTACAGGATAAAACATGTTGGGGTACAGGTGATTTTAGATTTGTATTTTATATAATTTGACAGATTAATTGTAATCTCATAAGTGATTTGTTTGAAAAGTCATCCCTATGATAGAATTTTACAATGTTTGAGGGTGACATATTTTAATTAAAAATTTGAGTCTCCAGCTTAAACTAATTTACATAGAAATGAGGACCAAAATTCCAAATGCAAATCTTATAATTCAATTAAAATTAAACAATAAACAATGCCAGCAATGTTTTTGCTATTTTCAAAGAATATATATACCACTGGAAAATAAAACGCTCTACGAAAAGTGTCATGGTTACCTAGAGGTTAAAGATGGTATTGGATTAAAGTTACGGCTTATGTTGCAGGAATGTGTTTTTTACCACAGGGTTGAGAAACCAGCAAAGTATGAACAAGAAAATGCTAAAGATAAAACATGTACATAAATTTAGAGAAAATATAGTATGATTGCAAATGAGTCTAAATAGCATGAAAAGGAAGATGAGCTGAAATAAACCTAAATATGATAGATGTGAGGGTTAAAGGAATATAATGAAGGAGATTGATGATATTGAGCACATGTTCCATGGACAAAGGATCAAATAGAAATTGCAATGAACCAGTAAGAGTAAGGAATATAATGTTATTAATAAGAGGTATAAAGTGGTCTAATTCCCAGGACTTGTTGGCCTTTATCCTATGGTTTTAAATAATTTTTCACGAGGAGTGATGAATATATTACTCATATCTTTCATTTATTCCAAATGCAGCTCTTCAACAACAGAAATAAAGTGAAAATAGACAACAATAGACTAATTAACCTGTCTTCATTAATTGTTCGAAACATGGGGAAATGTGGAGTAAAATCATGGAACTCATTTCCTAATCCACACCTCAACCTCTGCAGGTTCAGGACTTAGCTCACCAGCCCATTCTCAAACAATTCTCGAACAATTATGCCATTCAGTCCATTGAGTCTATTCTGCCATTCAACCATGGCTGAACAACCTTCCCTCTCAGCAGCATTCTCCTGCTGTTAATTCCCTTATTAACCAAGAACCTGTCATCCTTGGATGTTTGGCTCCCAACTCTGATCCACATCAGCTCTGCATAACATTTCATGAAGGTTCATCAATTTAGCTTACCCTGTTTTACCTGTTGAGTTTAAAACCCAAACTGTAAATTACTCTTATTGAGATAACTTGGCTTCTGAAATTTTCAAAAATAATCCAACAGAGCTGAAGGGGAACATCATCACAGTCAACAAATGTAATAAACAACATAGCCCATGAGAAGCCAGGACAAATGCATAAATAACATTGGATGCACAAGAATTATTATATTGTTAAGAGTTTTGATGATGTGCAAACTCTGGTTCTAATAGATCAATTGGAAATTATTGCTTCCTAATCATTCCCTGTATCTATTACTTTGAATTTTATGAATCTGTGAATATATATGATGGCAGCAGCAGTCAGTATGTGCAGTTAATGCATGATATTCAAAATGTTAAAAGTTTTTGCTGCATAATGAGCCCATATTTATCCAGTAATTACTTTCTCAAGAACTAACAGACCAGATATATTATTCATCCATCAATAATAATTTTCTTTTTTACATTCTGATCTATTTCTTTTGCTACTTTAAGCCCCTGCTAAGCAATGCTGAACTGTAAGTTGTTATGGTGCAGGTAAAGAGATTCTAATTTGCAAATACTTGCGAGAACAGAGGCTCCAAATTCTGTTGATATCTGTACAAGTGTTTCTAATCCGGGACCACAACGAAAAGGGTATTTTTTCCTCGTTCAACTTTACAGAGGACAGATGTTTTTTCAAATGCCATTGCATCCAACCTCACATGAGTTTTATTTTCTTGATAATCATATATTTATTTTTGGTATCTGGGCATTGTCAAGAAGGCTAGTTTTTCTTGCCCATCCCTAATTGCCTCTGAGAAAGTGCTAGTCAGCTGCTGCCTTTGGAATGCTGCTGTTTCACTGGTGAAGATACTCCCACCATGATGTTGAGCAGGGGCTTTCAGGGTATAGATCTGGCAATATGTTATAAGAAAATATTGATCTGGCTGCTACCTGAATCGGGCAGGGAACTTGGCAGCTTTGAAAAATGAGCCTAGTTGCAATAGTAAGAGATGGGAATTGAGTAGGAATTTGAGTTCCGTGATAATGTGTTCCTCCCCTGCCAGATGGAATGGGATGCAAACTTCCGTCTTGCAAGCCGAGAAACATTTCTAAATTTATACTCTTTGGCTTAGATATTGCAGTATCAATAACACCTAAAGTGCCAACAGCTCCAGGATTTTTGTGCCGGCGTAGTTTATCATGGAAATCCCGAAGTTGCTATCAGTGACTCTGCTGCCTCTGCAATCTGTATTGTTTGCAGCTTACTCCAACAATCAAGGGAAATCTCACGTGAATGTTGTAAAACATCCTACAAATGTTGTGCTTAGTTGTGAGTCTAACTGAGTTTTTAAATGGTATTCTAAATCGTAATTACTGCTATGCAGACTATCTAACCCTAAAATAATTAATCCTCTGTAATTATTTTTTTTTAAGTTAATTGGAAAATGTGCCTTTTTGATTTTGGGCATGATGCCAGTGAGAATTCTTTAATGTGATTGACTGTTCATCAAATTGGATGACATTACAATGACTGGGGTTGGGGGTTCCTGTCGAACTGACATTCAACAGTGGAAGGCATTGGGAAAGGGGATCTTCTTATCATTGTGATTATCAGGTTTTTGTTGGGTGCTCAGCTCAAGATCAGCAGCGAATACTGTTGCCTTGCTACTGATTGATCATTCAGAACTCCTGTTTTTTATTTACAATATTAAAACAATTCTGATACAGCAGTTTGATTTCACTTGACTGCCTTCTGCAAATACACCTTCTTGAAGTGAATGTGGTCAAAGTAATTACAGGTTTTCATTAACTGGAACAGATCGGTTGTATAATAAAAGATTCAGATTCAGATTCAATTTTAATTGTCATTGTCAGTGTACAGTACAGAGACAACGAAATGCATTTAGCATCTCCCTTGAAGAGCGACATAGCAAACGATTTGAATAAAAAAAAAATAATAAGTGTCCGGGGGGGGGGGGGGGGTGATTGGCAGTCACCGAGGTACGTTGTTTAGTAGAGTGACAGCCGCCGGAAAGAAGCTGTTCCTCGACCTGCTGGTTCGGCAACGGAGAGACCTGTAGCGCCTCCCGGATGGTAGGAGGGTAAACAGTCCATGGTTGGGGTGAGAGCAGTCCTTGGCGATGCTGAGCGCCCTCCGCAGACAGCGCTTGCTTTGGACAGACTCAATGGAGGGGAGCGTGGGAACCGGTGATGCGTTGGGCAATTTTCACCACCCTCTGCAGTGCCTTCCGGTCGGAGACAGAGCAGTTGCCATACCATACTGTGATGCAGTTGGTAAGGATGCTCTCGATGGTGCAGCGGTAGAAGTTCACCAGGATCTGAGGAGACAGATGGACCTTCTTCAGTCTCCTCAGGAAGAAGAGACGCTGATGAGCCTTCTTGATCAGAGTAGAGGTATTGTGGGTCCAAGAGAGGTCATCGGAGATGTTGACTCCCAGGAAGCTAAAGCAGGTTTGTAATTCCCCCCCTCTACAATAATTTCCCAAAACTCAAATTGGCATAATTCATTGCATAGCAGGGTGCATTGGATTAGTACAATGGTGGATCCAAGGTCTGGTGCTGAGCTTTTTGGTTCCATAGCTCGAGAAAGAAGTGATGCACGCCATGTACTGTGCCAACATTTGTTATTAGGAAGTGTGCTCAGCTGTCTGGTTCCAAATAGGCAGAGTAGTCTGAATGTGTAGGAAGGAACTGCAGATGCTTGTTTAAACCAAAAATAGACACAAAATGCTGGAGTAACTCAGCGGTCCAGACAGCAAAAGGAATGGGTGATGTTTCGGGTCAAGACCCGAAGAAGAGGAAGTAGTTCCTTTGGCTTATTTACTTCCTTGTGCACATTTGCTATCCTCTGATGGAAGGAAAGCATTTCACCAATGGCAACCCAGCCAAAACTCTGACAAAATTCATCATGGTTCAGGTGATCAGATTTGATTTTTAGACTGCATTGGAATTCAAACATGTCCATTTCAGGATTTTAAACCTTGTACTGTTGGTGGTAGGCTTGAGGTCCACCAGACTGATAGATTTATCTCCTTTCTGTCAAGGAACTATGTCTAATTTATTACAGAACTGGAAAAAGAAAAACAAATGTAGGAATTCAAAATTAGGAAATTGGTTTATTTATCTCTATATACCTGTGGCTATACTGCTTATTGTTCAGTTTAGATATACTGAATGGAAACAAGCCCTTCAGCCAACCGAGCCCATGCTGACCATCGATCCACACACATTGCACAGTAACACTATCCTACACGCACAAGGGACAATTTAAAATGTCACCTACTAATTAGCCTACAAACGTATATGTTTGCAGTGTGGGAGGAAACTGGAGATCCCAGAGAAAACACCTCTGCAGGTCATGGGGAGAGATTACAAACTCCATACAGACAGCCTGCATAGTCAGGATCAAACCCGGGTCTCTGGCGCTGTAAGGCCGCAACATTACCGCTGCGCCCCCGCTTCTAATAAGATTCATTAACTAGGCTG
This sequence comes from Leucoraja erinaceus, assembly GCF_028641065.1. Classification (NCBI taxonomy): domain Eukaryota; kingdom Metazoa; phylum Chordata; class Chondrichthyes; order Rajiformes; family Rajidae; genus Leucoraja; species Leucoraja erinaceus. Next base: position 105,888,622 of record NC_073377.1, on the reverse strand, counting down.
TATTAATGTGTTTATTGTTACAAATGTTACCTTTTACCAATATAAAGAACATAAAGGAAAATCCAATGTCCTTCTAGTTTTCATCCCACCACCCTGATTGTTGAAACAATTACATAAGAGTTGATCTGCAATTTACTCGATATAATTCCAGGAAAATCTAAGCTCTGAAGTAGTTTCCAAGTTTGCTGCTTCCTCGCAAGCATATTGGACCTATCACAAACCATTTTCTTTATTTTTCACTTACTTGTTGCAAACCTATTTTGTCGGCATCCACTGACATGTCTCTTACTTCATCGAGGAGGATCAATAATAAGCTGGGCCATAGATCACTTAACAGTGTTTGTTGATTCTGGCAGCAGGTCTACATTTGTAGGGAGCAAATCAACTCATCAGCTCTTTCCCGATCATTATCTTGAAAGGCTTTATCTAATGGCATGGACCTTGCAGCCAGTGGAGATGACCCACTCCAGAACATGGCACTGATTAAGTTTATGCTGGCGCTTTAGCTTGTGTCCTCCTCTCTCACGAGTGAATAGTTAGCTCTGAAGAAGATCAATGTCTTCAAGAGCGCACGGCAGTAATAAAACCTGATAGATATATTTACTGTAGTGTTACTGTAAGCTCGACCTATAAGCTCGAAAATTAAACATTTCACAACATCTGAATTAATATTGAACTGTAATATTTTTATTCTCATTTTTCAGTCTTCAAAATATTCCAGGTCTTCACTTCAAAACATTAAATTGTGAAATAGCCACATTACAGAATGTTCAGCATACTGTCTCATTTCAATTGCATTCCACTTGTACTACTTCTGTTCAGCCACTGCCTGACTTCATTTTAATTTACAGTTCAGCCTTAACACTGATTGTTTGACAAATATTTAATACTAAAATCCCTGTTTGGCAGCCAGTGGATGGGTCAATCAAATTCCAGATATTATTGCAGTAGACATACTGCAATTGATACATCCACATCCTTCAGCTCAATAGGTTGATGCCTCCCTGCTTCAGATGGCTTCAATTTATTTGTCAAAAAGTAATGTATATATTTATAATATTAGTCATGAAATTTCATCTTGTGATGTCTTCCTCAGCTGTTGTGGAGATTGTCAGTGATTCAGGGAATAGTCTTTGCTGGTGGAAAGAGAAATGACAACAATTTATGGAAGAGATTTGTTGAGTGATTGTGCAGATGTATGTTGATGTTTTTTTCCTGCTCACAGTGGGTTCAAAATAACACTTGTATGTAGTTGAATCATTAAAACACAAGGTGTGTACAAAAACTTATTTTTAATGAGCAGGTTATTGAAATAGGTGTGACTTTAATTAAATAGTTTAATTTATTTTTTATAATACGGCGATGAGCTTAAAAATCAGCGGCACAGCAGCGAAGCTGACAGAGCCACTGCCTCGCGATACCAGGCACCCGGGTTCGATCCTGACCTCTGGTGCTGTTTTTGTGGCGTTTGCACGTTCTCCCTGTCACCACATGGGTTTTCTCCAGGTGCTCCAGCTTTCTAATGTGTCGGAAAAGTGAGATAACATCAAACTAGTGTGAACGGGTGATCAAAGGTCGGCGTGGGCTTGATGGGCTGAAGGGCCTGCTTCCATACTGTATCTTTAAACTTAACTGACAAGCTACATTCAGAGATATCGTGAAAAATAATAGATGTATGTTGCTGTAACAGATAAGGATATTCGTTTCCAAGATAGATTCCAGAATTGTTTTGGGTGAAGAAATTATTTTTATCCCATGTTACCACATCAGTCTGCAATTGTGCTGTCCCAGAAAGACGGGTTTTTTCCAACAATAATATGGCCATCTGCTTGAAAAATGGGTAATCCTTGTTCAGCTTTTCATTTATAACACAACTTGATTAGCCAATAAAATCAAGTATTGTGGTTGTTTCATTCACTATCATCCTTCTCAGACACTGTAAACAACAGATCTCCTGTCACCAATGTTATTGTTGAATTTTGCATTAGTTGAGAATAGTCCTACCTTTGGTACATACAGTATTTGTCCTATTTTTAATTTGAATATAATGCCACCATACATTGGTTTACATTTGCTTAATTTCTATTGATCAGCTAATTGTCTAATGGCACAATGTCGTAGTTGAGTATTTAACAAGCTTTCTATAAGTAAACATACAAGCAGTGAGATCAATATATACCAAATTCAAAGGTCAGAAAATTCTGAATGCAGATTGATATGTTAAAGCCTAGCTAGCTTGGTTTGATCAACTTGCTGTGTTTTTGCCATGTGCCACAGTTATCTTGTGTAAATCACTGTGACATCACTGAATGACCTATTGGATTTTGTGTGTTTTTTGTTGTACAGTCTGAGAAGGTCTTGAGTGAACCTTGAGTGAACAAGAATGTTCCTGTTTCTTACACAATACGCTGTACTGTTTAAAAGTAAGATTAAACGATAATTTACCAGTTTGAAGTTTAATCTGTATTTGATGAGGAGTTACGATGAGGGATTACGTGAAGAGCCCGCTCACCACGCATGCGCGGCATACTTCAAAGCAGCGGTGTGGAATCACAGATAGACACAGTTATTGAAATAAACATTGTAAAGAAAAGGAGACATCAGTTATCAGTTTTTGACATATTATTGAGGGTGGGAGCGGAGGGCACGTAATCCCTCATCGTAACTCCTCATAAAATACAGATCAAACTTCAAACTGGTAAGTTCTAGTTTAATCTTACTATTTTACTTCAGAGTCACGTGAGTGACTACGTGAAGATTTTAAAGCTCTGTGATTTCAAACCGTGTAACAGTTATTACTTCACTCACTGCCGAAGTCCTTGAGGGAGGAAGTGTGTTATCGTAATCAACCAATGAATCTGTTTGTAGAAAAACACAATGGTATTTTTTAACAATAACAACAAAGAAATTACAAAGAAACAAATGTTTCTGCAAATAAAGCAGGTTTTGCCAATGGCGTATTATAAAAAGTTCTGAACGTTCTTTCCCCCCGACCATCCTGCTGTAGCCAGGATGTGGTCTATAGGCACGTCCATTCTTTTGGCCATCGATGTGGATGCTGCCCTGGTGGAGTGAGATTTGTACATGTTAGTGTTTATCCCAGCAGCTTTTAGCACCTGCTTGAGCCATCTCGAAATGGTTTGGCTCGTCACCCGACCATAAGGTTTTTTATGACTGACCCATAAGGCTTTTTCACTCCCTCAAATATTTTTGGTTGTGTCTATGTAGGACAGTAGGTGGGTCATGGCACATAACCATGGTTCTGGCGAGTAAGCCCGGAATTCCACGACTGGATTAGGTGTTCCTGGTCTGCTCTGTTTGATCAGTCCCTGGATAATGACAGAGATCTGGTCTGGAGCTGTGATCATGCTGTCCAGTCACAATAGGTGTAGTGACTGGACCCTCTGTGCAGATACAAGTGCCATCAACATGAGTGTTTTGAGCATAGATTGTTCCAGGTTGAGGGATCTGGCTGGTGGCCATCCCCTGAGGTATGTCAGGACCACACTGACATCCCATATATGGGTGTACCTTGGTCTAGAGGGTTTGAGTTGTAAATACCCTTAATTAGTTTGACCACCAGCGGGTGGGACCCCATGGCCTGTTGTCCTGGAGCTTGTTTTAAATAGACAGACAGGGCACTTCTAGCTGTGTTGATGGCTCTGTAGCTGAGTCCTTCATCGTGGTGAAGGTTTGCCAGGAATTCCAGTACGTTGGTAACTGTAGCGGTTGAGTAGGTGGTCCCTGTATCCAAGCAGTACTTCTCCCATTTTTTGATGCTGGACAAGTACTGTTTTCTTGTGGATGTTCGGAAGGATGTCGTGGAGTAATGGGAACCATGTCGGGTAGGCCAGTCGGGTACTATCAAAATACCTGAAGCAGAGTCCATTTGTATTGTGTGTAGTACACGGCTGGTGAGGCAGAAGGGAAGAAATGCATAGAAGAAGAAATTTCCCCAATCCAGCGCGAACGCATCTACCGCTGCTGCCTCAGGGTCTGGTTCCCAAGTGACATACATAGGTACCTGGTGATTTAGCCTTAATGCAAATAAGTCGATATCTGGCGTGCCATTTTGTTTAATAATCTTTGCAAACACTTTGGGGTTTAACATCCATTCGGTGTTGTCATTAAATTTGCGTGACCTGGTGTCTGCCACTGTATTTAGCTTACCTGGCAGGTAAGTTGCTGATAGCTAAATATGTCTTTCGACGCACCATTGCCAAATTGTGTTGACCAATTTGTTGCATGATATCGATTTTATGCCGCCCATATGGTTAACGCAGGCCACCACCGTAGTATTGTCTATTTGTAACCGTACATGCAAGTGATGCATATTTGATTCATATGCTTTTAAACCATAAAAGGCACCCAACATCTCTAGATAGTTAATGCCCAGTGTAAGAAGTAATGATTACTGTAGGTAAGTCCATCTACCACCTGTGCTGGATATGGAGTTAATCGCTCCCCAGCCTTGAGTACTGGCATCTGTTTGGATAGCTAATGTATGGTTAATGATGATGACAGGGCTGAAACTATGCCAAACGTTTTCTGCCCACCACTGTAGTTCTGATATTGCATCAGTGGGTAATTTCATGATCCGGTCATGACCTGCATGTCGTTTTAGTGCCTGTACCTTTGCTCTTTGTAAGTTTTGATAGTGCAAAGGTCCAAATTGTGTAGCCGGAAATGCTGCTACCATTTCCCCAATTACTCTTGCTACTTGTCGAATAGTTGGTCGCTCGTTGACCATTAAATTGTTGCATGATTGTGCCAATTCAGTTGTTTTGTCTTTTGGCAAAGTCACAGACATGTGGGCTGAGTTAATTGTGAAGCCCAAGCAGTCCATGGTTGTGGATGGCTTCAACTTAGATTTATCTGGATGTAAGACAAATCCCAAGGTTTCGAACAACTGTTTGGTAGCTGACACAGCTGATATGCCAATTCCATGGTCTTGCCTACTATTAAGATATCATCAAGATATGCCATGACCATATGGTTTTGTCTTATTAATATTGCCAGGGCTGGTTTTAGTATCTTGGTGAATAATCTTGGGGCTGATGTTAACCCATTTGGTAATGCTTTAAACTGCCATAGCTGCCCCATCCAGGTAAATTTCAGGTCTCTGCGATGATCCTTGTGAATGGGTACTAAATAGTAAGCATCTTTGAGGTCAATGCTTGCCATGAAGTATCCTTTGGAAATCAGTTGTTTGGCAGTAACAAACGTTTCCATTTTGAAATGCACATACTTAACAAAATATATTTAGCGAAGTTAAGTCAATGATGATGCGACATCCACCATCTTTTTTAGTTTTAGTGAATATATTTGACACAAATTCCAAGGGTTCATGTTTTGTTTTTTTCCCATGATACCCTTAGTGATTAGTCTCACCAGTTCAGCTTGTCCCTCTCGTTTCTCTTTAACTGAGAGGGAAAAGACCCTCCGGGGTGAATGTTGAACTGGTGGCAATTTTTCTAGTATAAATTGTATTTTGTATCCACTAATGCTATTGAGTATATACTTGTCACTCGTGATAGACTCCCATGCTTCCTTAAACAGGTGTAACTTCCTCCCTGTTAGTATTGCGCCCCTATTTTCTATATGCTGGTAGGAACCAGACCCACCTACCTCCATGGTTATGGGTGTTTCTTCTGTCTCTTCCCAGACCAGCGAGTCTTGCGCGTTGTCTGACGTGACGGTGATGTTGGGGGGTGGCGCATTTTCCATGGGGTCCGCTCTGGGCCTTGGTCTAAAAAAGACTTTGGATGACAAAATGTGGACCCCGAGCTTTCACCAGTCCCATATGGTAGACGTCGACTGGTGGACGCGATGGGGTGCTGCCGCTTGGGTATTGTTGTTTTGGGTTTGCTCGTCCCGGGGCCTGCCCTCTTGAGACCAAAAGTTTTTAGAGGCCTCTTCCATATATTTTACTTTTTTCGTGAGGTTTTTGCCAAAGAGCAGCGTGTCTGGCTCGGTGGCTGTGGTTTTGCACAACCCCGCAAATTTTGGATTTAGGGCAGGTCTTATGATTTATTTACGGAGGTTATTTATCTCGAACTGCGTGTTTGTACAACAGTGCGAGAGTGTCTTGTTTGTTTGTGGTCATCTCCATATTGTCCACATAACGAGCAATGATGTGATGGCTGACGTCAGGAGCCTGAGGATCCGCTGCAGTATCAGCTCCTGGTTTTGAATATTTGTCCCGACATGCCCCCAGATTTGGCTGTTGACAGCCGGCACTTTGAGGGACTCACAATTTTCTGGAGCTGTGTACATTTTTAAGGCCTCATTAACCACCTGCTCCTGTAGGGGCCTGTTGGAGAGGTGGTTGATGCTGGCCGCTAGTTTAGGCTCTAATGGCCTTCCTGCACGTGGGGCTGCCACGTAGCGGTCCTCCACACCCAGCAGCTCTTCCTGGTCCTGCACCCCTTGCATACTCCCGACTTCTTCAGCCAGCGTCCCCTCTTCCTGACCAGCCCAGACCTGGTCACCAAAGCTACCCTCGGGTAAGGAGGAAGCGATGGCCAGTGCACAAGACACTGTGGAGGGAGTGCCTGAACGCCCCCTGTGAGAGCGCCCCTCACGCAGCGCGTCTCGCTGGAACTCCTGCTCCAGGAGCCGCTCCATGCGGCTCAGGCTGCTGTCTCTTCCCCATGCGGGTGGAGAGACGTCCCCGTCCGACAAGTCGGAAGCCACCGGCCGGACGCTTCTTCGGCAGCTTTACATCCAGCCCGCTGCTCAAGCGCTAGCGGGACTGGGCTCGGCACGGTGTCGGGGATGGCGGAGCGCCCGGTAAACGGTCCTCTGGAATTCATTGCCACAGACCACTGTGTAGGTCAAGACATTGGGTATTTTTAAAGCGGAGATTAACAGGTTCTTAATTAGTAAGGGTTTCAAAGGTTATGGGGAGAAGGCAGGATAATGGGGTTGAGAGGGAAAAATAGATTAGCCAGGACTGCAGAGTAGACTCGATGTGCAAAGGAGCTTAGTATTGGAAGTCCTGCCTGTGCAACCATCATTTGCTGTATAAAGCATTAACAATGACATTATATACCAGCCAGATATTATTCAGCATTTATGCAAACCAACTCCACTTTATGAATATTTTACATGCAAAGTCAAATGTTAAATCTTGTGCATTTAATCATTTAGATTGAACTTGCTTATCAGTTAAAGTGCACACAAATGCATAGCACTGTGCTCAATTCTGGAAGGCGCTGAAATTACAGGTTCAAGACAGATCCCAGCACTCAAATAATCCCTAATGGCCTCTCTGGATTTTCTCTGCTTCTGGCCTGGACTTGTTAGTTTCTAAGATCATCCAAAGCACCAACTCAAAGTAATTCAACAATCCATCACAGAGGTCCAGCAAAGTGAAATAGCTCTGAGTCAAGCACCATTAGTAAGATTCCTTTGTCATATGGCTTTGAGGAAGCTTAGTCTGGTTGTGGTTTTGAGGAAGCATAGATCCCCCCACACTGCACTCCATGTGCCAGCTCTGCTTGGAAAATTTGCACTCCAACAAAACAGGAGATTTTGTTCTTATCCCTGGATTTGGCCTTACTTGCTTATTGTAATTATGCTTACCATAATTGCTTATTCAGTTCCTTGATGCAGTTGATAATTTTGCTACTTTGGACAGCTTCAAATCTCCTTTGTTTTTCCCTCTTATCTACTCTAATATGTATGTCTCTGAGGATTACTGGCCAATTAAATAGTACAGAGTATTATGTAAGAAACAGGAACATTCTTGTTTACTCCTGCACCCGCTGAGTATCTCCAGCATTTTTGTGGCTGCACCCGCTGAGTTTCTCCAGCATTTTTGTGGCTGCACCCGCTGAGTTTCTCCAGCATTTTTGTGTACCTTCGATTTGTCCAACATATTGGACAAGCTTTCCGTTGGTGGCTTTATCAAAATCCAGCTTTCAGTCCAGCAACTGTTTGTAAATGTATCACATAAGGAAAAAGACCATTTGGGAAAGGGCAAACCATAGCTTATTTTGATAGGCAAGTATTTGGAGGGGACGGGAGAAAAATGTAGCATGAGGCTTCTGTTGTACATAAGTTAGCATTCGAGCCATACAGTCACACCACAGGTACCCCTCAGCCCACCACGTCCATGCCGACTAAGATTCAGTATTGGAGATGGTGAAGGAGTAGGAAATGTAACAGCCATACTGAACATGGGTGGAGATGATTGCTAAAATGAGGTGTGAAGAAATGTCAAATTTGACGAAAATGTACAATTTATAAATGAATGTTGAAAAGCATAAATCGCAAATGGCACATAAAAATAATCACAGCACACCAAGATACTAACTTATTTTGTCATATTCTAGCCAACAGCTTGGAAAACCTTTTTCACCAGTATTAAAGATATCTGGAAAATTCTTCAGTTGTCTGAGATTTTTTGTTTAAAACACAGGCTTGCTTTTTCATAGCACTGTTTATGATCTCGGAGTAATGCTACAGTGGATACTTTTCCTAAGTGTAACCACTTCTTTAACATACCTGGAGACTGCAACTAAAATGATGGTTGAAGTATACATGCTTGCATCATCATAGTGTTACCCTGGGAGTACTTGGACGCTGAATTGATATGCAAATTATATGGATAGACTAATATAGGGTCAGGTATTAGTAGCTTAACAACAACAGTAAGCTGTTTTATTGCTCTGGATTCACTCATGATGAGTTCAGAGCAACAAGGTGTGAACATAAATGCAATCTCGTGGTTAAGAACACAGCATGCATTCACAGGGATTTTGGTTGGTGCAATCTGGGGGGAATATTTTGCTTCAATTATAGGAACAAATCCTCATGATGGAAGTTACAGAAGAATGCAGTTGGTATGAACTAGAACTTGGGTATATATACTCTTTAATTAGTTATATTAATGTACAGCAGTGAATGAGATGAACAAAATCATGATAGATCAAAAGGTCTCATGGTTGGATTTAATTGTTTATGTAATTCATTAGAATGCCTGGTTCCATCACTAATATATCTAAGTTTGTCCTTTGAGAGACTTCCTGGATCACTGAGGAATATTGGTTTTCATTACATGCACTTTTGCATGAGTGTATGTCATAGAGTCATAATCATAAAGTCTTACAGCGAGGAAACGGGCCCTTCGGCCCAACTTGCCCCCATTGGCAAACATGTCCCATCTACACTAGTCCTGCCTACCTGCATTTGGCCCATATCCCTCTTAACTTGCCCTTTCCATGTACCTGTCTCAATGTTTCTTATCCTCATCTACCTCCACTGGCAGCTCATTCCATACGTCTATCACCCTTTGCGTGAAAAAGTTACCCCTCAGATTCTTATTAAATCTTTCCTCCCTCACCTTAAACCTATCCCTCTGTTCTACAACACTTCCCATAGCCCTACCATATATTGTGTCTTCATTCATGTTAGTCTTCCCAAAATGCAACACCTCATTTCCCTGCAATGAGAATTTTACAGAAATGAATGCATAGCCTTAAAATTAATTTGGAGTTATACTAGTGTGTGTATGTGGAGAGGTGGGAGTTCTTGCAAGTGATAGTGTTATGACTATTCTTTTTTGGGAAAACAGCAACTAAGGTTAGTGCATTTTTTAACTATTTGAATTGAGAAAGAAGTACATGATGGAACATCAAAATCAGTGGTCAGCATCTTCTCTCAATTGGAATTTGGCAAAATAGATGCAGGAACATAGCATATAAAGGAATGTAGGCTGATGAAGAACTTCCTTACTCCAATGACACATCCTGAAGATGAGAATAGATGGGGTGAAAGGAAGAGAATGGTGACCAAGGCTAATTACACAATGAAAGCAATGATCTTTTTGTGTCTCTGCTGAATCCACAGGATTTGCATTACATAGTAGAAAAATAGAATAGAGGCCTGCTATAATGCGTCCATATATTGTGTTACACCACCTTCACATCTTCATTTTGTTGTGCTAGGAGGTAATTTGCCTTGTATCTCCATGAAGCAAATAACTGCAGATGCTGAAAGGTTATTGGTCTGAAACAACTTGGTTTCTATCTCCACAAATGCTGCCAGACCAGCTGAGTACTTATGTTTTCATTTAACTTGTTTGACGATGACTGGAAAGATAGAGGTGAGAAAAACCAGTGGGAAGTGTACCAGGTTGCTTGGGTTCTTTGCAAGGTCCTTTGGGTTTGTGACAATGGGAGAGATGAATGTCTCTTTCTCAGAACCATTCAAAGAGGTTGTGAGATTTGTTTCCCCTGCAAATGCAGGGCAGTATACTGGTGCAGCTGGTGGAGGTGTTGCCTCGCAGTGCAAGAGACCTGGGTTTGATCTGACCTCTGGTGCTGTCTGTGTAGCAATTTCTCCCTGTGACCACGTGGGTTTCTGCTTGATGCTCTGGTTCCCCCCGTCCCAAAGATTTGCTGGTTTACAGGTTAATTTGGCTCTGTAAATTGCCCTAGTGTGTAGGGGGTTAATGCAAAAATGGGATAACATAGAACTAGTAGCAACTGGTGATGGATGGTCATTGTGGACTCGTCGAGCCAATGGGCGTGTTTCCAAGCTTATCTAAGCAAACTAAGCTTAAACTAAGCAAAACTAAAGGTTCAGTCTTCACACCTGCATAATGTTTAGACACAGACCATCAGAGGTACAGGCTGGTGCATAGTGAAGGGCAGTTTCCAGAACCGTCCAAGCACCTGAAGTGAACACTCAGCATGCACGTGACCTCAGCTGGCATCGGATGGTGACATGGCATCTCTTGTAACAAGGCTGGTTATAATCGATGTCCAAACAAGTTAATTATCTTGGGCAGCCACGACAAATCCATCACGGATGATTATGTACATCTTTGAAAAATTCTTTCTTATGCCAGCTGCATGTTAAACCTGTTGTCTTCAGTTTTTGCCACATGCTTCAATCTCTAGTCACCAACTTGGTTCACTTTTTGACTGTTGTTTAAAGCTGATATTGTGGGCAGTGGGCAGGTGCTATAGACCTGCACGGGAAGGTCGACGCTCCTGTATCTCAATTTCAGTGGCACAATGTAGTGAATCTCACTGCAGTGTTCTTGAGAGATGAAGGTGACTGATTACTGCGGGAAGGCGACATGGATATTTTTTTTTCTAAGCCTTTACTTTTACAAATTTCCATAGTAACTTAAGCAGTTCTCTAGCTCTTAATTGAAATTGCGTTATAATCAATCAGCACCGTGCAATACAAATAGTTTAGTTTAGTGTGTAGTTTAGAGATACAGTGTGGAAACAGGTCTTCGGCCCTCCAAGTTCCAGCCGACCAGCGCTCCCCGCACTCTAACATTACCTGACACACACGGACAATTTACAATTTTATCAAGCCAATTAGCTTATAAACGTGTATGTCTTTGGAATGTGGGAGGAAACCGGAGCACCCGGAGAATACCCTCACAGGTCACGGGGAGAACTTGATTGAGTTTTCCTGAGGAGGTGGGGACCGTGATTGAAGAGAAGGCTGCGGATATTGTCTACATGGATATGAGTAATTATGTAATAAAGTCGCTCACGGTAGGCTAATCCAGACTTCCTATACAGTCTGTGTGAAGTTTGCACACTCTCCCTGTGACCATGTGGGTTTCCTTTAGGCACTACATTTTGAAGAGGGTGCAGAAAATATTTATCAGAATACTGCGTGGATTAAAGTTTATTCATTAAAAGGAGAGTTTTGACACACTTGGATTGATTTCTCTGGAATGCAGAGGTGAGACGTGATGGAAGTACATAACGGTCCAGATGGGATCCTAGCTGAGATCTTAAAGGAAGGTGAACCAGAGCTCCTATACCACATCCACGCCCTACGCCTCAAGGTCTGGCGAAAAATAAGAACTTCCCTCAGAACTCAGTGTAGCGGCAGATGTTCATATCTTTCGGGAAATTAACTCCCTAGTCGCTAAAATGATACGCAGGGATAAGGGGAATATATTCAATACGCATACGAGCTGGCTCACAGAGACCTTCAGAGCTTCTTCACTGATATGGCTTAAAAACACAGTCTTTTGATGAATAAATGCTTTATTGTTGATAGAAAACAGTAAGATACATCCAAATTTCTTCCGACTCGTTACCACAATCTTCATCGAACTCCAGGTTATTATTTTAAACATTAGAAAACTCCTCGTGTCTCCGTAACACTGGCATGATCTCCTTGATGGCTCGCCTGATCCCACATGATCTGGCATGACTTGCCTGGCCCACATGGTCGAAGGGTTAACCTTCTTCCTGCGCTCTCCAAACGACACTAAAAACTAAACCTGCGCATGCATCTTAGCTCCAAACATGCCCAAAAAAACATCATAAATCCCACCCACAATATAATGGGCAGTCTAAAATTTAAAGGCACATGCCATCATCAATGACATGCAAAACAGGCCAAATGGCCACTACATACCGGCCCCTAATTGTTCCGAGTATATAACGAGGCAATTACTAATAAACATAAAAAAAGTGGCCATAAAGGCTTAACATATATCAAAAGCCAAAGGGCAGGGAACAAAACCCTGTGGCTCTTCGTCGGGAAATGAAACCCTGGTCAACCGCGTGACAGGCGGGGATACTAAACCACTATTATAACGAGGAAAAAATAGCATGCACTATATATCTGCAATAGGAATTCTTCATCGACTCTTCCATCTTCACTTTCGCCTTCTAGAAGCAAGCACAACCAGGTTATTAATCTTATAAAAACAGTGCTTTTAGTTCAGTCATATCATGTGCACCAAACCTTTAAAATCATGATACCCAGTATATGGCCCAAAACATAATAGTCCAAAGCTTTGACAGCATGAAACGTCTTCCTCCATGTCCGATGTGTTGTAACAGTAATGTTCAAGTATGAGAATCCTTCAAAAGAATAACAGGATCTTTAGCAATAAAGTTCACCGTTAGATTTGATTTAATGTCCGGATCATTAGCTGAGATTTCAAATCCCAGCTCAAGCTTTAGCCATTCTCTGTCTAACTTGCAGAGAGATTTTAGTTCATCGATCCATCTCTTATCGCTTAAGAAATGGTTCACCGTCAATTCTCTGGAAACTTCATTCACAGAATTTTCTTCTGTGTCAACGTACTTCAGTTATACAACATTAGTAACTCCCAGTGCTCTTTCCATTATCAGATTGTCTTTGTCCAAATCCAACTCTCTGGTTTCTTTGGCTCTATCATCTAGTGGAATACATTCACAATTGTCGCTGTTCCACTTGGAAAATGTGAATCCTCCGTTATTGAACAGAGAAGTCAGATTTTCTACTGGTAGAATTGCTTCCTGCTCAGTAGACATGGCTTTTAAGCAATCATCCTTATAGGAATTATTGTTCAAAGATATTCTTCTTTCATGAAACTTAGTATTCTCTTCAAACTTGCGTTTCAAATTCTGGGTACGTTGCTCTGCCATACGATGATTATTCGGCAGATTAACACTTTCTTGTTTGAAAGGTAAGTCCACACAACAGTGTGCATCAGTTTTCACCGAGTAATTGATAATATCCATGAACTTCAACTCTTCATTCGACATCTCTTCAGATTTCTTGCTGGTACTTCCAATGAAGGCATGATTGCATGGCTTCATCACCGGCTTTTCTAATTCATCAGTAGACATTTGATTAACAGCAATGGCAGGACAGTTCATCTGATTTTCGTTTTCGTGGTTCCTTTTCAAGGAGCCGTAGATAACACATCCAAGTCGGGTTTTCATAGCATACGGTCCATCACCTTGGCTCCTAACAATCTGTATAAGTTCCAATGCAATTTATTCCGATCAGTAGATCAACACTAGAATTTATTTCAGATATCTTGACATCCTTCAGGTAAGGCCATTGTTTCAAGTCTTCATGTCTTTGTATATTTTGACAGCCAACAGGCATAGTTCCATGCATAAACAGTTCAAATATCGGTATAAAACTATCTTCATCCAAACTTGATATCTCCATACTCGTAAGTTAATGACTCAAGCTCTCTTTATCTTTAGTCATGGTACGTAATCACATCTTAGTCTCTTCTCGTTTGATATTCAATCTTCTGTGCAAAAGGTAGTCGAACTTCCGTGATCCCGAAAAGCATATGTTTGCAACACTGTATTCGTCTTGCTGTACCTTACCTGTACTGGTAAGATAGAAATATTACAAGCTTCTACCCCGGCCCCAATATGAGCAGTTACTTGAGGCGAGGTGATAGCATTTCTAGTAGTTGGCTTCTCACCCTTTTCAGTTTGCTCCGGTTCATCTTCTTCTATTTTCTCTGGTAGCTCATTATCCATTTGTTCCAGTTCTTCTTCCCGGTGCTCTGGTAGCTCTTCTTCAATGTGAAGTGCTTCAGGATGATATTGCTTGCACTCGTAACAAATTCTAGGACTCTTCCAGTCTCTCACCATATGTCCCTTTTTCAAACATCCAAAGCAGATTCCCTTCTCTTTCAAGAAATCCACCTTGTCTTCATATCCTTTCATCTTAAATCTCCGACACCATCTTATGGTGTGACCAACTTCATCACATAACAAACAAAATACAATTTGCTTGCTAGTAGACACATTTATTTTCATTCCATCTGTCGTTTCCACAGGTCTGGTTGTGATAGCAAAATTACTTCTCGTGGGTTCAGATATTTATTCAATTTTGGTAAAGGTAGAACCTTTGTTAGTTGCAATTGGTTTTCAGTAGTCCAGTGTGGTTCGAACATGTTCTGTACTTCCCTGTCCAAGAATTCCACCAGGTCTGGTAGCCTGGCTACTTGCTTCCTTTCTTCTCTTATTTTGCCTGCTTCTCCAATTTCTCCACTTTTCTCTCATTCTTCTGGGCAGTTTGTTAAAGATGATTCTAGTATTACTCGGAAGATTCATTTCTTCCATGTGGCCGAGATTTCTCATCGAGCTACAACAATTTCTCAGAAATATTGCATAATCACTCAATGCCTCCCCATCTTCCGACTTGATTCCTTTCCATGCATGGTCCTTTTCCATGTAAACGTTAGCAATCCTCTGTTCATCACCAAAACATTTTTCAAGTAATCTTCTTGCCTTTTTATAGCCATGGTTGCCTTGCTCTTTCTGACAACTTTCCACAACCTCCCTCACACTTCCACTTGTGTACTTCACCAGAAATCGTAAGCGCTCTTTTTCATCCATAACTTTCGTTTTTAATATTTCTTTTAATGCCTTTACGAAAGCTTCATACTGCAAAGGGTCTCCACCATATGTAGGAATTTCTACTGGTGGTAAAATAAGATAAGTATTTGGTCGAGCTATGATCTCGTTGAATTCAGTTTGCCTATTCAACAGTGCCAATAATCCATCTTGATAAATCTGGCTTAGCTCCACCTGGTGATAAACAGGGCTTTGTGATTCAAATTGGCTTGCTCGAGCCTGTGTACCAGGCCCCGAAAAAGCGTGGTCCGCTATTAGTTTGTCTCGAGCATTCACAGACGCTCCAATCGTAGTTTGTTTCAATCTAGCACTTATTTGCTGAAATGCAGTTTTACCCATCTTACTGGCTTCCAATGGGTTTTCTAAGCCAAGGTATCCGGTGGACCTTGACTGTGGAATCGATCCAACTGCCAATTCACTCTGAACAGTTGTTCTTCTTGGTCTAGAGCTCATCGTCTTCGATGATCTAGAGCTGCAACTTGATCCCTCACTTTCCAGTATGTCCTTCTTTGCTTTGGCCACAGCCATCTTTGTGTCTAATTCCAGTTGTTCCTCTCATCGCCTCAGCTCTTGTTCTTCTTTTCACTGCTCAATTTCAGGTTTCTTTTTCATGGCATCCACTTCTATCGAGAGAGCAGCTAGCTCAGCTTGTCCCTCCATTCGAGCGTAAGCCCTCAAAACCAAACTTGCTGAAGAAACAGACTTATGTCTTGATCCTCGTGAAGATATATTAGAGATATTATCTCATCGTGTAATTTAATCTTCCATTCTGGCACCTTGTTGCTTCGCACTTCCAGCTACTAAGCTCGTAACTTGTGACATAATTTCAGATAACCATTTCTCTGCCTTTTTCATGAAACCATTGAATATCTTCATCCCACTGGGTATGTCTTCTGCGTTCTTCCCAAGATGGATCTGAACACAGCAGTACATTCTGTTTCTTGCCAACCTCCTGAATGAGGTCCCATAGTTGGCTCATATTAGTTTTCACCTTGATAACGTTCTGCTCTGATTCTATTAGTTTCTTCTATTTCTCAATTAATCTGGTAACCTGGTTCCATAAGTCGTTTCTCTATTTCTCGGTTTCTTTAAGTTGTCTGGGTCTTTCTTCACCACCACGTGGTTCATCAGGCATAGCTCTTTCTTCATCTTATGATTCCATGATTTTATAGAGGTCTTGGCTGATTGCCAAGTCTTTAAATTAATCGACAAAAGTCTGCTAGTAGCTCTGGCTTTGCTTTGTCAACATTGCTTTCAAAACCATAACATACTGATATTGTAGAGAACATCTCAAACTCCAGGTGCTAAAAGATGATGCTAATTCAAATGGGATGCGCTTATCAGGAGATTCGAAACAATCCAAGGTCGGTCTGCTTTCCCCTGACAAGCTGGAGAAAACACCTTCTGGTAGCTTTGTTACAGATGTCTTTTAAAATAAAGAAGTGATTTCAAATTCAAAGAGTAATAATCGATTTGTACTCACAAATCCAGTGATACGTCTTCATATAAGTCTCAATGCTGTAGATAGACCTTAAGGCCTCGTCTGGCCGAGATCTATTATCTTCAGTTCCTCCTGGAACCACTTTCTTCTGGCTAAAACCTCTCAGAGAATCTTAGCCAATCTCTGGGACTATTATTTTCCTTCAGTTCCACGACTGGAACCAGTCTGTACTGGCCAAAACCTCTCCGAGAATCTTAGCCAATCTTCTGTCCCAATCTCTGGGACTTGTATCACTCCTGTGACGGAGGTCTCCTTTGATTTAATTTTCTGTCCCTCTCTCTGAGGCTGGTATTTAACCCCCCTGCTGGAGGTTCCCTTTGACAATGTAGCGGCAGAATTTCATATCTTTCAGAAAATTAACTCCCTAGTCGCTAAATAACAGAATGCTGTGTGGATTAAGGTTTATTCGTTAAAAGGAGAGTTTTGACACACTTGGATTGATTTATTTGGAATGCCGGAGGCAGAGGGGAGACGTGATGGTCCAGAACGGTCCAGATGGGGTCCAGATGGGATCCTAGCTGAGATCTTAAAGCTCCTGTACTACATCCACGCCATACGCCTCAAGGTCTGGGAAAAAGAAGAACTTCCCTCAGAACTTAGTGTAGCGGCAGATTTTCATATCTTTTGGGAAATTAACTCCCTAGTCGCTAAAAGGATGTGCAGGACTAAGGGGAATATTTTCGATACGCATACGAGCTGGCTCACAGAGACCTTCAGAGCTTTGTCACAGATATGGCTTCAAAACACAGTCTTTTGATGAATAAATGCTTTATTGTTGATAGAAAACAGTAAGATACATCCAAATTTCTTCCGACTCGTAACTACAATCTTCATCGAACTCCAGCTTATTACCTTAAACATTAGAAAACTCCTCGTGTCTCCGTAACACTGGCATGATCTCCTTTATGGGTCGCCTGGTCCGCATGGTCGAAGGGTTAACCTTCTTCCTGCAGTCTCCAAACTACATTAAAAACTAAACTTCTGCGCAAGCATCTTAGCTCCAATAAACATCATAAATCCCATCCACTAAAATTTAAAGGCACATGCCATCATCAATGACATGCAAAACAGGCCAAATGGCCACTACACTCAGTGAACAAAAGCAGTCTTTGTATATGGCCTTCATAGACCAGACAAAGGCTTTTGACTCGGTAGACCGTCAGGCTCTTAGAAGCATACAGTCAAGGTACGGTTGTTACGACAAGTACATCAGAATATTGAGGCTACATGATGGCACACAGTGCTCATCAACTGTGGCTCTGAGTCCGAGCCCTTCACTGTGGAAACGGGAGTCAAACAGGGATGCATCTTCTCACCCACCCTGTTTGTCATCTTCATTACTGCCATACTTCACCTCATTGGTGAAGAGCTGCCATTGGGGATCCAATCCGCCACAGAACTGATGGTGGGCTCTTCATCCTTAACAGGTTGAAGGATGAGAGCAAAGTCTATATTACCGCAATCATGGAGCTTCAGTACGCAGACTTTGCAGAAGACCTCCAGGACATCCTGAATGCCTTTGCCAAGCCATACAGAGCCATAGGCCTAGCCTTAAATATCAAGAAGACCCAGTTCCTACATCAACCTCCACCCAACCAGCCGTCTACTCAGCCCACTATAAAAGTGGACAATACCACTCTTGAAAACGTTGACCACTTCCCCTACCTTGGCAGCATTCTTTCCTCAAAAGCTGACATCGACTCCGAGGTCAACCATCGCCTGAGTTGTGCATCAGAGCCTATGCCAGACTCAGGTAAATAGTCTTTGAAGACCAAGGCCTAAAGGCTCAAACAAAACTGCTGGTCTACAGAGCCATTGTCCTCTCCACCCTGTTGTATGGAACCAAGTCATGGAACACCTACAGCAGGCACCTGAGAGCCCTGGAACAATACCATCCTTACAAAGAGATCCTTACAAAAGATTCTGAGGACCAGCTCGGAGGCCAAACACAGCAACTTCAGCATTTTGGAGGAAGCCAACATGACCAGCATCACCACCACAATGATGCAACACCAACTTCGATGGAATGGCCATGTCATCCGCATGTCCAACACACGTCTCCCTAAACAAATCCTGTACTCGCAATTGAAGGAAGGTCGGCGAGCCCCCGGCGTGCCAAAGAAACGCTTCAAGGACAACATCAAGAACAGTCTGAAGAAATTCCACGTCACATCGAGCAACTGGGAGCACGTTGCAGTGGACAGGCGCTCCTGGAGGAAATCCATGCAGGAAGGAGCTGTACTTCTCGAAATGGAACTACGCTGCTTCGCAGAGACAAACGACAGCACCGTAAGGAGAGAGAGAGAAGGGGGCTCGACGACCACCAACCACTGCCAGTCTCCACTGCCCACGTTGCACCAAGGTGTGTGGATCGCGGATCGGCCTCTGTAGACATCTGCAGACCCACAAGTAGACGACCCTATGGAGAGGAGAGGACACTCATACTCGTTTCGAGTGACCGTCGATGATGATGAACATAACATGATGAGAGGCATAAATAGGGCAGATAGTCAGAACCCATTGTTCCCAGGGTGGAAATGCTAAAAACTAAAAGGCCTAGCTTTATGGGACAAAGTTTAAAGGAAATATGCAGGACAACTTGTTTTAACAGTGAGGAATGCCTGAAACATGCTGCCGGGGATGATGATGGAGACAGACATGATAATAGAACTTAAGATGCTTTTGGATCGGCACATGGATAGGCAGGGTTCAGAGATCATGTGCAGGCAGAAGAGATTAGTTTAATTTGGCATTGGTCATCACGGACATTGTGGGCAGAATGACCCGTTTCTGTGCTATACTGTTCTATGTCCTATGACTCACTGCTCTGCTTATCTATAAATTGCTCCTTCCATTATTTGGGATTATTTGGGCTGTCTTGATTCCTCTAACGTTTCCCTTTTGACTGTCCCTGATTTTAATGGTTCAAAGGCATCTGTGACCTCAGCTATTGAAACCATGACCTCTGGAATACCCTGCCCTAAAAAATATTCTATCGCTCTTTGTTATGTGAAGGCCACCTCAAAATCCAACTCATTAGCCAAATTTTTAGACACTCATGCTTGTCTTTCCATCTATGGCTCAGTCACATTTTCTTTGGTGATGCTCTTGTGAAGGATATTGGGCTCTTTGGTTACATTAATGCTATTTGAGTGACAATCCTTGAAGGAATAGGTCTTGATTGAGTTCCTGGATTGTCACTGTCATCTGTAATCGGAACACTTTGAAGACCGAGACCTAAAGGCTCAAACAAAACTGCTGGTCTACAGAGCCATTGGCCTCTCCACCCTGTTGTATGGAGCTGAGTCCACACATGCCCACATATTCTGAGTGGCATCATCACAAGTCAAGTTCCCATCATTGTTAGGATGAGTAAGCAGGCCATCAATCACCTGGCTTTTTAACATTTTTGGGCCTCCTCCTGGGAGATCCTGAATTTGTATCTGGCAGAGCCCTGTGGGGTACTGCAAGCACAGTGCTGAGGCTGCTGGTGACTTGGAGAGTGACATGTAAAGTGTAGGCACCAGATCCAACAGACAGCTGATCACCTTCTGTCAGATCGGACTGCAGGAGCCTGCCACCACCTTGTGTGACATCTTGTGGCCCTGGTATTGAGAAATGTGAAAGAAAATCTCAACAAGCTGTACAGCTGAAGATAATGTACTAGCATGGATTGAGAATTGGTTAATAGAAAATAGCAGACGAGTAACAAATCAAAATATCAGAGGGAATAACTGACTGCTTCTTAGATTGCAGCCTATTAGTGGTGGATGTGGTGTATATATGGTTGTAGTGAAACAACACCTCATGAGCACTGTGTTTAATTTGGTGTCAAAACCTAAAAATAAAACGTAGGGAATGCTGTGAAGGTTCCTGTATAGTGGTACTCCTGTTTGTGGAGAGTTTGAATTTGCTATGTGTATAACGCTTTGATTTTGGAGGATTTGAGAGGCCAAGTAATTTATATTTGTAAAGTTCCTACAGGACTGGACAGGCTGGATGCAGGGAGAATGACTCTCCCTTTCTGCGGAGTTTGGAACCAGGGTTCACACCCCCAGAAGCAAAGAGCTGTTAAGACTGAGACAATGAAACGTTTCTACACTTCGAGGGTGCTAAATCTAGAATTTTCTGCCAAAGATATTGCAAATTGAGAGATAAGAAGTAGCCGGAAATTGAGTCAATGTAGAAAGTCAACCATCACCTTGATGAATGTCAGGGCAAGCTTGAGGCCTCCTTGTTTTCCACTGTATATGAACTTTCAAATATAAGAAACAAGATCAAAAGTAGACTCCTTGGTGTCTCAACTCTGCTGCCATTTACTAAGATCATGGCTGTTCTGATTGTCAGCTCAGCACCACATTTCTGTCTACCCATGGCAACCTTTAAAGCAGCATGCACTTCTATCTTAAAAGCATGCCTAGAAACCTGTTCCACCATCCTTCAAAGACTTGCAGACGATGGAGAAAGCATTTCCTAGCCCTAGTTCTGGATTCTAACACAAAAAATTATCCTCTCCACATCAATCCTTGCAGCCTTGTGTTTCAATAAAATTGTTCCTCAATCTTCCAAACTCCAGTAGATACTCACCAGCTATCCACTATTTTCCTCATAAGCCAATCTGCCCATTCTTGCTAGTTCAATAAACCTTGTGGGAACTACTTACCATGGATGAACATTGTTTATTAAAGAAGGAGACAAACATCATTTGTAGCACTCCAGTTGTGGTCTCATCAATATAAACATAACCGCCACATTCCCCCCGCCACGGGCACCATGTAATCCCGTGCTACCTGCTCCGTGGTCGGATAGTCAGCAACTAAACCATCTCCCCAACTGTGAGGAGGGGGCTGTGGACCCCCAGCAGGACCAAATATAAGACCTGTCAAAGGGTGGATGAGCTTCTAGCGAGCCAATGGCCAGCCACATATCAATAGAAGTTGCGAGCACTGTCGGCTCTAGCATTGTAAGGAATGATGTTAAAGCTCACACACCAAAATCCTATACTTCCAATGGCGAAAGTCTGCAGGAATTCGAGGACAGAGATGTGTGGTGCGTCCGTCACCGTTCCAGTTGCAAACCAGCACCACTGTGTCGCTAATGTTTTCAACGATGATAAATGAAGTTGTGGTCTCATCAATATAAACATAACCTCCACATTTTAATCAGTTCTTCCCACAATAAATGATTAAATTCTAATTGTTCGCCATTGCTGCATATTAGTTTTTTGTCAATCATGTCTTTGGACACCCAGATCCTTCTGTAAATTCGGAATTTGGGTAAAGTTCTTTTTTTCCATCTTTCTTGCCAAAATGGATCAATTTACATTTTTCCACTTTATGCTGCATTTGTAAGATTTTTTGCCAACTCATTTTGTGACCTCTTTGCCCTCTTCATGACTGACTTTCCTTTCTATCTTTGTGCCATCAGCAATTTAACAAAGATATATTTAATCTTTCCATTCAAATCATTTACGTAAATTGTAAAATGTTGAGCCTTGAGCACAATTCCTTATAGCAAACCATTCGATTCATCTTGCACACCAAAAAATGATCCAGATAAATCTCATCTCTGTTTCCAGCTAATCTTCTATCCACACCAATATGCAGCTTCTTGCTCGATATATTTTTAATTTCTACAATAACCTTTATGGGACTTACTCAACTGCCTTGGGGAAATGCAAGTTTAGTATATCTATTCGTTTCCCTTAATCCACGACATGTACCATGTCAATGATGTCTAAAAGTTGGGAAAAAAAACATGATTTTCCTTTTATAATGTTAATTTTTTTCTTGAATATTTCTGTGCCCTGCTATCATGTCTTCAATAATAACTCAGGCAATTTTTCCTACAAGGTATATTAACTGGTCTGTAATTTCCTGCCGTCTCTCTGCTGAAATCATTTTTCCATTTTTCAATTTGACATGCAATTTGAAAACCATGCATTAACTCTCTCAGTAACTACTGGTTGTAAGGCCCTGGGATGAAGTCACCAAGGCCTAGTGATATTCCATCAAATTCCCTTGGTGATTTATAAATTTCCTGAGTTCTTCCCTCGTATCCAGAACTATTTCTGGAATTTACTTGAATTCTCATGCATGAACAGTGCAAAATAATTAAGTTCCCTTTTTTGTAATCAATTCACCAGATTGTGCTATTTAATCATAGCAAGCTTGATCCCTTTGTTCTTTGTCGAACCATTCTGCAATGGGTCTCAGCATCGTGGCACTGCAGTTCATATTTGTCCTCAGAGGTTCAATATAAGCCAGTTTTTACATTAGAATGCATCTTTGAAAACTGAGTATTTGTTAAACTATATCCCTACTATTTTGATTCAGCCCATCAATGACTATTGCATTCTTGCCTTGCCTTGCTTTCACCGACTGGTGTTAGGAAGCATCAGAAGCTCATTGCAGCTTCTGAACATTAAATCTTAAGTTGTGTTCAATTGTTACTCCAATTCAGCAATTAGCAAATGTTAATAGGCATGCAACCTCTCCTGAGGTGTTCCCTGTAAATAAATGAACTTGTTAATTTTCAATCTTCTCTGGTTACCGGAATGTTACCCGAGGGCTGGAATGTTGTTTTAAATGGGAGCAAGTGCAGGGCAATTGGTTTTATTTTCAATGATGGGGAAAATTATTGAAATGTATTATTGGGGACTATTTAATTGATAAAGGTTGCAGGTCCGCGTGAGTTTGTTGAGGACCAGCAGTGTTGAACAAATTATTATTTTTTTGTTGAGGTAACAAGGGGAGTTGAAAAGGGCCATATGTTTGATATAGTCTACATGGATTTCAACAAGTTGTTCAACAAGCTACAGCATGGCAGGCCAATCAAACAAACCAAAAACCCATGAGATCCAAGGGAAAGTTAAAATTAGATCCAGAATTGGCTGCGGCAGGAACTAAAATGTTAATGTTTGAGTTTTTGTTTTGTTCAAATTGTAAGAAACATAGAAACATAGAAATTAGGTGCAGGAGTAGGCCATTCGGCCCTTCGAGCCTGCACCGCCATTCAATATGATCATGGCTGATCATCCAACTCAGTATCCCGTACCTGCCTTCTCTCCATATCCCCTGATCCCCTTAGCCACAAGGGCCACATCTAACTCCCTCTTAAATATAGCCAATGAAGTGGCCTCAACTACCCTCTGTGGCAGAGAGTTCCAGAGATTCACCACTCTCTGCGTGAAAAAAGTTCTTCTCATCTCGGTTTTAAAGGATTTCCCCTTTATCCTTAAGCTGTGACCCCTTGTCCTGGACTTCCCTAACATCGGGAACAATCTTCCTGCATCTAGCCTGTCCAACCCTTAAGAGTATGATAAAGATGTTTGCAGTTATTATAAAACATCATCATGTGGTTGATGTGAGGAGGAAGGCTCTGGACATTGGAAAAATGAAATTGCCTGCCAGAAAAAAATGATAGATGGAATTTAATTTGGAGATGGAAGATGATACATTTAGGTAGATGAAACAAGGCAATGGAATAAGCAAAACATGGAAGGTATTGAGTGATGCGAAGGAACGTGAAGTGTATTTCAATAGAATTACAGAATCTTTACAACACAAAGTGGCCATTTGGCCTTTTGAATCCATACTAGTTGAATGCAAAAGTAATCCGACCAGTCCCACAGCCCTGCCCTTTTTAGCTCTTTTTCTTTCCGGATACCTATCCAACTCCTATTTCATCTTCCTTCACTGCTAAACCTGTCAATGCATGCCAGGCTCTAACCATATTCTGCTTATTTCTTTTTTGTGAAAGTTTCTCTCAACATCATTTTTGTTCTTCCATCTGTGCTCTGTCTGCAATGACCTTTTTGAGTTCCCAGTGGCAATCAGTTTATTTTGTGTCCTCACATTCTTGGTCATTATGCCTATAGGAACAGTTTCTCCATGTATTGTCTACATCTTTTAATAATATTAATGATCTGTTTTGAGCTTCCTCTGCATTAAGGGCAGCACCCTCGGCTTTGCCTGACCTTCAACATATTCATAGTCTCTGGAATCATTTTTGTTCATCTCTGAAGCACCCCTCTAAAACTGTTTATTTCCTAACGTTATTGCATCTAGACCTGGACATAATGCTTCAATAGTGGCCACAAACCTGCTTTTATAAAAAAATCTCTTTCTCAACACACACTCATATTTTCAAAGAACAATGCACATGTCCTTGAGACGCTTGAAAGGCGCCCATAAATAAAATTTATTATTATTATTATTATGTTCCCGGCAACTATACTTTCTTGAGCCCGTGCATTGAGTAATTTAAATAACTTCTTCCCACCCTTCTTACCACTTAGAGAATGGCATTAAATTCCTTCTGCTAGCCTACTAGCCAGTCAACTTGCCTATTTATGTCTCAAAATCTATTGCTGACCTCTCAGTTCACTCTCCATTTTTGTGTCAAATTCTGAAGAATTGTGCTCTGACTCCAAAAGCCATTAGTATTTTTTAAGGAAAACTGTGGTCCAAGTACAATTGCACATATTCCTTCAGTTGGAAAACCACCTGGTACTATGACAGTTTCCTATTAATTGGTCAGTTTTCTATCTTTGGTGTTACAGCCTTTCTTATTCCATGGACTTCAATTTTTATCATTGAAGTTAGCAGAACAAGCTGATAAATTGGTTCAATGGCATTTTGGATGCCTCCCATTAATAGTTGCGGAAGAGAATATAAAGTCTGTGAGGTTATATCGCAGCATACAGAAACCTGCAGGAGCTCAATGGACCAGGCAGCATCTGTGAAGCAAAGGGATAGCTGATATTTAAAGTTGAGACCCTGTATCAGGACTAGGAATGTAGAGGGGAGATGGTCAATATGAAGAGATGAGTGAGAAGGGTGAGATGGGAGTTGGCAAGTTATAGGTGGGTGATCTGGGTGAGATGGGGGTCAATGGTGAGATGGAGCCAAGTGGAGGAAGGAGGGGTGGAATTAGCAAGATGCTGGGAGATAATTAGTGGAGACAGAGTTGTGGTTTGGGGGGAAGGGAGTTGACAGAAGATCATTGCAGACAGAGTGCAGGTGCTTAGCAAAGCTGTCATTTAGTCTGCACTGTCTTGCCTATGTATACGAAGACACATTGAGAATGCTGAATGCAATTGATCAGGTTGGGGAAGATGCATGTGAATCTCTGCATCACATGGATGAGCTGTTTAGATCCCTTAATGGTGATGAAGGCAAAGATGTAGGCACAGGTGTTACATCTCCTATGTTGGTGGGAGTAGGTGTTTGGGAACAGCAAGGGATGCAAAAACCAGGAAGTCATGGTGAGAGTGGTCCCTGTGGAAGGCAGAAAGGGGTGGGGGAGTGTAAGATATGACTGGTAGTGGAATTGAATTGGAGCAAGCAGAAATGATTTTTAAAAATTGCTGTGCTGGATGCAGGGTCTGATGAGGTGAAAGGCAAGGTCCAAGAGAACTCAATCGCTGTTCTGGCTGCGAGTTGGTGGAGTTGGACACAAGTGCAGGAAATGGAGGAGATGCTAATGAGGGTATCAACAACCACAGTAGAGGGAAAGACATAACCATTTTAGCCATAGTTTGATGTTAGTTGAACATAATCTGATTTCTGAGATGCGGTTCTATGAGGACCAGGACTGGGAAAACACGATTCTGGCTTCTTTGAGGTTCTAAACTAGTCAAGTCACATGTCAAATCACATTTATTTGTATAGCACATTTAAAAAATAACTCTTGTTGGCCAAAGTGCTTTACATTTGTTATAAGAATAATATAAACAAAAAAACTACATACATATATACATACAGCCCTCGCTCAGTGGACGTCAGGAAAGGCTTGGGAGTATAGATAAGTTTTTAGTCTTGACTTAAAGGAGTCGATGGAGGGGGCAGTTCTGATGGGAAGGGGGATGCTGTTCCACAGTCTAGGAGCTGCAACCGCAAAGGCAGGGTCCCCCTAAGCTTATGCCTAGACTGCTGGATATTCAGCAGCCCCAAGTCGGCCGATCTGAGGGACCTGGAGGTGGAGTGGTGGGTGAGAAGACTTTTAATGTAGGAGGGGGCAAGCCCATTGAGGGCTTTGTAGACATAGAGGAGGGTCTTGAAATGTATACGGAACCGCACAGGGAGCCAGTGGAGAGAGGCCAGGATCGGGGTGATGTGGTCCCTTTTTTGGATTCAAACTAATGAAGCAAAATGGAAATAAGGTGGGATAGTAGTTCTAAATTGATGAAGCTATCAACACAATGCTGGATACTGATACAGATGGACAATGATGTGGAATTTGGTTTGGGTGGAAATAATAAATAGGGGAAAGAAGGCATGGGTAGGAATACCCTGTAGGTCCCCATAGTGTTGCTTCACGATGGGTCAAGGTATAAAAAGAGAACTATCAAAGACGTGTATGAAGGGAACTACAATTGTCATGGATGCTTTTAACTTGCATATTAATTGGACAAATCAAAGTGACAAGCGCACCACCGATTATGAGTTTATGCAGTGTATCAGGGATTGTTTTTGGGGGCTGATCTTTCCTTGGGAACTGGCAGTTAAGTTTAGTTAGTTGTAATGAGGTAGGATTAATTATGTGATCAAGGTCGTCTGGGCAGTAGAGCTGAAAATATGCTAGAATTCTGGCTATATTTTGAGGACACCCTCCCCGACCCAAAATTATTATCCTCAACTAAAATAAGTATCATTACAAAGGTATGAAGATGTAGTAGACCCAGAGTGCACTGCAGAATAGGTTAAGAAATAGGTTGGCGGATGAGTACCTATTTCACAAAGCTCACCAGAAATTGATACTAATTGGCAAGAGGATTCCATCTGTCATTAACTAGGGCAGTCAAGAAAAGTGTTGACTTGTCCCACTTAGGCAAATTTTTAGGCTACTACCGGCGACTAGGCTGTCGCCAGGATGTCGCTTGTATGGTTTTGAGTAGTCTCCTCAGTTGTCTGGACGCCGATGGATTTTCAACATGTTCAACATTTTTTGGCGACAGTGGGCTTGAGGTCAATGAGTGTAGCTTGACTTCTCCTGACATAGGTGATGCCGTAGGTTATCGCTAAGATGACATAGGTTGTTACCATGTAACATAGGTTGTCGCTGGTGCTGACTTTGGTGAATTCCATTGGCGACTACTGACATTAACCTACGTCAATGGCACCAGGTACCGGCGATTGAATTGTCTTCAGTTCTCGCCGACGTAGTTTGTCGTAGCTTGTTATGGGTGGACGTAGGTTGACTTCGGTTGTAGTAGGTTGTCCTCTGTATGGTCGTAGGTTGTCCTCTGTGTGGTCGTAGGTGGATGTCCTAATGGGTCACCGGTTGTTGGTAACTTGCCGTAGCTTGACATCGTCTAGGTGATAAGTTGTTGTAGCTTGTTGTAGGCATTATCGTAGGGGGGTCCAGTTGCCGTTTTTTTGGCGACCTGCTACGACTATGAGAGTCGCCGGTAGTCGCCTAAAAATTTGCATCAGGTGGGATAGACCCTTTACAGTCAATGAAAAACTAGAGCATGCAAACTGGCAAAAGCCAGTGATGGCCCAGAGGATGGGTAATTTGCAGGAACCAGACACAAGAATATACCAGCTAAAAAAGGGGGTGAAAATTGATTATCAGAGCAAGTAAGAATTTTATTAATCCATCTAGTATATATAACAATAAATTACACTCTTGACACTTGGATCTAACTTCAAAATCAAATGGAAAGGCACATAGTGTGTATATAAAATGAAATGTGTATATAAAATGAAGAGGGGAAATAGGTAAAAAACCTCAAATGACTGAGATGAGAGAATTAGTAATGGGGAAACAAGGAAATGGCAGGAAACAAGGTGCATCAATGATCTACATCCAGACTTCGCTGTGGAGGAAACTCCAAATACTGAAAGATATCTGACTGGGCTGGTTTAAAAAAAATAGTGGAAGAACTTATAACGCTCCCAATCACAAGGGATAAGGTATTGGAAAAACTAATTAGTCTAAAGGCAGACTGCAAGTCTGGATGGTGTGCACCCAAGGGTTTTAAAGGATGCAGCTGTAGAAATAGTGGAGCCATTTATTGAAGCTTCACAAAACACATTTAAGGGAAATTGCCAGCAGATTGGAAAAAATACAAACATAACTTCATTGTTCAAGAAGGGAGGAACTCAAAAAGTGAAGAGCCCTAGGTCTGAAGAAAGGTCACACCCCAAAATATCACCTGTGCATTCTCGCTACAGATGCTATCTGACCCACTGAGTTGCTAGAGCACTTTTATTTTTGCTTAACAACCATGGCTTAATATCTGTCTGTAATCAAAAATAAATGTTGTCCATTTAGAGAAACTTAACATAAGCAAACAGTCAACCTGGTTTTATGAAAGGTAAATGGTGCTGGATAAATGGGTGAAAGCTGTTAGATTTTTTTTGCGGATGTAACAAGCAGAGCTAATAGAAGGGAAGCTGTAGATTTAGAAGTTGTGATTTGGGATTTTGAGAATGTGCACCTAAATAGCTGGTGCACAAGATAGGAGCTCATGGTAATGGGGAAGTGTGATGGTAGGGAATGAAGATTGGTTATTGTATAGAAAACAGTTATAGTAAGTGAAATAGGCTGGAAGGATGTAACTAATGGAGCGCTCCAAGAATCTTCTCTTGACCTTCGATGTATTTCAATTTATAATAATTACCTGGAGGAGGAGGAGGCAGAATGCTAGTTTTGCTAGTGACAAGAAATCAGATTGGAGGGCATGTTGCCATGAGGCTATTTGGAGTCTGCAGCAGGATATAGTTAGTGAGTGGGTGAAACCTTGGTAATGTAATGTAATGGAGTGTAATGTGGGGAAGTATAAGCTCATGCATAAAGATGGCATGGTGAAAGATCGCAGGTGAGCACAATGTAGAGGTGAGCTGGTGTATTTGTATGTAGGAATCGTGAAGCATTAGCAGGCAGGTGCTACACATGGTCAGGAAGGCAAATGGTATATTGACAAGAGGGCTGGAGTTTAGAAATGGGGAAGTGTTTTTTTCCAATTTTACAGGGTATTAATAAGTCCACCCCTGGAGTACTGTGGACAATTTTGTCCATTATTTAGGAAGAATATCAAGTAACCTAGCATGCTGGATTCATTGGTGCTGGACTTACAGATTTTCCTTGCTGTTGGATGTTGTTTTTTATGCTGCCACACATTTCTTTAAATTGACAGTTTTTGAAAGAGGGGAGGTGTTTAAAAGATATGGGGTCAGGATTAAACCTGAACCTCTGGCAATGTACTAGCAGTGCCACTGTGGTGCCTTACACCCTCTCAAATTTTTTTGTTTCAATGGACACACATCTGGAAGTGGTCACAAAACTTATTCAAAGAAGAACTCCAGGTTTACAAAGGAGGATGAAGGTGGGCCACCCATTCACAGGTCAGCTGCTTGCATTGCTGACATTGGTTCCCAAACAGAACAGACATTTTCCTCCTTTGAAACCTAATCCATAGATCAGCAATAGGCAACCCTAGTTCTCCTGCTGCCTTTGCATTAAACAATTTTTCAACAGTCTCTTATCCATTGGACGTCTGTCTGCTCAATGAATCTTGGCATCCATTAATATTCATCGTGAAATATGTGAAAGGATGAATTGGCCTTTAGCAGGCAGTGACATGGAACTGTACCAAATTATTAGATCAGTTAGATCTTAAAACTTGCAAAACATTTATGTGCACTTGTTCAATTTACACTTCCTACCCCTTCAACATGTTGCACCCAATGTGACTTCTGAGAGATGGAGACACAAACCCTCCATGGAACAGGAGAGAGAGAGATGTGGCAAGGACTGGGAAGTCTTTGGGCGGAAGTCTCAACATCTTATCATGTTTACCAGTCAGGCATCTCCTGGGGCCTTATTGCTGTGTCATATTCCTCTCCATACCTTCCTGTTTTCTCTTGATTTTAAGTTTATTCTTTCCCCCAATTCTAGCCTTGTTATTTTTTTAATATTTCTGATCTGTTTTATTTCTAATATCTTTCTGGTGCCTTACTACCTTGCTATGAATGTCCTAACTTTGCAAACGCATTTAAAAGATTAGCTTTGTGATGATAAACCTCAATTGAAAACTGAGCTAAGCCAGTCTTTTACAGTGTGTGCATCCTAAATTCAAACGTACGGTTGAGAATATAAAGATCCAACATCTAGCAAGTACACCACATGGCTTTGGATGAATGGAGGGAAATGGTTCTTGCTTTGCAAAACTATCAGCATTTTAGGGCTGGATTGATGAACTGCATTCAGAAGGACTGGTAAATCAAGGTTATTGAATGTACTGTATAAATCTATTGTGTTACCATCCATGGTGTTGGACAAACAAATAATCACAGACCATGACTGCAATGCACAGATTCAAAATGCAGCAAGTTACAAAAAAACATAACTGCAAATATACTTGCAAGAAATAATGAGTAAGCTTTTAAACTTTTCATTGAGTTCTGCCTTTTATATTCATCATACTGTTGAATATCAACAGCATTCTTTGTGCTTTATTAGATTTTGCATGTTTTCACTGCATACTGTTCCAAAAGGTGTTGAATTTGATTCATCAAAAAGTCCATGTGAGTGATTTTTTTTTAAAGTGCTGATTTTTAATCTTGCAAATTTTGCTTGGATGTCAATGTTACCTTCTCTGTATGTTGAAATCTGTTTTGACTACCTGAATTGTTAGCTCTGTTTCTTTTCCCACAGCTGTAGCCTGATCTGAGTTTTTCCAGTATTTTCTGTTTTTATTTCAATTTTCAATCTGTATGTCTTTAGGATTTGGGAGTAATCCAGAGCAAAGCTCAGTGATCACAGTTTAGAAGTTGGGAGGTCATGCGGCAGTTGCATAAGACATTGGTAAGGCCGCATTTAGAGTTTTGTGTTCAGTTCTGGGCACCATTTTATAGGAAAGATGTCAAGCTGGAATGGGTGTAGAGAAGATTTATAAGAACATTGCCAGAACTTGAGGGCTGAGCTATAGGGAGAGATTAAGCAGGCTAGGACTCACAAAACCAAGAGAGAAATAGATTGAGTATATAGTCTCTTGCCCAGAGTAGAGAAATCAAGAAGCAGAAGACATGGCCTTAAGGTGAGGGGGGAAAGATTTCATCGGTACCAGAAGGTAACTTACAGAGAGGATGGTGGGAGTATGGAATGAGCTTCCAGAGGAGGTAGTTGAGGCAGGTAGTATCGCAACATTTACGAAACATTTAGACAGGTATATTGACAGGACATGCTGAGAGGGATATGGGCCAAACGCAGGCAGGTGGGACTAGTGTATATGGGATGTGTTAGTCGGTGTGGATAAGTTAGGCCGAAGGACCTGTTTTCACGCTGTATGACTCTATGACATAAGGATGTGTAAACTCTATACAGAATGGCTTTGGAACTCTCGATTGAACCCCGGTGGCTGGAGCAGTGAAGCTTCATCTGAACTCTGTCCTTGGCCTGAAGCTGGATTGGATTGTTTGTATTCTACTAGCTACTTTTCTGTAGGCGGTCACTGGTAAGGGGCAGTGGTTAAAAAAGGACATGTTTACATAGGCATATCATGTTATAAATATTAATGCAGAACTTTACAATAGAAACACAACATTAGGATGGCGATTATGTTGCACCTGGAATTATCCCATCATTTACATTCCCTAAATGTTTCTGAATACGTTGTTCCACCTATATGTCGTTTGTCAGCATTTGCTTTCTTCCTCTTCCACTATAGCTTTGACAGAAGAACTGGGAAAAAAACATTAAAGTAACAAATAAACAATCTTCACATCTTTCAATAATGTAAAGGCTGATGAATAGGAAGCATTCTATGATATTTCACTCGCTCTGTGCAAGATCAATTATAATGTTCGTATAACATGGCTGGTGTTTTTCCTTTTTCCGCTGACTGTTGATGTTCCAGCACCGATAGCTTGAAGCCTCCAGGGAGTTGATCCATGTTCAAGGACTAACCATGGTAGTTCTGCTTTCTGCATGCTCCAATCCATCTTAATAGGTTCTCCACGCTTGTGCTTGCAGTAGCATTCTCAACCTGATTACAATCAGTCTTTGATTCCACTGCATCTTAGTGTAACAGCGAGTTGGTTTGAATAAGCAAACATAAAAGTAGAACTATAGCATGGTATTGATTTTTGGCTTGCGTTAGAGATCTTTGGTAATTGCTGCAGTGTCACAGACTGCAAATTAACTTGACTCATTATCAGGCAAATTTCCTGAGGATTGTCAAACGATTAGACAAGAGTGATTAGCAGCATCAATTAAGAAGGATAAAGTATTAGTGTAATTGAACGCCTGAGGTGTCTAATGGCATTGCTGCACTTTTAGCGGATTGCATTATGTATCTGAATGTCCAGAGAATGACAGAGAGCAATATATTTCACTGTTTTGGATCACTTAAGTCTTTTATCTGAATGTTATCTCCATATAGCTGCCAGATAGAATATTGCATTGCCTGGGGATAATGTGCATTAAAAAATGAGGCAGTTGAAATATATATTTTGATTTAACATTGAGATAATATAATCTATCTATTATTATATAAAAGTCTGTGGCTGCCGCCTGCCGTCCGTCCGTTCGGCTGCCGGCTGCCTTTCTTCCTTTTGATTCGCTGCTCCTTCCTATCAGCTTCCAACACACTTCAAAACAAAGTTGCAGGAACACTCTGAACTTTTCACCTCAATGGGATATCACAGCAAGTGCTTCAACAGGAGGGGGAGGGCCAATTGGTATTGCAATTGGAACTGTTGCAGCAGGCAGGGCTGGTGCAATTGGAATTTTTTTTCAATCCACTGCTGAAGGAGGCAGGGGAGTGCTGGAATCTTACATTTGGGAACGGCTTCAGTTCCGTTGGAGGAGACGGGTGCATGGTGGAATATTGGGTTGGGGGATCACACCATTGGGGGAGCAGACCCAACGGGTCTGCACTTGGTCTAGTAAACATTAAAACTCTTCAATTTAATTCCACACATTTCCTTGTTTTTACAAGTATAATTATGCATGATTGATGTTTTTCTCAAAGATTTTGCTTGTGCAATATAACAACAAGCCAAGCAATGTATTATTTAATTGTATATATATATTTTCAAGGTACATTGCAGTGCGTGTGGCCTGAGGTTTGGAGGACTGTATAAATGCCACGTGAATATATCTGAGAATATTAACTGTGGCCTGGAAAGGGTTTTTATCCTATTTATATTTCTAACGCAAAGGATTCAAAGGAAATGGCAGGGATGACTATCAGCAGGTGTTCTTTGAATAGATAGTTGGTTGAAATGCAAACCTCCTCACATTTGCCACCCTGTATCACCCAGAAAAAATGACAGGAGTTGCAAATCCCACCATTTATATGGAGTTCCAAGTGATGGTCTATAACTTGCTGAAAGTGGCAGCACAAGTAGATAGTGGTGAAGAAGGCATATGGTATGCTTACCCTCATTGGTCTGAGCATTGAGTATAAGAATCAGGAAGTCATGATGTGGCTTTATAGGACTTTGGTTAGGCTACATTGGAGTATTGTGTGCATTTCTGGTTGCCCAATACAGGAAGCATATGGAGGCTTTGGAGTGGATGCAGAGGACGTTTACCAACATGATGCCTGGTTTAGGGGCTATTAGATACAACGAAAGGCTAGATAGTCTTGGGTTGTTTTTTTCTGGAATGCTAGAGGTTAAGAGGAGATCTGATAGAAGTATATAAAATGAAACAAATTGATCGGGTAGACAGTCAAAACCTATTTCCCTGGTTGGAGGGCATTAGAGGGCATAGCTTTAAGATGAGAGGGGCAATTTAAAAATGAGCTGTGTGGGGCAAATGCTTTTACACAGAGGGTGGCAAGTGCTATGAATGTGCTATCAGTGGTGGTGCTGAAGGCAGATACAATAATGGCATTTAAGAGACTTTTAGATAGGTACTAGACTAAGTGTGACCTGTTAGGTCCCAGCATCACACTGGAGGGCTGCTCCCCCAACGCAATATTCCACCTCTTCATCAATTCCAATATAGGTGGCCAGTGGGGGGATGGTGGCTTTCTGGAGCGCTAGTATGTGTGTTGTGCGCTGAAGGGACTGGTTTCCAGAGGGCTAGTATGGGCATTGTGGGCCGAATGGATTCTTAGGCCGGCAGCTCAGTCACTCAAGCCTGTTGTGCTGGCAGCTCACTCACTCACTCACGGCTGGTGGGCTGGCCGTTGACTCACGGCTATTCCTTAATTCCATTTCAAGCAGGGTGCAAGGCCACACAATTCAATTGCAGTTTCAGATTCAGATTCAAACTTTATTGTCATTGTGCAGTGTACAGTACAGAGACAATGAAATGCAGTTAGCATCTCCCTAGAAGAGCGAACATAGAATATGAGCAATAAATATATTTACGTACATACAGTCGTAGTAGTGTAATTATTTCTGGTGGAAGGAGGGAGTGTCCGGGGGGTGGGTGACTGGCAATCACCGAGGTACAGAGTTAAGTAGTGTAACAGCCACAGGGAAGAAGCTGTTCCTGGACCTGCTGGTCCGGCAACGGAGAGACCTGTAGCGCCTCCTGGATGGTAGGAGGGTAAACAGTCCATGGTTGGGGTGAGAGCAGTCCTTGACGATGCTGCGTGCCCTTCGTAGACAGCGCTTGCTTTGGACAGACTCAATGGAGGGGAGTGAGGAACCGGTGATGCTTAGGGCAATTTTCACCACCCTCTGCAGTGCTTTCCGGTCGGAGAGAGAGCAGTTGCCATACCATACTGTGATACAGTTGGTAAGGATGCTCTCGATGATGCAGCGGTAGAAGTTCACCAGAATCTGAGGAGACAGATGGACCTTCTTTAGTCTCCTCAGGAAGAAGAGACACTGGTGAGCCTTCTTGACCAGAATTGAGGTATTGTGGGTCCAAGAGAGGTCTGAGGAGATGTTGACCCCCAGAAACCTGAAGCAGGAAACACGTTCTACCTCCATCCCGTTAATATGGATGGGCGTGTACGTGCCGCCCCTAGACCTTCTGAAGTCTACAATGAGCTCCTACCATTTCAAGCAGGGTGCAAGGCCACTAAAGACAACAAGTCGTGACCTCTCCCTCTCCCATCTTGCAGAGACTGAGCCACACCAAAACTTCTGGGTTTTATAATCCCTCCCCCCTCCCACCAGAATTGCGTGGCCTTCATGGCATGATTGAAAGGAGAGAGAATCTCAACATTTTTAAAACAATAATAACTCAATTATTTTTCATCGATGGGAAAAATCCTCGGCACCTGATGAGCGGAGGGGGACTCTGAGTAAGATGGCCAAAAATCACAGCTGCACGTGGCAGCGTGTTTTCTAAAATCAATACAAAGTGCAAACAGGGTCAAGATTTGACTTTTAATTATATTGAAGGCAAGGCAACTTTATTAGGCAAGGCAACTTTAATTGGGCAAGGCAACTTTAATTAGGCAAGGCAACTTTAATTAGGCAAGGCAACTTTAATTAGGCAACACAGCTTTAGCATTTCCAAACCAAAGGCAACACAGCTTTAGCATTTCCAAACAAAAGGTAACACGGTTTTAGCATTTCCAAACCAAAGGCAACACAGCTTTAGCATTTCCAAACCAAAGGTAACACTGCTTTAGCATTTCCAAACTATATTTTCAAACGACATTAAGGGGACTGACAGGTCAGGAAAACCACTCACAGTTTAGATGACATGTGTTCAGTGTTATTCACAGCTCAGACTGAGAGATATGACCCTCTTGCTCCCCCATCTTGCAGAGACTGACTAAGGCACTCAACACTTCTGGGTTTAATAGTCCCTCCGGAACGGGCATGGCCTTCACGAGAGGTAATCTCAACATTTTTTAAACACTAATAACTCTTTTACTTTTCATCAATGGGAAAAACCCTCTTGTCCTGAGT
Source organism: Leucoraja erinaceus (assembly GCF_028641065.1). Taxonomy (NCBI): domain Eukaryota; kingdom Metazoa; phylum Chordata; class Chondrichthyes; order Rajiformes; family Rajidae; genus Leucoraja; species Leucoraja erinaceus. The sequence goes on along the minus strand of NC_073377.1, from coordinate 105,852,134 downwards.
AAGATAGCCAAAAATCACAGGCGTAAGTGACAGCGTTTTTTCTAAAATCAATATACAGAGCAACAGGAAGTGGTCAAGATCAGACTTTTAGTAATATAGATATGAATATGCAGGGGACGGAGGAATATGGATTATCTGCAGACAGATAAGAGTTCATCTTGGCATCATGCTCAGCACAGATTGTGGGCCGAATGGCCATTCCTGTGCCGTACTATTCTATATTCTTTGTTCTGGAGATTTTGAAAGCTATGTTAGAGGTGGGGTGGATATATCTTTTTGAGTACCGATCCAATAATATCTGAAGTAAATACTTATCACTCCATGCATCCCAACCAAGTTATTGGCTTTTGATTATTGTACTGGAGTGGCAGTGTCCTGATTCTGTATTGCTTGTGGGTGCTTGCCTTATCCATCAGAAATGCAGATGCAGCATGACATTGTGTATGGCCATTATTACTGTACAACTAAACTCTCAATTTGAGGAGAGAGCACTTCCAGAAAAAAAATAAAAGGACTAAGTTACCTCCAACTTCTGGTGGGCACAATACATTTATCCAACCACAGCTAGAAAGTCAAAAGGACATAAATTGCTGGATTTACTCAGCTGGTCAGGCACCATCCCTGGAGGACATGGATAGGTGAGCTTTTGGGTTAAGACCCTTCTTCGGATTAAATTTTACAATGGAGCAGTCAAAATGTAGAAACAAAGAACTGCAGATGCTTGTTAATATACAAAATGACGCAAAGTGCTGGAGCAACTCAGCAAGTCAGGCAGCAGCTCTCGAGAACTTGGATAAGTGACATTTCGGGTCGAGGATCTCAACCTAAAATGTCACCTATCTATGTTCTCCAGGGATGCTGCCTGGCCTGAGTTACTCCAGTAATTTGTGCCCTTTTGTGTATTAACCAGCATCTACAGTAATTGGTTTCTACAGCTAGTGAGTCATGGTGTTAGAAAGCATGGAAATAGGGCCTTCGGCCCAACTTGTTTACGCAAACTAAGATGCCCCATGTAAGCACAGTTCTATAGAACTGGTATTTATATAGTGTGTTCATGGTAATAATATTTGCTAAGGTTCTTCACAGCACTGGGGCAGGAAATGTTTTGGGGAAGAAGCTGGAGGCACTGTTGAGGAGGTAAAATTTAACACCACTTTGGAAATGACCAATGTTGCAAATTGAGAGGATTTTAAAGAACAACTCTCATCAGATGTGAATGAGTTGGGGAATGGCACAACTTGGACAATGGGGAAAGGGTCATTATGGGCCTGTCCCACAGGCAACTTTTTAGACGACTGCAGGAGACTATGCAGTCACCACATGGTCGCCACATGTTCGTGGGTGGTTGCCGGGGAGTCTCCTTCATGGCCACAACAGACCAACAGTGGATGCGATCTCGCTGGCCCTCCACTCCGCTCTGGACCACTTGGACAACAAAAACTCATATGTCAGGCTGTTATTCATCGATTACAGCTTGGCATTTAACACAATCATCCCCTCCAAACTGGTTACCAAACTCGCAGAACTGGGTCTCTGCACATCCCTCTGCAATTGGATCCTCAACTTCCTCATTCACAGACCACAGTCTGTTCGTATTGGTGGAAATGTGTCAGCCTCGATAACAATCAGCACGGGAGCACCTCAAGGCTGCGTGCTCAGCCCCCTGCTGTACTCACTCTATACCCATGACTGCGTAGCCAATCACAGTGCGAACTCCATCATCAAGTTCGCTGACGACACCACTGATGGGGATGAGTCAGAGTATAGAAGAGAGATCGAGCAACTGTCCATATGGTGCCAGCGCAATAACCTGGCACTCAACACCAGCAAAACCAAGGAACTGATTGTGGACTTTGGAAGGAGTAGGAGGGGGACCCACAGCCCCATTTATATCAACGGGTCGATGGATGAAAGGGTCAAGAGCTTCAAATTCCTGGGTGTGCACATCTCTGAAGATCTTTCCTGGTCTGAGAACACTAATGCAATTATCAAGAAAGCTCATCAGCGCCTGTACTTCCTGAGAAGATTACGGAGAGTCGGTTTGTCAAGGAAGACTCTCTCTAACTTCTACAGGTGCACAGTAGAGAGCATGCTGACCGGTTGCATCATGGCTTGGTTCGGCAATTTGAGCGCCCTGGAGAGGAAAAGAATACAAAAAGTAGTAAACACTGCCCAGTCCATCATCGGCTCTGACCTTCCTTCCATCGGGGGGATTTATCGCAGTCGCTGCCTCAAAAAGGCTGGCAGTATCATCAAAGACCCACACCATCCTGGCCACACACTCATCTCCCTGCTACCTTCAGGTAGAAGGTACAGGAGCCTGAAGACTGCAACAACCAGGTTCAGGAATAGCTACTTCCCCACAGCCATCAGGCTATTAAACCTGGCTCGGACAAAACTCTGATTATTAATAACCATTTTCTGTTATTTGCACTTTATCAGTTTATTTATTCATGTGTGTATATATTTATATTATGGTATATGGACACACTTATCTGTTTTGTAGTAAATGCCTACTATGTTCTGTGTGCTGAAGCAAAGCAAGAATTTCATTGTCCTATACAGGGACACATGACAATAAACTCGCTTGAACTTGAACTTGAACCCTTCTCCCCCCCTCTCTCATCCTCTTTTAAAGGACTTACCGTACACTGTTCTTTAGCTGTCTTTTTACAGCGCAATGTGTCTGTGTGTGTGTGTTCCACTCCGACAGTCGCTGTTCCAGTTGCCGGATTTTCAGGGGACTGACTGCAACTTGACATTCGACGGCAGCCTGCTGAAAAATCACCTGTGGGCCAGGCCCATTACCACTGTTCAGGGCTGGGACTGGTCAATAGAGTTGGCAATAAGCAAACCAAGGCCACGGTTTGCAGTAATAAGACAAAGTCTTTGAGAGGCTGAGCATGGACACGACTGCTCCTCCTGACCAATAGAGTTTTCAAAACTTTCTGAAGCTGCCAGTAAAAGTTAAAAGTAAAATAAATGGAATGACAGAAAGACTCAGCAAGTGCAAAGAGAAATATAGTTGAAACCTGAGGTCGTTGACCCTAGCAAGTGAAATGTTCCTTTTTCCTCCAAGGACACTCACCAAGCATGCAGCTCTTCACTGGATGTATGTATGATACCAGATACATCCAGGATGCATTTCATATTCATCAATTGCCTTCTGCGTGTAGATTTATAACATTGAGACCCACATGTGTCTCCTGCTTTTATTCTCATTTTTCCCCCCTCTCTCTCTTTATTCTTTTTTTTCACTTTTTTGCTCTGCACTTTTTGCTTGCCATTCCCACTTTCCTTAATTCTTTGAGACTCATGGAGTAATTCAGTATGGCTGTAGGCTCTTTGGCCCAACTCCAAGATACCCATCTAAGTTAATTCCATTTGCTCATGTTTGCCCTGTATCCCTCTAAACCTTTCCCATCCATGTAACTGTTCAAATACCTTTCAAATGTTGTTACTGTGTTTAGCTCAACTACTTCCCTTGGCAGCTCATTTCATACACCCGTCACCCTGTCGAAAAGTTGCTCCTCAATTCCCTTCCAAATGTTTCCCCCCTTAGTTTAACCCTACACCTTCCTGTTTCCAAGACTTGTAATCTGGAAAAAAAAAGGCTGTGTGCATTCACCCAATCTATTCCCCTCAATAGATTTTCCCTTTTATATCCCCCTTTTATACAACTCCACAATGTCACCCCTCAGTCTCTGATGCTCCAAAGAATAAAGTTCTAGCCTGCCCAACCGCTCTGTATAACGCCACAGCCTCCCGTCCTGGCAACATTCTCTTAAATCTTCTCTGCAATGTTTCTGGCATCTTTCCTATAGCAGGGTGGCTAAAACGGAACACACTACTCCAAATGCAGCCTCACTGACATCTTGTGTAAGTGTTAAATAAAGCCCTATTTTCTATATACAGTTCCCCGACAGTAAACCATTGCAAAAAGCCTCCTTCACCACCCTGTTCACTGTAATGCCATTTTCAGAGAACTATGGACTTGTACTCCTATGTCTCTCTGTTCTACAACACTCCCCAGGTATCGCTGTATGAAGTCCTACTCTCATTTGATGTCCCAAAATGCAACATCTCACATTGTATCTGGTTTGTTGCCATTTGCCATTGTTCAGCCCATTTACCAATCTGATCCAGATCCTGCTGTATTTGTTAATAACCTTCAGTGTTTACAACACCATTTATTTTTGTGTCCTCTACTGACTTGCATGTATATGCTACATGGCAGTCAATATATCCACTGCCTTGCCCTTAGTAATCATCTGTCAGATTTGTGAGACATGATTTCCCACACACAAAGCTGTGCTGACTATCCCTAATCAATCCTTGTCTCTCCAAGTGCTGGGAGATCTCGTCTCCTAGAATCCTCCCAGTAACTTGCTCATCAATGATGTCAGGTTCACTTGTCATAGAGATACATTGTGGAAACAGGCCATTCAGCCCAACTTGCCCACACCGGCCAACAATGTCCCAGCTACATGAGTCCCACTTGCCTGCGCTTGGTCCATATCCTTCCAAACCTGTCCTATCCATGTACCTGTTTAACTGTTTCTTAAACGATAGGATAGTCGCAGCCACAAATACCTCCCCTGGCAGCTTGTTCAATACATCTACCACCCACTCTGTCAAAAAGTTACCCCTCGGATTCCTATTAATTATCTTTCGCCTTCACCTTGAACCTATGTCCTCTGGTCCTCGATTCCCCTACTCTGGGCAAGTGAACCCTATCTATTCCTCTCATGATTTTGTATACTTCTATAAGATCCCCCCAACCTCCTGCACTCCATGGAATAGAGACCCAGCCTACTCAACCTCTCCCTATAGCTCAGACCTTCTAGTCCTGGCAACATCCTCATAAACCTTTTCAAGCTTTCAAGCTTGACAATATATTTCCTATAACATGGTGCCCAGAACTGAACACAATATTCTAAATGTGGTCTCACCAACATCTTATACAACTGCAACATGACCTCACAACTTCTATACTCAATACTCTAACTGATGAAGGTCAAAGTGCCAAAAGCCTTTTTGACTACCTTATCTCCTCCATAAATAGCTGCATTTTGGGATGTCTAACAAGGGCAGGACCTACACAATAAATGGTAGGCCTCTGAGTAGTGTTGTAGAGCAGAGGGATCTAGGAGTACAAGTACATGGTTTCTTGAAGTTTGTGTCGCAGATAGATCAAGTCAAGTCAAGTGTATGTGACAAATAAACTTGACGACTTGACTTGATCTATCTGCGACACAAACTTCAAGAAACCATGTACCTGTACTCCTAGATCCCTCTGCTCTACAACACTACTCAGAGGCCTACCATTTATTGTGTAGGTCCTGCCCTTGTTAGACATCCCAAAATGCAATATCTCGCACTTCTCTGTATTAAATTCCATCAACTATTCCTCTGCCCACCTGGCCAATCAATCCAGATCCTGCTGCAATCTTTCACAACCATCTTCACTATCTGCAAAACCACTCACATATAATCATCAGCAAACTTACTAATCTTGCCCTGTATGTTCTCAACCAAATCATTGATGTAGATGACAAACAGTAACGGGCACAGCACAGAACCATGAGACACACCACTAGTCACAGGCCTCCAGTCCGAGAAGCAACCTTCCATCATCACCCTCTGCTTCCTTCCATGGAGCCAATTTGCTATCCATTCATCTATCTCTCCTTGGATCCCATGCGATCTAACCTTCCAGAGCAGACTACCATGCAGAACCTTGTCGGATGCCTTGCTGAAATTCATGTACACAACATTTACAGCACTGCCCTCATCAACCTTTTTGGTCACGTCTTCAAAAAAATCAATCAGATTTGTGAGACACGACATCACACGTACAAAACCATGCTGACTATCCCTAATCAGACTTGCCCATCTAAATGCCTGTATAACTTATCCCTCAGAATCCCAAAGTCTAGTAACTTTTCAACTACAGTTGTTAAGCTCACCGGCCTATAGTTCCCAGCATTTTCCCTGCAGCCCTTCTTGAAAAGAGACACAACATTTGCCACCCTTCAGTCTTCCGGCACCTCTCCTCTATTTATGGACGACTCGTAAATTTCAAACAGAGCCCCCGCAATTTCCTCTCTCGTTTCCCACAATGTCCTCGGATATACTAGATCAGGCCCTGGAGATTTGTCTACCTTCATACACCACAGTACCTTCAGTACTTCTTCGACGGTAACATTGTCCTGTGTCATCGACAGGCATGAACAGTGCAGAGTTTGGTGTAAGAACCAATTTGGGGGCCAGGAGAAGCAAATCCTAAAGTCATAAAGCCAGTGTCCTTCAGCCCACCCACATCCATGCTGGCCTTGTCTGTCTGATCACATCTCATTTGTCTCCATTGGATTTAGATCCTTTAATGAGTTGCCTATTTAAATAAGATGTATACCCTTCTGAGTTGCGTATTTGTGTCTGTGCCTCTTAAATGTAGTAATTGTATTTAGTTTCATCACTTCCTATGGCAGTGCATTCCAAAGAGGGCCACAAGGGAAATTAAATATATGAAGAAACTTGTATTGCTCTGGGTTTTTCTGAATTTGGTTACTATTTCAGCCTATAGGGCCCAACAATAATTGCGCTACTGCAGTTCTGTGCAGCCCTGGGTGAAGATAGTAGTTGGCCCTAATATTGCGATTGGACACTGATCTGTTGGTTTATGATTTAATATTTGTTAGTTAGATTTAGATTTGTTTACATAAAGTTAGATTTAGCTCTTAGGGCTAAAGGAATCAAGGGATATAGGGAAAAAGCAGGATGGGGTTACTGATTTTAGGATGATCAGCCATGATCATATTGAATGGTGATGCTTGCTCGAAAGACCAAATGGCCTACTACACCTATTTTCTATGTTTCTATTGCATCTGAACAGATCCAAAAGAGATTGACCAATATTTTAACTGTAGCACTCGCCTCCCATCCATAATCCGGTTTCCTTCCAGTGAGCTTGTTACAATGAAGACTAAATGTAATGTTAGCCCACTTCATTGATGGGAAATTGTTTTACTCTGGATGTGTATTTGAATTGGAGTGTTCATCAGTTGTTAGATTTTCTCTGACATTCCAGTGTGCTCAATAACATCTTTGATACATTTAATAAATATTCAGTTACACTGCCACTTCTCCTTTATTGCAAACTGATTTTGAGTATGCATTGACTTGAAGGTCATTGCTTCGAAATCATTTTAATAATCTTATTCCCAGGTGCACTGAAGTGAGAGATACAAAACCGACCTCTGCTGTGAAGACCCGTTGACCTAGAAACTGGATTGAGTGGCATCTTTTGATTCAACTGCACGGGTCCCAATGTTGCGATGGTTTCAGCTGTGAATGATGATCTTAACACTCTAGCATTCCTCACACCTAACAAATAGAATTGTGCGCTTCCATGGGTACCGTACAGCATATTGTGAGAAGGTTGTTGCTGAACCCAGTCCATGTGTAATGCTGATTTGACCCCTACCGCAATGTGTGTTTACTACCGTATGTCTCTCATGCACTGAAAGCTCTTCTCTCCCATCAAGCCACATCGCATCACCCTTGTCAGCTACGTTATTTTAAAGAGATCTTTAATAATTTTGGTTCTTGGAGATTAAATTGCTGGAGTGAAATCTGAGATTGAGTTGTTGTGCAAGTATTGTTTCATAGAAACATAGGTGCAGGAGTAGGCCATTCGGCCCTTCGAGCCAGCACTACCATTCAATATGATCATGGCTGATCATCCAAAATCAGTACCCCGTTCCTGCTTTCTCCCCATATCTCTTGATTCCGTTGGCCCTAAGAGCTATATCTAACTCTCTTGAAAACATCCAGTGAATTGGTCTCCGCTGCCTTATGTGGCAGAGAATTCCACAGATTCACAATTCTCTGGGTGAAAACCTTTTTCCTCATCTCAGTCCTAAATGGCCTACCCCTTATTCTTAAGCCCTGGTTCTGAACTTCCCCAACATCAGGAACATTTTTCCTACATCATTCTAGACTGTCCAATCTCTTAAGAATTTTATATGTTTCTATAAGATATCCTCTCATCCTTCTAAATTCCAGTGAATTGGAATAGTCCAGCCGATCCATTCTTTCATCATATGTCAGTCCTGCCATCCTGGGAATTAACCTGGTTTCAGTGTCTATTGGTGAATAATGTGCACATTTTTCCAAAGCAACACTCTGATACATAATGGGAGAGGAGGCTGGGATCCTCAAAGTGGGATGTGGAGCTCCAACCACAGTTCTAAGCGAGAAGGGATATTAAAAATTGATAGTATTGTATTTTGTAGTGATAGTGATAGCATTGTATTTTGTAGTTTCTACCAAGGCTGCAAATACAAGCAGCAATCTCCACCTTCACACCACTCTGCAGTGTGGTTGCATCCAAAATTTAACATTTAACACAATTCTCCAAACATGCCCTAATTCCTGATTGTGTATACCCATCAACCTTCATTTGTTGTCTACCTATTCCGTGTTGTGCATTGCCCTGTTGGAGAGAGGGTTCAGAATCGTTTTCCCTCCTGGCTGCAGGTCAGTCACCCCAGGAAATCCACTGGGTGCATAAGTTCATAAGTTATAGGAGCAGAATTAGGTAATTTAGCCCATCAACTGCAATTCAACCAAGGCTGATCTATCTTTCCTCCTTAACCCCATTCTCCTGCCTTCTCCCCGTAACCCCTGACACCGTTACTAATCAAGAATCTGTCAATCTCCACCTTACAAATATCCATTGACTTGGCTGTCACAGGCATCTGTGGCAATGAATGCCACAGATTCACCACCCTCTGACTAAAGAAATCCCTTCACATCTCTTTTCTAAAGGTACGTCCTTTTATTCCAAGGCAATGGCCTCTGGTCCTTGACTCTCCCACGTGGAAACTTCCTCTCAACATGCATTCCATCCAGGCATTTCACTATTCGGTAAGTTTCAATGAGATACCCCCTCATCCTTCTGAACTCCAATGAATACAAGCCCAGTGCCTCCAAACACTCATCATATGTTAACCCAACCATTCCCGCGATCATTCTCGTAAACATCCTGTGGATCCTCTCTAACGCCAACGCATCCTTTCTCAGATAGGAGGCCGGAACTGTTCATAATGTTCCAATTGCAGTTTGACCAGTGCTTTATTAAGCTTCAGCATCGCAACCCTGTTTGTATATTCTCGTCCTCTCAAAATAAATGCTTGCATTGCATTTGCCTTCCTTACTACATGCAGATCCAATCGCCATAGCTGATGGATAGGGAGGAAGACCTACTTATTGTCCTCAGCTTATTGCTCCAAACCCAAAAACTTAACAGCTGGGGCTCCATAGAGATAAGATAGCACAAGGATGTAGTTATGAAGGAAGGGAACCATTAGTGTGATGGTGTTAAAACATCAGTTAATTTTAAACCAGAAAGGAAGTGGGATGAGGAAATGTGTAGGAAGGAACTGCAGATGCTGGTTTACGTCGAAGATAGACACAAAACGCTGGAGTAACTGGAGAGACAGAATGGGTGACACTTCAGGTCTGAAGAAGAGTCTCGATCCGCAACGTCACCCATTCCTTCTCTCCAGATATACTGCCTGTCTGTGGGATGACGAAGTTGGATCTGAGGAGGAGGATTTGCATTATCGTTTCAGTCGAAGCAATCTGGTGGAATGAAAACACTTTCTATCTGAATGTATTATCTGCACCAGTGAATAATCTTGCAAATCAATTGCTGAAAAATTAATTATTGGTTGGTAGCATAAAATATATTAGATAACATTGCCACTCTGTTGCACTCCAATTCTGAAATCTATTCCATTGTGGTCAATGGAATGAATCTCCAGGCAGAGTAAATTGGTGTCATGCTACCATATTGTTTTGTGATGTATTTTGAGGCACATATTTCCTATCTTTTATTAACTTCCGAACAAAATTATAAGATAACCAGCCTGTGGGGATCGTTCCAGTTGCGTATGTGGAATTCATATCCCAGCCCACTTGATTTTATGCTCTGTTGAATTCAGTTCAATGTAATCAGTTGGTGTAAATTGATTCTCTGGCCTGACTGCCCCCAAACCCGATGTACCACGTCATTACCTTTGGTTCAACTTTATTATTGTCATAGGTACAGGGGGGGGGCAGTGGTAGAGTAGCTGGCTTGTAGCGCCAGAGACCTGGGTTCGATCCTGACTTCGGGTGCTTGTCTGTGCGAAGTTTGTATGTTCTTCCCTTGATCCACATGGGTTTTCTCCGGGATCTCCAGTGTCTTCCCACACGTCAAAGACATACAGGTTTGTCGGCTAATTGGCTTGGTATAATTGTATATTGTCCATAGTGTGTGTAGGATAGTGTAAGTGTGGGGATCGCAGGACGGCGCGGACCCGGTGAGCCAACGGGCCTGTTTCCGCTCTGTATCTCGAAACTAAACTAGTGAAAAGCATTCAAGAAGGAACTGCAGATGCTGGAAAATCGAAGGTACACAAAAATCCTGGAGAAACTCAGCGGGTGCAGCAGCATCTATGGAGCGAAGGAAATAGGTAACGTTTCGGGCCGAAAGTGGACTCCTCTGCAAACTTATGGATAGTTAACAGGTAGTGGCCCCAGAATGCAGCTGTGAGAGATTAAAGATGGCCGTGAATACCTCTGTCCTTTGATCCACAAAGGTCCTGACGACCCTTCCAGGGACTCAATGTGGGCCAGTTGCTTTCTGCAGATTCACTCTCTCGAAATCCGATCTTGCATCTGTCACAGTCACCATTGGTACAATCACACTCGTGATTGACTTGTCTGAGGGGAATGCCACAACCAAGCACTCCATCTTGTCTGTTGAATACTAATTAATTGTGTTGGTGTTTTTAATGCAAAATGTTCAGAAGCGCAGATTTATTCAAGTAAGGAAAGACAAGATACATGCATCCTGATCTTCTAGGAGAAATGATGTGAATCATACAAAATAAAGCAAGATTAGTTAGCACAGTATGTCGGATCAGCCACATATTCAATCAGTGCCGATTGTAGCCCAACAATTAAGTGACCACCCTCCCATTGGCAAGACCCTTGATAAAACAATAAATGCTTCATTTTCTCAACTGGTATAACATATTCACAGGGCTGCCAACTCTCACGCTTTGAGCGTGAGAATCACGCATTTGAATAAACTCTCACTCCCTCACGCTGATCAGAAATTTCTCACACTCTGTGATGAGAAATTCTGTGATCACCGAAAATTAGAAAACACAGATAAACTGCATGATCCTCGGGTGTTGGAGAGCCGGGGCTGAGGGAGGGATGGAAGAAGCGGGCGGATACAGATGCGGGATTTGGGGCTGGCGAGTGTTTGCGGGGGTGGCAAGTCGCCCACTGCTGCTCCGGCCATGGAGCAGTTCAAGAGTCCTGGGCCGTCGGAGGCATCGGAAGCGTTGCGCCGCTGCCGCGAGAATCTCTGTGCCAAAGGGACAGACTCTCAAAGGGAGGTGGAGAGAAAGAGGGGAAGGAGACTGGGAGACAGGGGGGGAGGGAGAGGGGGGAGAGGAGAGAGAGGGAAGAGACAGAGGGGGCGTGAATGGAGAGAGAGAAGAGGGAGGGGAGGGGGGAGAGAGAGGGGGGAGTGAGGTGGGAGAGGGAGGGAAGAGAGAGAGGGGTGAGAGGGAAGAAGAAAGAGGGAGAGAGAGGGGGGGTGGAGAGGGAGGAGTGGGTAGGAGAGAATGGGAGAGAGAGGGGGGGAAGAGAGGGGTGGGTAAAAGAGAGAGGGGGAAAGAGAGAGATGGGGGCAAAGAGAAAGGAGATAGACAGAGGAGAAAGAGAGAGGGAGAGGGAGAGAGAGAGAGAGAGAGAGAGAGGGAGAGAAAGAGAGAGGGAGAGGGAGAGAAAGAAAGAGAGAGAGCGAGAGAGGGAGAGATGGAGTGAGAGAGAGAGAGAGAGAGAGAGAAATAGAGTGAGAGAGAGGGGGGAGAGAGAGGAGAGAGAGGGAGGGAGAGAGGGGGGAGAGAGAGAGAGAGAGAGAGGGGGAGAGAGAGAGAGAGAGAGAGAGTGAGAGAAGAGAGAGAGGGGGAGAGAGAGAGTGGAAGAGAGGAGAGAGGGGAGAGAGAGAGAGAGAGAGGGGGAGAGAGGGGAGAGAGAGAGAGAGAGAGAGAGAGAGAGAGAGAGAGAGGGAGAGAGAGAGAGGGAGAGAGAGGGAGAGAGAGGGAGAGAGAGAGAGAGAGGGGGAGAGAGAGAGAGAGCGAGGGAGAGAGAGAGAGAGGGGAGAGAGGGAGAGAGAGAGAGGGAGAGAGAGAGAGGGGAGAGAGAGAGGGAGAGACAGAGAGAGAGAGAGAGAGAGAGAGAGAGAGAGAGAGAGAGAGAGGGGGAGGAGAGAGAGAGAGAGAGGGGGTGGAGAGGAGAGAGAGAGAGAGAGAGGGGGGAGAGAGAGAGAGGGATGAGAGTGGGATAGAGAGGCAGAGCTTCCAACTCCCATGCATTTCGCCAAATTCTCACGCTGATTTCTCTCGCTCTGTTGTGAGAAATTCTGTGATCAACGAAAATTTAAAAACTCATATCAACTGCATGGGCCACGGGTGTTGGAAGCAGAAGCAACGGAGGAGACAGATGCGGACGGGGAGCAGGGCTGGCAAGTGTTTGCCGGGTTGGTGAGTCTCTCACTGCAGCTCCGGCCATGGAGCAGCCTCAGTGCAAGGCATCAGAAGCGTTGTGCCGCTGCCGTGAGAGTCTCTGTGTTGCGAGGTGACCGGCATGGATCGGGCTGCGACTCGGTGCATCCAGGAGGACAACCAGTGGCTGCTGGAAGTAAGTACCCAAGCAGTGGGTAGATACGGTGGAAGATAGTGGACTTCAAATGGGGGTGGTTGGTGAATTCTCTGCCCACAGAAGGCAGTGCAGGCCAATTCACTGGATGTTTTGAAGAGAGAATTGCATTTAGTTCTTGGGGCTAACAATATCAAGGGATATGGGGAAAAAACAGGAAAGAGGTACTGATTTTAGATGATTAGCCATTATCGTATTGAATGGCAGTGCTGGCTCGAAGGGCCGATGGCCTATTCCTGTATCAATTTTCTATGTTTCTATGCTTGAGTATATGGCAATAAAACTCGATCACTTGATTTTGAAGCATTCATGCATGGTGGAGGTATAATGTAGTCATAGAGTGATACAGTGTGAAAACAGGCCCTTCGGCGCAACTTGCCCACACCCGCCAACATGTCCCAGCTACGCTACCTGCTTTTGGTCCATACCTCCAAACCTGTCCTATCCATGTATCAGTCTAACTTTTTCTTAAATGTTGGGATGATCCCTGCCTCAACTACCTCCTCTGGCAGCTTGTTCCATACACACATCACCCTTTATGTGGATATAGTTAACCCTTAAAAAGTTACCTCTTAAAAACACTAATCACACAATCATACATCTACAATGCACTAAAGCATGATTTTAATACATCAAATTTCAAAAAGTTCCTACCCTGGGAGGGAGACACCCTTCTTCTACACCCTCTTCCCACTCGGTTGCTCCACTCCCTCACCGGGTACCCCCAAGGTCAGTGATCAGTGATCGCTCAGCCTGCCCAAATTCAAAAAAGTTCCAATCAAGTGTAAGGTAAAAGGCTCGCTACAATATGCACCATATTGCACAAATTCAAGCTGAAAAATGCAAAAGTTCTAGGAGAAAGGAGGGAGTGAGTAGAGAGAGAGAGAGGAGGGAGAGAGTGTGTAGAGAGAGAGAGAGAGGAGCGAGAGGAGAGAGAGAGAGGGGAAAGAGAGAGGAGAGAGAGGGAGAGTCCCTGTGTCTCTTAGAGAGGAGGAAGAGAAGAGAGAGGGAGAGAGGAAGAGAAGGGGAGAGAGAGGAGAGGGAGAGACCCTGTGTCTATTAGAGAGGGGAGAGAGGAGAGGGAGAGGAGAGAGGGGCTAGAGAGGAGAGAGGAGGAGAGTGAGGTGGGAGGGAGAGAGGGGTTAGAGATGGGAGGGAGGGGGAGAGAGGGGGAAAAGAGGGGAAGAGAGGAGAGAGGGAGGGAAAGAGAGAAGGAAGGGGAGAGAGGGGAGAGAGAGAGGGGGGGTAGGGGAGGGAGGGGGGAGGGGGGAGATAGAGGGGGAGAAGAGAGAGAGGGGAATAGGAGAGAGTGGAAGAGGGGAGAGAGGGAGAGAGGAGAGAGAGAGGGGGAGGGGAGAGAGAGAGAGAGAGAGAGAGAGAGAGAGAGAGAGAGAGGGAGAGAGAGAGAGAGGGAGTGGGAGAGAGAGAGAGAGAGAGGGGGGGAGAGGGAGGGAGGGGGGGAGAGGAGGGAGGGGGGGGGAGAGAGGGGGATAGCGAGGCAGGGCTTCCAACTCCCATGCATTGAGCGTGAGAATCACGCATGTTGCCAAATTCTCACGCTGATCATAAATTTCTCACTGTGAGAAATTCTGTGATCGACGAAAATTTCAAAACTCATATAAACCGCATGAGCCATGGGTGCTGGAAGCAGAAGCAGCGGCGGGGACAGATGCGGACTGGGAGCGGGGCTGGCGAGTGTTTGCCGGGCTGGCAAGTCGCTCACTGCAGCTCTGGCTATGGAGCAGCCTCAGGTGCCCTCTAAATCCACCATTTACAGGTGCCCTCCTCTAAATCCACTATTTACAGGTGCCCTCCTCTAAATCCCATTTATAGGTGCCCTCCTCTAAATCCACCATTTACAGGTGCCCTCCTCTAAATCCACTATTTACAGGTGCCCTCCTCTAAATCCACCATTTACAGGTGCCCTCCTCTAAATCCACCATTTACAGGTGCCCTCCTCTAAATCCCATTTATAGGTTTCCTTCCCTAATTCACCATTTTAAAGATGATCACAAAATAATATAATTTTATTGTTCTGATAATAATAATCTGATTAGTAGATGTTCGGTCGAGACCCTTCTTCAGACTCACGGGAGAGTTATGGGTGATGATGTAAAGAAAACTGAACAAAAGATATTCAAGTAACAATGATAAAGGAAACAGGCCATTGCTGGGTGTGATCAAGCTGGTGCGAGAGATAGAGAGGGGGAACGCCGGGGCTATCTGAAGTGAGCAATCCCCGCAAACTAACACTATCCTAAAATTCCTACTTGCAGTAAACACAGCACTGTCCATAATATAATAAACAAATAAAATAAATAATATAATAAACAAGAATATATATATTACACACACACATACTGAACATTTTTTTCTTGTTTATTATATTATTTATTTTATTTGTTTATTATATTATGGACAGTGCTGTGTTTACTGCAAGTATATATACTGCAGTAACTCCAGAGGCTGGTTTAAACCAAGGGATAGAAAGTGAGGAAATGTTGGGGCTCTGAAGTTAGCTCAGACGACCAATAAATCCCAACTAACCAAATTTGGGAATTCCCTAGCTCCCATATATCAGGACAAGTTGTACCGAATAAAACTGGCTGAACGTACCTTACGCCGAAGATGTAGTCAATCCGTCAGCTGAAAAAAAACCCCATAAAGTGCAAGTTCATTTCAGTTCAGTTCAGATTATTGTCATGTGTACTGAGGTACAGTGAAGAGCTTTTGTTGCATGCTAAGCAGCCAGCGGGAAGACAATACATGTTAAGGGTATAACGTTTCATGCAAGGTGAAGCCAGCAAAGATAGTCTGAAGGTCATCAATGAGGTAGATAGTAGATCAGCACTACTCTCTGGTTGTGGTAGAATGGTTCAGTTGCTCGATACCTACTGGGAAGAAATTGTCCCTGAATCGAGAGGTGTACGTTTTTACACTTCTATACCTTTTGCCCTGATGGGAGAAGGGGGAAAGAGGGAGTGGCCAGTGTGACTTGGTGTGTGAATCATTAAACTGTGGTAGAATTTAGAACAGGCCCTTCGGCCCACAACGTCCGTGCTGATCATGATGCCAAGTTAAATTAATCTCCTCTCCCTGCACGTGATCCATACCGCTCCATTTCCTGCATATCCATTAAACCCATGATTGTTTGGCAGAGCAGAATTAATGCGCTGAATGGCCTAATTAACCTTTACATCCCCTCTCTCTGTCCCACCACCTCCACCTAGCCTAGTTGTCCGACTAGTCTAACTCGCCGTGCTTAGTTTCACTGTTCATTTCCACTCAACACCTTCTCCACAGCCAACAAAGGACCATTGTGGGTTCCAACTTTCCTTGGTGCCAACTCTCACGCATTGACCGTGAGACACGCATTTCGCTAAATTCTCATGCTAATCACAGAATTTCTCACGCTCAAAAATATATATATATTTTTGTGAATAAATAAATAGTCACGTACAATTCAATTCGCCCAAGGCTTCCAGATCTCCTCCATGCTCACCAATGAGAATAGTTTTCTGTCGGCAGGTTTCCCGTAAAGAACGAGCAATTTGATTGGCTTAAGCCCATCGCACACTATTTAAAATGGCAAAAAAACAAAATCTGCAGGTGCTGGAAATTCAAAATAAAGCACATTGTTTTAGAGGTGAGTAAAAGCCATGAGGAGAATATATAAGGTGAATGCATAGTCATTTCCCCGGGATATGTGATTCACGAACTAGAGGGAATTGGGTTAAAGCAGGGCTAAAATACCGGCCCGCGAAGGGGTCCAATCCGACCCGCGGGATGATTTGGGGAAAAAAAGTACTTTAGTTTAGAGCAATGATCATAGATTTTTAGTTTAGAGTCTAAACTAAACTACACAGATTTCCTTCTACCTGTAGGAAAAGTTGGGATGAAGTGTCTGTTTCCATACTGTAAGACTATGACACATTGTAGAACAAGTGCAATTGCTCTGGAGAGGACCTAGGGGCGATTTATGAACATGTTGGCAGGCTGGAATATTTTTTTTTACTTTGAAGAAAGATTTGATAACTGGGATTGTATTCTCTGCAGCAACGGTGAAGAAAAGATTTAGTTGAGGTGAATAATATTATGAGAATAGGAAGTAATATTGAGAATAGTGTGAGAGTGTGTGTCAGTGTGTTTGAGAGTGTGTCAGTGTGTGGCAGTGTCTGTGAGAGTGTGTGTGAGAGCATATGTGTGTATGTGAGGGTGTGTGTGTGTGTGAGTGAATGTGTGAAGATATGTCTGTGTGAGTGTGAGTGTGCGTCAGGTTGTGTGTAAGAGTGCTTAACAAAGAGTGTAGGAAGGAATTGCAGGTGCTGGTATAAACTGAAGATAGACACATAAAGCTGGAATAACTCAGCGGGACAGGCAGCATCTCTGGAGAGAAAGATTGGTGGTGTTTCGGGCCGAAACCCTTCAGACTGAAGAGGTTGAAAACCTGCCATATAGATGTAAAACACAATGACTGTAGATGTGTGTTATCTAAGTAAGGGCAGAAATCAGAATCATATGTTCATCTTCATTGACGTGACACCTTAATAAATGTATTACAGAAAAAATAATTGAATGGGGTGGCACGGTGGCGCAGCGGTAGAGTTGCTGCCATACAGCACCACAGACCCAGATTTCATCCTGAATATGGGTGGTGTCTGTACAGTATTTGTACATTCTCCCTATGACCACATGGGTTTTCGCCGGATATTCCAGTTTCACACACATCCAACAGAAGGTTAATTGGCTTGTGTAAATTGTCCCTGGCATGTAGGATAGAACTGGTGTAAGGTAGATTGCTGGTCAGCGTGGACTTGGTGGGTCGAAGGGCCTGTTTCTATATATATATACTAGACTAAGTGGGATCCATTGGGTCCCAGCATCACAAGGGAGGGCTGGTCACCAACGCAATATTCCACCTCTCCACCAATTCCAATACTGCTCGCCAGTGGGGGGGCTGTCTGTTGCGCTAGTATGGGTGTTGTGGGCTGAAGGTACTGGTTTCCAGAGGGCTAGTATAGACATTGTGGGCCGTATAGATGCTTGGGCAGGCTTCTAACTGTTGCAACAATTTTAAAAGCCAAGGCAAGGCAAACAATTGGGCTGCAGCCACCCGACAACCAAAATTCATTTTGTGAACACAAACTTGTTAAAAAACGGCGTGGCAAACAATTGGGCTGCAGACACCCAACAACCAAAATTCATTTTGGGAACAAACTTTTCAAAAAGGGCTGCAGCCACTTTACAGCCGCATCGAGGGGACTCACCGTGGAGTAGACGTGCGTTCAGTGTTATTCGCAGCTCAGAGAGCCGAGACCCTCTAGCTTCCTGGGTCTGGCAGAGACTGAGTGAGGCACGACACTTCCTGGTTTTATAGTCCATCCCCCTGCCGCCAGCGGGGGCAGCAGAGAGAATGGGGAATTTTGTAAAAACATTAATATCTCTCATTTTTCATCGACGGAAAAAATCCTCGTAAGGCGGAGGGGGGCTCTGAGCGAGGTGGCCAAAAATGACGGCCGTAGGTAGCGGCATTCTATCGGAAATCGCAGCACAGTCGGCCAAAAGCGGTCAAGATCAGAGATTTAGTAATATAGATATATATATATGTGTGTGTTTTACGTACATATCTTAATTTCATTGAACCATATACTTGGTTGAATATGTGGCATTATTTTCGTCTTGTTTCTATCGTCAAAGGGTAAGGTTGATTGATTTATTTGTGCAGAACAGTGATGGAAGTCTGACTCCTCTTGCTGCCCTGTTTCTGATTTTTTTTCTCTATTCCATACATGAATATAGTGTGGAATGTAATTAGGAATGTAATTTAGTCTACCCTTATTTATACCTAATTCAATTTAAAACATAAATGTTGCGTTCGAGTGTAAATTAGAAGTCGCTACAGTATGCACCAGATTGCACAATTTCAAGCTGAAAAATGCAAAAGCCCCTCCCCCCCTTCATGTTTCATCCTAGGAAAAGCAAAATATCTAAACAGAGGGCCTATTTTAATTCCCACACTTCACCAGCAAACGGTGAGGTCTGCTCAGGAGCAGGTGGTCATCTGGCAATGGGCTTCATGGCACTAAAGAAAAGCTGAACAACAAGCAAGAAATACCAAAGATAGACACAAAATGCTGGAGTAACTCAGCGGGTCAGGCAGCATCACTCGAGTAGCTTAGATGATGTTTCAGGTTAGAACACTTCTTCAGCCTAATTGTAGTGTCCTGAGCTGTTGAGTTTCTCCAACATTCTATCTATGATACATCTATCTATCTGCATAGTATGAACTAGCATCTGCTGTTCCCTTTTTATTACATTTTGTATTGAGCAATTAATTTGGTCCTGGCGCTTTCAGTTGCTATTTAATTGATAATACCCAGTTCGAAAGATGGTGGCTTCATATCTACAGTGGATATAACATACCATTGTTAAATGTGATTTGTTAGAACATAGAAACGTGCAGCACAGGAATGGCCCTTATGGCCCACAGATTAACACTTCCATGTGTCGATCTAAAATTCTCTTAAATGCCACTATCGTATCTGTCTCCACTACCTCAGCAATACATTGTAGGCTCCCACCACCCTCTGTGTAAAAAATAAACCTTGCCCACACTTCTCCATGAAACTTTCTCCCTCTCGCCTTCTAGCTAATGTATGCCCTCAAGTGTTCAAAATTTCTAGCCTGTGGAAAAGGTTCTGAGTGTGTGCCCTATCTGTCCTCTCATAATTTTATATATTTCTGTCGTCCCCCCTCAATCTCTGATATTCAAGAAAAATCAATCCAAGTCGATCCAACCTCTGCAACTGAGGTTTTATTGATAGGATAGGCTTTGACGATGTGATTTCCCCATGTTTTATGCACAGAAGCTCGTCCAGTTTGAGTTTGATTTAGTGTGATTTATCCAGTGTGAATGTCATTGTGAGTGTGATTTTTGTTGAAATAGATAGGTTGCGGACTGTGGATTTGAAATTTTCATTTTAAATGGTCTCCATGCAATTGCATCCATGCAGTTTTAGTTAAAATTTCCTCCATGCTTTCAGCTATGTACTCAAAGTGATAAAATACCGATACTTTCGCATTTTGACTTAGACATATAAGCCACAGATATATGCTTTGCCAAAAGTTAGGTTTAAAATCGAAAGTGAGCCGGATAAATCTGGTCAAGATGGTCGTCCTACCTAAATTCCTGTATCTTTTCCAGTACGTCCCAATACTTATCACTAAATCTTTTTTTGATAAATTCGAAAGGACAATATCTAAATTTTTATGGGGTAGCAAACCGGCTAGAATCCGAAAGGCGATACTGCAGTCTCCTAAGAGTGACGGCGGTTTGGCACTTCCTGTCTTTAGGCGATACTATTGGGCAGCTAACTTGCAAAAACTCTTGTATTGGATGAATGATGATTGTGACCACCTACCGACCTGGGTACTCATGGAAAAGGCGAGTTCACATCTCCCGCTGCGGTCTGTCCTATGCTCCCAACTCCCCCTTTCTATAACATCTGTGGGTGCAGGCCCAATTGCGTCCCTCTCGCTCAAGATATGGAGTCAACTTAGGAAAAACTTTGGTTTACAAGGGCCTTCCATCTTGACCCCACTGCTTAAAAACCACATCTTTAAACCTTCAAGTACAGACCACACATTCAAAACCTGGCATAGCAACGGTATCAATAGTATCAAAAACCTATACAAGGATGGCATCTTTTCGTCTTTTGCGGAGCTCTCGTCCAACTATAGCTCCCAAACGCCCACCTTTTTCGTTTTTTCCAGATTAGGGATTTTGTGAAGAAGATATTCCCCAATTTCCCAAATCGCCCCCCTGAAACCCTGACCGATACCATCTTAGCTCTAGATCCCAACCGGAAGAAATGCAATGCGTCTGTTTTGTACAACTTGTTAGGGTCGGTTATATTGAAACCAGCTGGACAACGTTTACCTCTTTAAAAGCTGCGTGGGTGGGCGAAAAGGCTGAATAGCCGAAACTGGAGGGTGGGAGGAGACCAGCAATGGAACTCTGCCTTGGGACTTGATGTTCATGCCATTCTTCCTCCATTGTGCCTCCCCATCCTGCTCCCCTGCTGTCTCCTAATCCAATGCTAAAGTCCTTCACAAAGTCCACGACACAAGTTCAAGATTATCTTGAATTTAACCCACTGTTAGGGACAACTGCAACAGATCTAATCAATCTCCTGCCAACCATAACCATATGTTTTAGTCTTGCCCTAAGCTAGCAGCCTTTTGGAGGAGTGATTTTGACTTGATAAGCAGAGCCTACGGCCAGACTATTCCTCCAAACCCACTGTCAGCCATTTTCGGTACCCCTCCCAACACCAACCTCTCTGTTGCATTGAAACGGTTTCTAGCATTTACAACCTTGTTAGCCCGGAGACTGATCTTGCTTAACTGGAGGCTCACCTGTCCCCCGACACACACCTGCTGGATTAAGGAGGTGCTTCACAATTTAAAGCTTGAAAAACTTAGGTTCTCTCTCAAAGGCTCTACCAAGACATTCCTAGATACATGGAACCCTTCCTTGGAACTTGTTAACTCTCTCAACTTGTCCCCAGACTCGGAAGAGGACTGAGTGCTCTCCACCATTGTTCTGCTGCAGCTGCTCTCCCCTTAACCCCCCCCCTCCCCAAAACTTATTTATTTAATTACTTACTTATTTACTGTTATTAATGACCCCTTTTTTTTTTTAGTACTTTTTGTTTTGTTTATCTTACCATATTTGTGTGGATGTGTATGTATGTGAGTGTTGTTTGTCCCCGTTTGGTTCCGACCTTATTCGGGTGGGTTGAAGGTGGGTATGGGTAAGGGCTTTGAGGGTCACTTACATACTGTTGCACAATTATGCCTTGACTGTCACTGTCTGTTATCATTGTATGTATGCAAATTGCTGTGAAATTCAAATAAAAAGATTTAAATCATAAAATCGAAAGTGAAAATGCTTAGTTCCAGGATAACCTATCCAGTTATTTAAACCATTTTATTGGAACACCATCACCCCAGGAAAATATACAGCTAACCAACAATTAGCAAAAACATCAAATAATACAAGATAACTGCACAAATCCACAATATTGTTAAATAATCTAAATGTGTTTGAACTGGCCCACCTGTATCCGCAGAGAAGAATTTAAAAATATTAGCCTTCAGTTGGAGCACAGGAAAAGAAGATAGCAAAGTAATTAGTGTTCTTACTGTTCATGCAATGACAAAGCCAATCATATATGTGGGATTGGGTTCAGGATTCAAACACCAACAACTAAGCAGTACTATAGTTGTTGTGGAGGAGCTGTATTAATATCACTTTCAAATATTTCTATGCATTCTGGCTGTTTGAGTTATTGAGCATTTACATCAGGTGACATTAAACAGCAAGAATGCTGTCGTAGTCACAGAATGCCAAACGACTGATTTGATTATTGTACATGTATTTGTGTTATTGCATTAATGGCCCTCTAAAATGGCAGGAATAATAATTTAATTGTGCTGTTCCCAGTACAATTTACCTCTCTTCACCTAAAGATGGTTTTCCAAGTTCTTGGGCTAGCTGATTGTCTGTAAATTTTTTTTGTGCAATAATAGTATTCTGGGGAAGTCATGAAATATAGTTAAGAAGTAAAACAATAATCTAAAATCCAACTGCATGGATCCAGTTGGACCTTACGATGACTGGGCAGGACGTTCTCTTTAATACTTTCCAATTTGCCATGAGCAGGAATAACCATCTACGTGCAACATAACTTGTGAAAGAGCATGTTAATAGCTGCATTATACTTGATCTGTTTGCCATTTGCACCTGCTCCTTGCTCCACTTACATTTTGCAGGCCTATGGCTATCTGGCCATCACTGTCAAAGATGGAGTCATGGATGGGGAAACAGGCCCTTCAGCCCAACTTGCCCACATTGGCCAATATGTCCCAGCTACACTAGTCCCACCTGCCAGCATTTGATCCATATCTCTCCAAACCCGTCTTATTCATGTACCTATTTTTAATCTTTGATAATTGGGAACAATTGGAGAAAAAACACTTGAAATAAATATATATATATTTTAAACTAATTATCTTACAAAAGAATAAGAACTTTGCTCAAAATTGTTTTCAGGTTTTATTGTCTAAAAATAAATTGAAGAGAAACAAACTGCGTCCGTGCACTAAACCTATTCAATTGAAGTTGGTGACCCCATTCATGAAAGTGGTCACACTACGTACACCAGGTTTCCCAGGCATAAAGCTGTGAGCCAGAATGCAAAGTGCTCCTGGCCCCTTGGCTCAGCATGTTGGCCCTCTGCCCCAAACACAGGACTGAATCGGGTAGCAGAATAGGAAGTTTGAATGTGCCAATGTTGACCTTAAACTCATCCCTGACTTCTGCATCTAAATGCTTTGGCATGGAGGTCAGAGGTAAACTGATTTCAGCACATCTGGCTAGCAAAAATTATCTTGCTACTGTTCTCTTTTGAATTAGTCAGCAGAAGGTACATATGATTCAGGCCAATAAGCTTGTTAATAAAAACATATTGGCAATGACGGTAAGTAAGCTATTATATTTGGTTTATTATTGTCAAGACAATAATTGCTATCCAATCCAATCATACTGTGCATGAGTACAATCAAATCATTCAGAAGTCCAACAGGAATGCAAAATATTGTAATACAGTTACAGAGAAAGTACAGATTTTAAAAACAGTGCAAAGTCCACAATTAGATAGTTTGTGTGATTGTGAATATACCCGCAGCTTATGAGAGCACCATTCAGTGACCCAATAGCATGGAGGAAGCAGTTCCTTTTATATCTTCTTCCTGAAGGGAGAAGGGAGAATAAAAAATTACCAGGGTGTAAGTGGTCGTTGACTATTTTGGTTGCTTTCCTAAGGTAATGTGAACTGTAGATGGAGTCAATGATGGGAAGGCTGGTCTATGTGATGGACCAGGCTACATCCACAACACTTTGAATTTCTTATGGTCTTGGTTAGAGATATTGCCAAACAAAGTTGTGATGCATCCTTGTATAATTGTACTTATTATGAGGCAAATATCTGAAAACATTAATGAAAGGCATTCCACAGGTTCTTGCAGTAGGTCCTCACTAGGGTTATACGTGTAGCAATATCAGCGAATAAAAGCTTTCTGAATACTACTTCTCTGACTTTAGTTTTCACCTTCAGTCATGACAGGTTAAAGCATTTACTATTTAATTTTGAATATAGGTACAATCCACTGTCCATGTCTTTTAAACATGTGTTTTAAAAGTACAATGAAGACCACTTTTCACCTCAATGCTGATGAAGGTGGGATGCATTTTCCAAGTTGGAATTTGATGATATCCAATGGTGATATTTCTTTCTTGCAAATACATTTTAACACAACGGGGCATCTGCATGCTTCTGTTTACAATGGCATCACCATGTATGAATTAAGAGGTGCAATTTAATTGACAAAGGGTCCCAAAGTTTTCTTCAGACTGTTGTATAGGACTGTCATGTTTCCTGCCTATGAGGTTATATCTCATAGGGAATTGGTCTATTACTGCAATTATCTTGCTTTGGTGCACTCTGTTGTTCAAGAGAACCTCTGATCTTCATTTTGATTAAAAGGAATAGCTCTATTTTCTGCAAATCGGTTGTTATTTATGGGCCTATTTTCCCCAGGTCTGGCTTTGGCAACTTCATGAATTGCTGATATTAAAACTACCCTGTCATCCTCCACCTGCGTGGTAGTGGTCTCTTTGATTTGCAGTATTCAAGAGCTTTCATAAACTCTTACCATTTCCGCATGTTCTTCGAGGTCTTGGAGTCAGATCTCCCGTGGATTTTGTTCTCTGTGGTCTCATAGCTGTAACCTTCCCATTGCTAATGAGTTCAAGTTCAAGTTCACATTTATTGTCACATGCCCCAATTATGGTACAGTGATATTTGAGTTACCATGCAGCCATACAAGTAAAAAGAACACAATACACGATAGAATTTAACATAAACATCCTTCACAGTGGAATCAACATTCCTCACTGTGATTGAAGGCAATAAAGTTCAGTCAATCTTCCTCCTTTATTTACCCGTGGTCGGGGCCTTGAACCCTCCGCAGTCGCCGCTATGGACGGCCCGATGTACAAGTCCTCTCGTAAGGATGATCAAAACTGTAAAATGTCAAGATGTTTCTGGATGAATGAATGGCTTCAACGGTCTGTCTTGTCTATAACTTCCTTGAGACCTCTGACTCAAAATCTTCTTTGTGTAACAAATAGAGAGAGAGAGAGCAAGATGTAGACATCAGACTATTTTGTATTTGTGTGAAAATGATTGAATGATTGTTAATAATATTATTTTGGCTGATGAAAATAGCTCATGTGCTTTGATACTCTGCACTGTTCAAATTGAATGCTAACTGAGCTGAATAACAGGACATTACCCTTTGGTTTCAAATGATCACCTCTCTGACTTTTAAATTCCTGCATATCTCCCGAGTTCATGATTTTTTTTCAACACTAAACATGAATCCCCCGGAATCTTCTTTAATGGCATTTCTCACCATCTTTATTTTCCTCCTTAAATTCTCACCAATTAATCTTTGGTAAAATAATCAAAAACAAGACCTTATCACACTGACACAGAAATAAAGAGAGATATTATTGATAATGTGTTGCAGAAATTAGTTTACAGATTTGTCACACTTGTGTTCAGTTATAAACCTATAATATCATGAGGCACTTCGTCTTGAAGAGCAATGACTAAAAATTCACACAAGCGGCACTTGCCTTTTGGGTGCTAACCAGGCTATCGAATAGTCCATTATTACAGGAAGGCCGCTCATGTTTGTTTATTTGCATGCTGGTGGAAGTGCTGGTGCGGTCATCAGGATCACATGTTGGGAATATTGAATACGTTGGGGTTCTGGGTTTTCTCTGCAAGCAAATTTCTCCACTATATGCGAAAGGGAAAAGGATCTTTCCACCTCTTCGCTGCCAGAAACAGAGAATATCAGTACCCTTTCAATAGTTTCATTCATTCTTTTCAGAATTCTCTCCACATGTGTCCATGCGAACATAGTCCATCCAAGGGACTCTATCTTGATTTAAGTGGCAGCATGATTAATATCCAGTATGCTCCCCACACCTCTACCTCAACCAATCCAAAATTAATGGAGCCATTGGGGAGAGCCAGGAGTACTGCTTGATTGCATCACTGAAACAATTCCCAATGTGTTAAATGAGTTCATGTTCATTCATCTATGGCTGGGCACGATGGGAATACTAGCTCTGAGGTCCAGCTGTGCTTGATCTAAATGAAAGACGCAAAGTGCTGGAGTAACTCTAGGGGTCAGGCAGCATCCCTGGAGAACATGGATTGGATCTGGACGATTCTTCGGACTTGATCCAACCTGCTCCCTCCTCCCTTGCCAGCTCTGTACTTGGGGCTTTTAAAGCCCTGTGTGTCCTTACATTTTTGAGAGCCTCGGCCGTTTTCCAAAGTCGAGTAATCCCAGGGCAATGACTCAGCTCTTATTGCCAACCCTATGACCTTATCCTAAAGAGCCGTGAAGGCCTTTTGATGGTTCATTCTGTCAAAGGCATTCTTACTTGTTTTTAATTGACTCTGAACACTTAAATGATTTTGAAATATTGAAATGATGAGAGAACTGCAAAAATTGAGTTTTTAGTAGATCAATTATACCCACACTGTTCAATAAGAGTTGGCAGTCCCAATTAAATAACTGGGACTATGCTACACTTGTTAAGTCCAACTCGAATAAAACTGAAGGGCAGCAGTGGTGGTGTATGCTTCCCATTGCAGACACGATGGGGTGGCATGGTGCTGAGGCATGGTGCTGAGTTGCTGCCTCAGTGCCAGAGACCCGGGTTTGATCCAGATTACGGGTGCTGTATGTGCAGAGTTTGCACATTCACTCCGTGACTTGCGTTGGTTTTCACCGAGATCTTTGGTTTCCCCCCACACTCCAAAGACGTTCTGGTTTGTAGGTTAATTGGCTTGGTATTAATGTAAAATTGTTTCCAGTGCGTGTAGGGTAGTGTTAATGTGTGGGGATCGCTGGTCAGTGTAGACTTGTTGGGCCAAAGGGTCTGTTTCTGTGTTGTAACCCTAAACTAAACGTAGTTCTGTCCATGGGTCACTGGAAAAAGCCATGTACATTTTTAGGCCCCGGTCTTTTCATTTGGGTGATCAGCCCGTAATCCCACTTGATACTTCATGGTGATGAGGGAGATTCATCTTGTGCTTATTGTTGAGGTGGATGCTTGGTCAGTGTTGTGTGTCGCCTCCCCTGCCCCTCGTGGACTGTGCACACTCTATATCTTTTCTCCAGCTGCTGAATGGGAGCCTTTTACTTGATCTCTGGGGGCTGCCTGAATACAGCAGGAAAGGTAGAATGAGGCAAAGTTTAAACGGAACAGCCTTCTCTTGATCAAGCTATTGAAAGACCAATTACATGACTATCAACTGCCCTAAGTTTGAACATCCTTGTTTGACTCCAAGCATTTGTTTTCACTTTGAGATAAGGAAAGTAGCAATTTGAAAATAGTAAACAAAAGCAACATAAATATTATTCTGCAGCGATCTTTTTGTCCCTGGATGAGGAATATTTGGACTACATTTGCAGAATCACACTCTAGAGATTTGCCTCAGTAGAATGTGCTTTAGAGAGAGAGAGACTTTTTTGACAAAAGGGTGAAATGTGCTGTTGTTGTTTGCTAAATGCATAGAGAGTTAATATGAAATTACTGAAAGTACAGATTTAGCTTGCCATTTGGGGTATAATTGCGTCTCTAACATGATAGTCGCTGCCATGCGTACTCATCTCCATTAAAGGCTTGGAGTGGGTTGGCACTCTGCAGCACCTAGATGCCTGACATTGGGAGCAAGGCAGGGGACCCGCTGGGCCTTGGATATTGCACATAAAGTCCTGCACTTAGGATGTTTGAATTAGTAAGACAAGTTATACCCTTTAAAAGAAGGACACCCAGCACACCCTGCATCTTCCTGTCTCTGCCATGCAGCAGATGGCGCTGCTGTCATTTTCCTCATCTTCATTTCCTGACTGAACCAGGGTAAACTCCCCAACAGGTAGTTCCAGTTCTCCCAATTTTTGCTAGCCCTTGCTGTCTCCTCCCCTTCCTTAACCCTCGAGCTGTCTCCTCCCATCCCCCCGCCCTCGGGCTCCTCCTCCTCCCTTTTTCCTTCCTTCTCCCCCCCCCCCCCCATCAATCTGAAGAAGGGTTTCGGCCCGAAACATCGCCTATTTCCTTCGCTCCATAGATGCTGCTGCACCCGCTGAGTTTCTCCAGCAATTTTGTGTACCTTCGATCTTCCAGCATCTGCAGTTCCTTCTTGAACAGGTAGTTCCAGATATTCCCTTTTTGCTGACTATAGATGACTGTTCAGGGAATAGTATAGTACTCACCTTCTAAGTGAAAACCATAGATTTTCCTGGATAACTTTGACAATATTGTGAGGTCTTAAAAAAAGTGCCATAAGGTCATCCAGTGTGTTTCAGAAGATATTTTGGAGCATTGACTGAAATAGTGACCACCTTTTAATTAGTGAATATGTCTTCATGAGCACTTAAGAGGAAATTGACATGAACCTGACTCCCAAACAACAGCTCTCTATTAGGTGAGGGTATTTGTTGAAGTACTAACCAACCATTGCGAGTGGAAGGCAATACAGCATTGGTGGAGACTCATAGTCATAGAGCCAATACTGCATGGAAAGTGGACCTTCTACCCAACTTGCCCATGTTGACCAAGATGCACCATCTACACTCGTTCCACTTTCCTGTGTTCGGCCCATATCCCGCTAAACCTTTCCTATCCATGAACCTGTCCAAATATATTTTAAATGATATAATAGAAGCTGCCTTAATTACCTCCTTTTGACTTTAGAGATACAGGTACAGCAGGGAAACAGGCCTTTCACCCACTGAATCTGCGCCGACCAGTGATAATCTCGTAAACTAGAACTATCTTACCCACTAGGTACAATTAAAAGTTTTAGCAAAGCCAATTAATCTACAAACCGCTCTAGGCGGTAATCTGTAGGCCGCTAGGTGGCGGTCGAAGATCTAAAGTCCCCGCCGCACCGTAGCCAGAAGCACCGCAGACCGCAGGGCCAGCGGTCGAAGCTCCTCTTCAGGGATCCCCGGCGAGGGAACCCGCCCTGGATGGTAAGTCCCCGCCGCGCCAGCGATTAGAAGTAGGCCGCGGGCCGGCGGTCAGAGCTCTTCTCCTCCGGGGTCCCCAATGAGGGATCCCAGGATCCGGACGCCGCGCCCGCTGAAGCTCCGCAGACCGCGGCTTCAGGCTGCCGCGGGCCAGAGAAAACGGAGTGTTCCCCTCCAGCGACCCACTGGGAGGGCTCGCCGGAGGGCTGAAGCCCCGGGCTCGTCTCCGGGAAAGGCTGCACCGATCCTCTGTGTTAGGCCGCGAGGGAGGGACATGGAAACAGTTGCCTCTCCGTGGAGGAGGCGACCAAAGCGGTTTCCCTCTTACTGAGATCCATAAGCGTGGAGAGAGGTTTTGCAATAGTGAAAGAGGAAATTTTGATTGTCCAACAAAGGAAAGGAAAGAAAAGTCCTTGCAAATGAGGCAACACACTGTCAGGCTATGATATCGGGAATGCTCTCAGATGTAATTTTACTGATCAATTTAAAATTTTCTTTCCAGTAAAAGCTGGTTGAACAATTTAATTAGGATCAAGGAAGAATGGGATATGAAACGGAATTGGCATTCTGCATCTTCAATCACGAGAGCCTTGCCATTGATTGAGGTTCTCCTGCAATGGCTTAAAGGGATGTGTGTCTTCCGTTGGTTTGCCATGGAGCCAATTATACAATTCTATATACAAATGAGGAAAGAAGTATCATTGGGTGATAAGCTTGTCATGATTGTATTGCTGGCAGCATTTGCAAATTGTGAGGAGTGCATGATGTTTACAGTAATGCTCAGTGTTTGAGGTGAATTGATTCAACAAATATGCATTTGATCTCCACGTAAGGAAATTTTTTTGTTGTAGTGATGAGTGGTGCATTGAGAGTATCTGAGGTGAGTATGAAACCTTGTGAGAGACAACATTGTGGGAATTGCATTTACTCTTCTTGACTAGTGTGAGATTATTTGACTTGTTTCGGCGCTGCATCCATGGTTTTCGTAGCTTCTTGCAATAACTACTGCTCCCATAGTGTCTGTCTTGGGAACCTCACAATATTGGCACCTTTGCCAAAACCTTTGAATCAATACTGCCTTGTCCAGTGTTCTCCAATATTTCTCCAGTAATCTCAGGACAGGTTGACTTTTGAAGAAAATTCCACTGCTTCTTGTGGCTCCAATGAACCTCCAATTTAAGAGGTTCGGGCTGCTTTCAGGCAATTCATACAAATATCAAGTTCAAGTTTAAGTTCATGTTACATTTATTATCACATGCACCAATTGGTACAGTGAGATTTGAATTACCATACAGCCATACGAATAAAAAGAACACAATACACGATAGAATTTAACATGAACATCCCCACACTGCGGAATCAACTGCGAGGGAAGGTAATAAAGTTCAGTCATCTTCCTCTTTGTTCACCCGTGGTCGTGGCCTTTGAGCCCTCCGCAGTCGCCGCTACGGCGGCCCGATGTTCAGGTCCTCTCGCCGGGATGATCGGAGCTCCGGCATCGGAAATGGAAGAACACACTCAGCGGCTTGGAGTTTCCGAATCGGCCACTTCTTACCAGAGATCACGGCTCCCGAAGTCCACAGGCCGAGCTGGGCGGAGATTCAATACTGGCAACCCTTGGCAAAAGATCCCAGGACTCCGTGATGTTAAAGTCAGCGCAGCCCGCAGCTAGAAGCTCCGCAACCACAGTTCCACGGTGTTAATCAGCAGTTCCAATATAGGTTAAAGATGAAGCATGCACCCAAAGAATAATACATTTAGCACTGGCGACATTCAGGAATCACTCCAGTTGGGAGGCAACTAAATGTTGGCCTGCAATAGAATCAGTGGTCATGGGATACCAGTTCATATTGATCCTTCAGCTGGTTTACCATTTTCTGGTGAACCTAGCTCCCAATAAGCTTAGAGATAAACAAAGGAAGGAGTGGTTTCAAGACAGCTCGGTGGCAAGACATCAAGACTGGCAAGGCTGGGTGAAATGCCTGGAAAATACATGGCAAGGGAGGTAACCAGAATGGTTTTGTTTTAGAACAGTGGAATGTGAAGTCTTAAGTTGAGTAGAGAGAAACATGAAAAAGAAAACAACAAAAATTCAGATCAAATCCCATTAAGAGCAGGAATCCACCTCACTGGCCCCGTTTAGATGTTACATGTGAGGGGGAAAGGCAAGTTTATATTCTGGATACTTCTAGCAATTGTAATTCTGATTTGGATACTTCATAGGGGTTTTTGTGCATTATTGATTCGATCTGTTAATTGTCCTTCCATTTTACCGCTTGAGGGTTTATTTCTGGCTAATTAATTGAATGTATGATTCAAATTGTGTCAATTATTCACTGTCTCCTGTTGCTGTCTCTGACTTCAACTAGTCTTGCAATTCACTCCTCAGTGTGGGTTCCTTCTCTATACTAATCTCCTGATTTTTCCCTAACAGCAATGAACATGCATGAGTCACTGTCACTGACTATCCTGCTTGTACTTGCTTGACGACGTTTTGGAAGAGAATGCAGTGGGAAAACAAGAAGAAAACCAACATTGCTTTCTCAATATCGCCTATTTATTACTGTGTGACAACCTTTGTTATATCAGGAATACAGACATAAAATGATGGAAACACGTGGGGATCAATTAGCATTTGTGGAAAGAAAAATAGAGTTAATGCTCCAGTCAAAAAATCTTTATCACAAAATGGGGAAGAACATAAAACATGTTAGTTTTAAGTTCCCTAGAAGGTAGAAGAGGAGGAGATAGGACAAAGTGAAAAGACCTGTAAGGGTGAGGCCAGAGCCAGTGGTAATAAAGTGTTGATGGATTAATTAGAAAGTCGGAGAGATAGAGAAAACAAAGGAACATACAAAATCTGCAAAATGCAGATGAGAGCTATATGAATTGCCCAGCAGGTGTTAGTGCAAAGAAAGAAAACTGTGTTAATATTATAGATGGATGACCTATAACAGAACTGTCCAGTTCTGATAGAGACAATGCATTTGACCTGAGATTACATGAAATTGTTGAATTTGGTACAGTTTCGAAGATAAGTCAAAATTGACCATTGGATTCAATAACAGAAAACTCTTATAATGATTACTACATTAATATTTTTACATTTAATTGTGTTCGTCCTGGTAATAACTACAGAATGTGGAAGCAAAATGAATGAATGAATGAATGAATACGTTTATTGGTCAAGTATTCACTTACAAGGAATTTGCCTTGGTGCTCCACCCACAAGTGACATGACACACAGTGACAGTTAGGAATGACACATAAAACAGTGATAATAAAAATCAATTTAAATGGGGAAGTTATGAAAATATCCCTTTGAGGTTTTTCATGCGACTAACTATTAAGATAAATGTCAATGGGGAAAATTGAAGATTTATCATGATCACAGGCAAGCAAATGGGGATAGCTTCAATGGGGCATCTTGGTTGGCGTAGGTTGGTCTAAAGGGCCTTTTTTTTCTGCTTTAAGTCTATGATCATAAGCTTAAAATTCTATGCAACACCTGCATAGAACCCACCTTGTGATATGGATAGTTGGAATACATTGAATCCAACAGCTGATGTGTTCAAAATTATTCTGAATGAATTCTGCTTGCAGATAAAAATAAAGCATGCTGATAGAACTGCATAAAATGTTTACCTCGCCTTCATTTAATTATTTCCAGAGGAAACAATGTCAAACTTATCTTCATTATTTATTTCAATTTTCTTTTTTTTTCCTGCTTATCTCTGCTAAGAATGTAAAAATGGAGAGGAAAGAATATATCTGCACGTATCCTACCCTGTGAAACCTATTGTCAATCTAATCACTGTGAGCTCTTCTACATTTTTATTTTTTGGGGTGCAACAGCAGTAGAGTTCCTGCCTTGCAGCACCAGAGACCCGGTGCAATCCTGACTATGGGTGCTGTCTGTACAGAGTTTGTAATTTCTCTGTATGACTGTGTAGGATTTCTCCGTGTGCTCCAGTTTCCTCTGACACACCAAAGACATACAGGTTTGTAGGTTAATCGGCTTTGGTAAAACTATATAAATTGCCCCTCGTGTGTAGGATGTAGTGTTAGTGTATGTGGTGATCGCAGGGCGATGCGGACTCAGTGGGTCAAAGGGTCTGTTTGCACACTGTATCTCTAAAATCTAAAGTAAAGTCTAATGTCTATAACAGATACCATTTGCTTGCAGGATCGATTCCAGATTTTGTTTGGCATTAGATGAGGAAGAATGGCTGGCATTTATATCAAAGATTTAAAAAAACTTTCACGTGACCCATTGTGGTTTATGCCAAATGCAGTCCTGTTAAAATGTAATCATGAGTAAAGTAAACACTTGACAACCATGTCTTGCACCAAATGTATTCCAAAACTAAATGTCTCCGTAGCAAAAGTATTTTCTAGCCGTTGATGTTACTATACTTTCATAATTTCTTCCTTAGTCTGTCTTATTCCAATGCACCTGAACAGAATTTACTATTTTAATCATTTTACAAATTCCAGTTACATAATCTGGAAATCCATAGAGAATCATAGTGATACAGTGTGGAAACAGGCCCAACATGCCCACACCAGCCAACATGTCCCAGCTACACTACTCACCTGCCTGTGCTTGGTCCATATCCCTCCAAACCTGTCCTATCCATGCCCTCCAAACCTGTCCTATCCATGCACCTGTCTAACTGTTTAAATACTGGGATAGTCCCAGCCTCAACTACATAATCTGGCAGCTTGTTCCATATACCCACCATCCTTTGTGTGAAAAAGTTACCCCTCAGATTCCAATTAAATCTTTTCCCCTTCACTTTGAACCTATGTCCTCGTCTTCGATTCCCCTACTCTTGGGCCAGGGACTCTGTGCGTCTACCCGACCTATTCCTCTCATGATTTTATCCACCTCGATAAGCCTCAATATTCCTGCGCTCCAAGGAATAGAGACCCAGCCTACTCAACCTCTCCCTATAGCTCAGACCCTCCAGTCCTGGTAACATCTTCGTAAATCTTCTCTGAACCCTTTCAATCTTTCTGATAACATTGGTGCCCAGAACTGAACACAATATTTTAAATACGGCGTCTCACCAGCGTCTTATACAACTGCAACATGACCTCCCAACTTCTATACTCAATACTCTGACTGATGAAGGCCAATATGCCAAAAGCCTTTTGACCCATGTGTGGACAAGATGCCGAAGGACGAGATGCCAAGGACAAGAAGCCAAAGCCAAGGAGCCAAAGCCAAGATGCCGAATGGGTATCACGTCGAAAGGCCAATATGCCGAACGGACAAGACGCCGAACATAACGCCATGACGTCATAAAGCCATGACGCTGAACGGACATGACTCTGAGCAGATATGACGTCGCCGGGGATGGGATTGGTCCGACACCTTGTCAGTCATCATCAAAGGTCAGCGATTGGTCCAGACTCCCGCGTCCTTCCCATCATTGGCCAGGGGTAGATGGGAGGATGGAGGGGAGCTTGAGCTTGCGTTTGTAAAATGGTGGCAGTGACTCCAAGCTTCTGCGATTGTCACAGAGGCAGTGATGTGATAGATGCAGGGTCTGGACCAATCGCTGACCTTTGTTGATGACTGACAAGGTGTCGGACCAATCCCGTCCCCGGAGACATACAAGGTACAACAATTTAACTATTTTAAACTGAAACAAAGTACAACAACAATGTAACTATTTAAAAATGTAACAAGGTACAAGAATACTTGCAGCA
Source organism: Leucoraja erinaceus (assembly GCF_028641065.1). Classification (NCBI taxonomy): domain Eukaryota; kingdom Metazoa; phylum Chordata; class Chondrichthyes; order Rajiformes; family Rajidae; genus Leucoraja; species Leucoraja erinaceus. The sequence continues at coordinate 105,817,445 of NC_073377.1, read as the reverse complement.
AATATAGATTTTTTAAAGTGTTTCATACATATTTATTATTTCGGCTTCATGTCTGTTTGGCGTCATAAATTTTTGACTTCATGCCTATTCAACGTTATTTCCTTTCGACGTGTCCTTTCGGCGTCATGTCCGTTCGGCATCATGGCTTTTCGACGTCATGTCCGTTCAGCATCTTGGCTTCGGCTTCGGCTTCGGCTTCTCGTCCTTCGGCGTCCCATCCAGGTACCTTTTGACCACCTTATCTACCTGCCACTCAACCTTTAAGGAACCATGCATCTGCACGTCTAGATCCTTTTGCTCTACAACACTCCCTAGAGCTCCTACCATTCACTGGTTAGGTCTTGCGCATGTTAGACACCCCAAAATGCAACACCTCACACTTCTCAGTATTAAGTTCCATCAACCATTCCTTAGCCCACCTGGCCAATCGATCCAGATCTGGCTGCAATCTTTCACAACCATCATCACTATCTGCAAAACCACCCACTTTTGTATCATCAGCAAACTCGCTAATCTTGCCCTGTATGTTCTCATCCAAATCATTGATGTAGCTGATAAATAGTAACGGGCTCAGCGCCGAACCCTAAGGCAAACCACGTCCCAGGCCTCCAGTCCAAGAAGCAACCTTCCACCATCACCCTCTGCTTCCTTCCATAGAGCCAATTTTTATCCATCCAACTATCTCTCCTTCATCCTATGCAATCTAACCTTCCAGAGCAGCCTACAATGAGGAACCTTGTCAAATGCCTTATTGAAATCCATGTATACAACATCTAAAGCTCTGCCCTCATCGACCTTTTAGGTCATGTCTTCAAAAAAATCAATCCGATTTTGTGAGACACGACCTCCCACGTACAAATCCATGCTGACTATCCCTAATCAGCCCTTGCCTGTCCAAATGCCTGTATAACCTATCCCTCAGAGTAGTCTCTAGTAAAGTTCCAACTACAGATGTTAAGCTGTTAACTAGGATTCTGGTTTAAAATTTGACCTATTTCCCTGAGCCTTACCCAGCAATGGTTCTGTTCAAATTCTGACAAAATCTTTTGACCTGCCAAATTAGTTTTCCCCACAATCTAGTGAAATTGAAATGGAAGGTCTGAAACCCTTTCTGTAGGTATTCTGCTTCTGCTTGCTGAAGCTGCTGTAGAACTTCATCCTTCACCTTGTAAAAGAAAACCACAACAAAGAACTGTATTCTTGAGCCATCCATATCTTACTCCGCCACTGACTCTTCCGTGGTGTGGCATAATGACGTTGATAAATATCTGGTGCCTCAGTGAATGAAAATCTGACCAAGGGTCTCAGGCCTGAAACATGCCTGTTTCTCTTTCCACAGATGCTGTATGACATTGAGTGTTACCAGCATTTTCTGTTTTTATTTCTGATTTAGTGCCTCTACCCATCTACACTTTACTGGGAGCTCAGAAAATGAAAGTTATCATGATATTCAGCTGCCATAATGCTTTGTAGGGTCCGCTCCGTAGAAAGCATAAATGCGCATATTTCTCATAATCGGGAAATACTCAAGGCTTAAATCTATTTCTCCTTTTATCTTAGCCCTGTGGAAGCTAATTCAAGTATAATAAATCATTGAGTTCAGGTAATTCAGCACAGACTGGAAATGCAACAGGAGTTACCATCCCACATAGTCGGTACCACATCAGACCTTGTTCTCGGCTATAAGTGATGACAAGAGATCAAAATCAATTTAGGAAGTCAATTCAAAACCTGCTCAGTTGCTTAGTTTCAAATGTTGGGCTAGGGCAGCAGAGTGGCACAGCTGGTAGAGCTGCTGCCTCACAGTGCTAGAGAACCAGGTTCAATCCTGACCTCAGATGCTGGCTGTGTGCAGTTTACATGTCATCTCTGGCTACATGGCTTTCCTCACACATCCCAAAGACATGCGGGCTTATAGGTTAATTGGTGTCTGTAAAATTGTCCCTCGTGTGTAGGAAATGTGGGATAACATAGAACTAGTGAGAACAAGTAATCGATGGTCGGTGTGGACTCAGTGGGCGGAAGGACCCGTTTCATGTTGTTACTTTCAATTATGTTCAATCCTAATGAATATCGAGAGGACCCCACGAGAGAGGATGCAACACTGAACCTCCTCTTGGGAAAGTGACTGAAGTGTCAAGGAGGCACACTTTATGACCAGTGATCATAATTCTATTAGTTTGAAAGTAGTTTTGGAGAAAGATAGGACTGGCCGAAGTTAAGGTCCTATTTGGAGGTATTTGGGTGGGGGGGGGCTTGCTGAAGTGAGGAGGACCTTCAGAAGTGAATTGGGTTAGTCGGTTTGCAGGTAAAGATATGGCTGGTAAGAACACTTTCAAAAGTGTGAGACCAAAAGTACAAGTGCCACATTTTCTCTCAGGATGAAGGACGAGGCTGGCATGTCTAAGGATCAAGATATGTTGAGGCTCTGCTCGGCCAAATGAAGGACATGTGTGTCGGTAGTCAGGATCAAGCGAATACCTCTTGGGAGTACAAAAGGTGTAAGAGTACAATTAAGAAGGGATAAAAGACGACATGAAATGGAGCTGAAGGGCAAGGTAGAAAACAAATCCTACGAAATTCCACAGATATATCAAGGGTAAAAGGATATCTAGTGAAAGAATAAGACCGCTTCAGATCAGCATGGCTATATCTTCTGAAGAGCCACAAATTGATGGGAGATATTAAATGAATATTTGTCATCTGTTTTACTGAGGGGAAGATCATGGCAGCTACAAAGCTGAGTTGTGATGTCATGGACCATACATAAATTACCAAAGGGGAGTTGCAATGATGATTTAAAAACACATTCAGGCAGATAAATCATAATGGCCTAACCAAGGGTATCTTTGGACCATGTGGGAAGCTAGGGAATAAATTACAAAGGCCATTGCAGAGATATTTGCATCCTCTATAGCCACGGGTGAAGTACTGGAAGAATGGAGGGCAACTATTGCAGTACTATTATATAAGGGGGGCAGTAAAGACAAACCAGGGAAATACAGGCATGTGAACCTGAAGTCAGTGGTGGGATTCAGAGGGACAGGATCTACCATAGGCATGGACTGATGAGGATTAGTCAGCACTGCCTCGCAAATATGTGTTTTTTTTGAGGAGGTCATCAAGATGATTGATGAGGGCAGGGCAATGGATATTGTCTGCAAGGATTTCAGCAAAAGCTTTGACAAGTGATAGGAACAGAATTAGGTCATTCGGCCCATCAAGTCTACGCTATTCAGTCATGGCTGATGAATCTTTCCATCTGAACCACATTCTCCTGCCTTCTCCCCATAACCCCTGACACCCTATAGACTAGTCTGGGAATCTAGATCATATGGAATCTATGGTAAGCTGGACAATAGGATTTAAACTTGATTTGGAGGAAGGAGTCAAGGAGGAGGGTTGTTTGGCTGATTGGAGGCCTGTGTCCGGCGGCATGCCTCAAGTGTTGGTGCTGGGTCTGCTGTTGCTTCCTATCTGTCGTAACGAATTGATTGACAATGCCATTAACATTGTTAGCAAATTTGCTGATGACAGCAAGATTGGTCCACTAAATATCGATTGATACTTTACTGTCATAAGCGACGTTACAGTGAAATTCTTTGTATTGCATACCATGCATGAAGTTTTCAAACAGTCCCCATGTATAGGGCGTTGACAAAGTTACAAAGTATTCCGTGTGGTCCCCAATGGTCTCTTATAATTCTTGGCGCCCCCCCCCCCCCATGCCGCGTCCTTCATTGTTCTCGACTGCACGTCCACCAGCACCCAGCGCGGGCTCGTCCGACGTGCTATCCATCGCTGGCCTGTCCTCGGCTACCCACTGCTGGGTCCTCTCTTGCACAGCTCTGTAGCGCTCGCCGGAAGTTTCCAACTGTCTTTCTCGCCCTCGGCTGTTGCTCAAGGGTCCCTCCTCGATCTCACAGCGCGGGTTCGAACCATCAACGTCTGCAGCAGGCATGCTGGGCCTCCTGGAAGGCTTCCTTCCACTGGCCGCCAACACTCCAGGCCGTGCTGGTCACTGGATATCCAAGTCTACACCAGGAATTAGATTAGTTGGCCAAGGAATGGCAAAAATATGTCAGTGTGAGGTGTTGCACATTGGTGTTGCAAACTAGAGCAGGATCTGCACAGTACATGGCAGAGTGCTAGAGAGTGTTGTGGAACAGACATCTGGAAGTGCAGATGCATGGTTCCATGAAAGTGGTGAACAGGTGGACAGGATGATGAAGCATTTTTTGTTTACATGCTCGCCTTTATTTGGAAGGGTATTAAGTACACAAGTTGGGACATCATGATGCATCTGTAAAAGTTGTTGGTGAGATCACACTTGGAGTACCTTGTGCAGTTCTGGTTGCCCAACTATAGGAAGGATGCCGTTAAACTGACAAGGGTTCAACAGAAAAGATTCACTAGGAAGATTCATCAGGTTGTTACTTGGACGTGGGCTTGAGTTACAGGGAGAGGCTAGATGGTTTGGTACCTTTTTCTCGGTAATGTAGGATTTTGAGGTGACCTCATTGAAGTATACAAAACATGAGGGGGCATGGATAAAATGAATGCTGAAAGCCTTTTCCCCCCAGAGTAGAGGATTCGAAGACTAGAGGCCATAAGATTAAGGTGAGAGGTAAGCGATTTAAGATGGACATCGGGTACTTTTCATTCAGCGGCAGTGCTTCGCTGGAATGAGGATCTAGGTGGATAAGGGCCAAATGTGATCAAATGCGATAAGCCTGGAATGCCATTTATGTCAGCATAGAAAATCTGGGCCAAACAACCAGTTTCCTGTTCAGCTCTGTGACGTTGTTTGATTTGAACCATTGGTCTTTTTTTCCAAACTCCTAATTTGTCAACTGATGTAAATTCCTTCTCTCTCAGTTTGGCTGCAGTCTGCTATATATTCTGAGGATTTTTCAAGTTGTAGCATTCCTTTAATGAAAATATGCAAGAGTTGGAATAATAACTCAATCAGTGTAGCTATCCAGTAGCTAAACGGAACCAAACATGGCAATTGTGCACAGGCTGGGTGGTGATCTGCTGGATCAGATTGCTTTTCTCCTATCCAGTCCTCTCTTGTGGAGTTTCAGATCTTCCTTCTAATGATTTCAGTGCATTAAATAGAGTAGGACACTAAATAGTACACCAAATAGGCTGCACAATAGATGAGACATAGTTATATCAATTTAATCAAAAAGTCTGCAATCTGAATCTGTAAGTTGTATATCTTGAAACAGTGTAATTATCATGATAAAGTTTGAAACAGGAGGGAAATTAGAAGTTTATAAATAATAAAACTGGAGAAATAACAAAACTGTTAGAAAATGGTGCTTCCTGAGCATTGTATCTTTATCAGAGGACCTTGGAGCATCAGATATTCCATTCACTGTGTACCAACTGAGGACATTGAATGGCAATGGAACCAGGATATACTCATATGGGTAATGTCTGCAAAATAGTTTTCATTTATCTTTTAACTTTTCTAGTTTTGTGATTCAGTCAGCGTAAAATATATTGGTTTCATTATCTTTTGTAAATTCAGTACCTGGCAAAGGAGATAAATAGATGAGCTATATCTGATATCAATGCTCCCACTCTGCAACATGTAATAACTAAACCATATTGCTCTTTGTGGCTTCATCTATTAATAGAGCAGTTCCTGTTACAGTCTGCCTCTGAAGAATACTGTCTACTTTGCCAAAGCATTTTACAAGGGTGATATTGATCTCTTACCGCAACTTCATACAAGAATTACACCATCGTTAATTGCGATGTAAAACAACCACTGTTCTCTTTTTATTATGCAAGCCACACTTTGTAATAGCATGTCTTATCTTAGGATGGTTGTAGAATGTGATCTGTGATTTTTCAGGGGGATTGGGGTTAAGTATGTATGGGGTTAAGTGGCGGCAGCAGCAGCAGCGGAGACCTGACTCGGCCCTGGAGCGGCGGCAGCGGCAGCGGAGACCCGACTCGGCCTCTGAGCTGTGGCGAGGCAGCGACCACCCGCGGAGTTTGAACCGTCGCCTCGGCGCAGAGGGAGAACAAAGAGGGAAGAGCCAGAGACTTTAAGATTTGCCTTCCACCACAGTGAGGAGGTGTTTGGTGAACTCACTGTGGTGGATGTTAAATTTGTGTTGACTATGTGTTTTGTCATTTTTTAAAAATTATATGTATGACTGCAGGGAAACAGAATTTCGTTCAGACCGAAAGGTCTGAATGACAATAAACAAATCTAATCTAATCTAATCTAATCTAATCTAATCTAAGTAAGATACAAATATTTTCTAAGTTTCCTGCTGGAAATCCCGTAATTGAATAGTTATCATTTTGTCCACTTAAAGCTGAACAGTTAAAAAATAACTGAATATCTCTTCATGAAAGAGGTAGAGTACTTATTACAGAATTATCAAAATATAGGATGGAAACAGGCCCTTCAACTCACCGTTTACAATATTAACTACCCATTTAAACTACATATATAAAACAAATCTCCAGACAATTTTCCAGACATGTCCATTAACTCTCCTCATCTGCACACTCAGGGCAAGATACAGAGGCCAATTGCCTACTTATCAGTAGGTCTTTGGGATGTGGAAGGAAATGGAGAACCCGGAGGAAGTTCATGCAGTCCTAGGGACAGCATGCAAACTCCACACAGAAACTGCCTGAGGACAGTATTGAACTCTGATCTTTAATGCTGCTAGGCAGTTGATCTACTAGCTGTGCTATTTTGCCACCCTTACTTGTGGGCCAGTGGAAGCAGAATTGTTGCCCTGTAAACCCTCAAATTTGCCAGGGTTCCTGGGAACGGACTCCTTCCTCATCTATCAGACCCCATTTAAATTGTGTAAGACGCATCAGATTCTCTCATACCCAATCTCCCAAGGATGCGTCCATGGGATGCTATGGAATTTCTCCTGCTGGACAGACAGCAAAATCCATCGTCAGTCATCCCATGTTCACTGAACAAAAATTCTGGTGCGGTTATATTCGGAAGTACAGTACACAAAGAAACTCAGTTTGGCCTTTCTGGCTGTCTTTGTGGCCGATCCCAATGCAAACACCAGCTCTGTCACTGTCAACGGTTTATCCTTTACTATAACGGCATAGAAACAGGCTCTTCAGGCCATCCAGTCCACAACCACCATCAATCATCCATTCACACTAGTTTTGTTTTCCCTGGGAAAAAGATTGATCATCAATCAAACTTATCAGTGCCTCATGATTTTATATACCACGGAGGTCACCCTCGGCGTCCTATGTTCCAGGAAGAAAAGCCCCAACCTATCCAGTTTCTACTTTTTATAATTCAAGCCCTCCATATTTAGCAATATCCTCATGAATATGCTCTTTTCCTTTTCGAGCCTAATGATGACATTCCGATTGCTGGGCCACTAGAACTGTAGGTCTTACCAATAACTTGTGCAGTAGCAGTATGACATCCCAACTCCTGTACTTAATGTCCTAATTGATGAAGGCATGTGTGCTGAACACCAACCGCTATGTAACACTATGTAACTGTACCCTTTCCTCTATGTCACTACTTTGATGAGACTCAGTAACTGCACCCTATGTCCCTCTTTTCTTCAGTGCCTACCATTTACTATGCAGGTCCTGCTCTGGTTTAATTTTCCAAAATGCAATGCCTCGCACATATCAGAGCTAGTTTCCACCTGCTAGGTTTGCTCCACTTCCCCAGTTTTGTTATCTATGTACCTTTGCCCCAGGGTGCTGGTAGGCTTATTGGTTACTGTACATTACCATTCATTATGGTTTAATGGCAAAAGAACTAAGGGGAAATTGAACATATGTGAGAGAGAATAATTTGCAGGCAAAAATGAGTGGGGAAATGGAACTAATGTTTGCTCTGCTGGAAACTGTCCGATGGGCTGAACAATCTCTTTCTGTGCTGTAATAATGGCAGTTGCATGTTCATTTATTGAGGATCAAGTGCCAATGTCCATTCCATTCTCAGGATTTTCTCTTAGCTTTACCTCTCTTTTGGCTTTGGCCAGAAGAAAGAGCTGAAGTTATTGACCTTCAAACATATTATTGCAAAGCCAGCAAGAGGAATTATTTAATTGTAATTAAAAAAAAAAAAAACGTATATGAAAGCTTTCAGAAAAGTAAAAACAGAATATAATTTCAGTTACAAATGAATAGATAACCTTTTGCACTTAGTAACTTCAACATTATAATCAAATAATAAGGACAATGTCTGTACTCATAAAGCTTGGGAAACTGATTGTTTTGAAGGCAACTAGTCATAATTTTGAAATTATACCCCAAGCTTGGCAAGCAGTCATTGCAATTACGTCTTCATCTTGAGAAGCTTCAGAATCTCTGACACTAAATAATAGAAATTTTAAGTATCAAATGTACATGTCTTATAATTTGCAACTTCAGTGTAGTATTGGACAGGGCGAAGAACTGCTGATGTGTTACGATTTTTAAATGGAAATTGTATAACCTCGTGGCTTTTAATTTGTAGCCCTTATGTGCTGAATTATTTAATGCAGCAGCATGTCACTACTTCCAATTTCTTAAGAGGTTAGTGAAAATGACTGAATGTAATCTGTTAAAGTAAAGCCAGATTAATTTTCTGGTATTAAATCATTTTGTGCTGAGGTACTCACTGATAACAATAATTAGAGATCTGTATCATGCCTGAAATAATTGTCTACTTTGCTTTATTTTATTCCTGAATAACTAAACCACTTCTTTAAACTACTAACATTCCCTCTCTAAAATGGTTCATTATCTCAGCAACTCAGATCGACTTTTGTAATTAAAAAAAAAATGTTGATGTCTATCTTTGAATCTCCTAGACTTGAACACACAAAACAAATTCTCCCCCTTTCAGCTCTGCTTTAGTTAGCCCTCGCCTGTCATTTGAACATGGTAGTTGCACTTGTGAGAATTTAGAATATAAATTAATCATGTCCAGTAATATGAAAATGCCAATCACCAACATGCAGTTTTCTTTTTTGAAGCGTTTCCGTCCCCTTTAGCTGCCTTTTTCTTCTGAAGGCACTGACTCTTGTTTGAATCTGCTTCACAGAGACCATTCACCCATTTACTACCTTGTAGACATGGCCATTCTCTATGTGAAATATAAACAGAAAATGTCTGAGGTACGCATTCAGCTGGTCTAGCAGGATCTGCAGGGAAGGAAGCTTGTAATATCGTTTTTTTGGTAGTGAACATGGAAAGAATAATGGGAATATTCGTGAAAGGTGGAGATTTAGATTGCCGGGTGATAATGTCAGTGCCAATAAAAGGCAGCAACGAATCGTTTCCTGGGGAGGGTACGTGGAAAAAAATGAATGGCAGCAGCAAGCAAGAGCAAAAATGCTGGAACTGAGATGAAGAACACAACTATCAGTCAATTCTGAAATGAGAATCATGGAAATACCAAGCAGGTTGGATATCATCCGCTCGCAGAGAAGGCAACAGAGAAATAATGTGGCAGGGATCACATTACATCAGAGCTAGCCACTTCTGACGCAAACAGGAAAAGCTTGTTATTCAACAAAGTTGAATTAAATTTTCAGGCACAGATAGCAGAAAAGATAGCAGAGGAGAACCTGCAGTTATTTCTTAAGCAGAAGAGATATTGTTCCTCTCACATAATGGACTGCGTTGAAATAGTGTGGAATAGTTGGAAGCCGAAGACAGAACAGTCAGGATGGAAGTGGAGTTGGGAATGTAAGGTACAGGTAGTTGGAAGATCGGGATGATCTTTACCAATCACTGAAGGTGCAATGAGCGTTTAGTTTATTCAATATAGAGGGAAATGTAATATTTTTGACTGGCAGATCTCAGTCAGTTAGAATTGGTCATAACATTTCCTCAACACTGCTGCCCCTCAACACTGCTGCCCCTCAAGGATGTGTGTTCAGTCCATTCCTTGCACATTTCTTGCACACACATATCTATGTGGCCAAATACAATGCCAACTCGATTGTTAGGTTGGTCGATGATACCATTGTTGTTGGCTGGATTAGGAAAGAGATTGAGCCCCTTTGTCATGCTGTGTAAGAAGGAACTGCAGATGTGGGTTTACACTGAAGATAGACACAAAATGCTGGAGTAACTCAGTGGGACAGCCTATTTCTGGAATGAAGGAATGGGTGACATTTTGGGTTGAGACCCTCCTTCAGACGGAGGAAGGGTCTTGACACGAAATGTCACCCATTCCTTCTCTCTAGAGATGCTCTCTGTCCCACTGAGTTACTCCAGCATTTTGTTTCTATCTTATATCATGCTGTCAAATAACAATTTAGCCCTTAACGTAAGCAAGATGAAAGAGTTGGTCACTAACCTAAAGAAGTGAGGGGTTGAACACAACCTTACTTTGTCAACAGAAACGGTGACAGCTTCAGGTTTCTTGGCTTCGCATATCACCAACAATCTATCCTGACCCCAGCGCACTGATGCGGTGACCAAGAAAGCATATCTGTGTATTTTCTACCTTGGGCAACTGAGAAGGCTCAGCATGTCCACAAGGATAATCTTGAAGCTATATAAAAGATTGCATTTCGACATGGCATGGCAGCTGTTCTGGTCTTGACTGCCTGAACATGCAAGGAGTGGTGATCATAGCCCAGTCACATTGTTGTCACTTCATTCCATCCAATCCTTCCTCACTGTGCGTTGCATCAGGAAGTCTGGAAAGATCGTCAAGGCTGCCTGGCAATTCTCTTTTTTCTTCTATATTCTGGGAGAAGAAACAAAAGCTTGAAGGTCAAACATTCAGACTAAGAGCAGCTTCTTCTTCACTGCTATCAGACTCTTGAACTAATCATCTCCTTCACACCTTTGGTTATTCCGCTATTATACTTCAATAGTTTTTGCACTTCTTCAGATTGCATGACAATCATGCACAATTTTTGCTGTTTTGCATTTATATTTATTGTTTTATTTATCATTGCTGTAAAGATTCACGTGAACAAGGAATTTCATTGCACTTGTACTTGAGAATAAACTAATTTGAATGTTATCCTATTGCAATGGATGACTGCTTTGTATCTTGAAACTCTCCAATCTCTCACCATTTAGTTAATTGGTATATTTTATGTGCTATGCCAAAATGGTCCATTTAACACATCATACTTCATTTGCCAGCTCCTTGGTCTCTTATTTATTGTATCTATCACCCTTCATAGCTTACTAATGTTCTATTCACAATTTAATTTACTACCTGTCCGAGTGTCATTGGTAAATTTGGCAACCATCTTTTTGGTAAATTCATGAAAGTCACAGAAATTGTAACAGGATGAGGCTCCAGCATCCCTGTGACATGCCACTTATCACATCCTGCCAGGAAGGGGGAAAAAAAGACAAATTTTACCTAATCTGTTGGATTGCTGACTCAACCAACCTACACAATTTTACCCTTCCTGTGCACCCCACTACAGTAAAAACAGCTACTGCCGCTTCATCTTCCTGATTCTGTTTTTGCGCCTTTTGCAAGGCGTAAAAACCTATCCGAACATTTCCTGCTGTTGCTGCAGAGACTACAATGGTTTGGGCGATAACGAGCCCCATTACAGTAATAGCAAGCCTGATAGGGAGAAGTTTTAACTCTCAAGTAGTTTGTTTCTTGTGCAAGTTGTTCAGCAGAGAGCCCTACAAGACGTTCAAAAAATAGGTTATTTCTTTGGTTAAGTCTTTGGCAGTATTATCCATGTTGTTACGATAAGAAAGAGATGTGCAGGTATCGTTTCACCAGAGGAAAGATGATCCATTGTTTTTGAAATGTCTCCTGTTGTTTTCATGGAGCTACAAGCATATCATTTATCTCAACTTTCAATTATTAATGAACACTTTAACAGCCACCACTCTGCAGACATGTTTGATTCTTGGGTTCCTCAAGTGGGAAGTAGGACAATCAGAAAGAACATTTATTTGTATTTCTAGACAACACAAGTTTATTGAAATCCAAGTGATAGCCCAATCATTCATTTCTCCCACTCAGATAAAGAAAGTTGCTTTGAGGCAAATCAAAATGACAGTGCAGTTTACAGTCTCCCTCAATCTTCAAAATAAAGCTCATTCACAGAAGAAGCAACATCAATCTTGCATCTGATTTTGAATATCACTTGTTCAAGGAGCAGTTGAATAGCTGTGTTGCATTGTAACACTGTATTTTTGTCCAGAATAATGATTTAGAAGCCAAGGGAAAAGGTGTGGCATAATAGAGCTGGATGTTGCAACACAGATTTCAAACTGAATGATCCCATTAGACCATTTACAAGTTTAAATTCTGTAATTTATATAGGTGACAGATAACTGCCTACACTGGAAAAAGGTAACAAGAGTAAAATTATGTTAAATGTTCATGGTTCCTTGAAGATTGCACTCTCTACTTGTGACTGCATTGATTTCCTCCCACATCCTAAAGGACATGCTGTTGGTGGATTATTTGTCCACTGTTAATTGTCCCCAGTGTGCAGGTGGATGGTAGAATTTCCAGAGAATTGTTGGGCTTCTTAGGAAAACAAACTTAATCTGTATAGGGTTTAGTAATCAAATGTGCTTCAAGTCCAGTGAGAAAAAGCCTGTTTCCGCGCTGTATGTCTCACTAATCCTTTGTTTCACATTCATTAGTACACATTATTCAAAAGGATTCAAAATATTAATCTTTGGACGATATTAATTGACAGAGCTTATCATAATTTGCACGGCTTTGCCTTGATATTTAATTTAGTTTATTCTCGTGTGTGCCGAGGTACAGTGAAAAGCTTTTGTTGCATGCTAACCAGTTAGCAGAAAGATAATACGTGATTACAATCGATCCATTTACAGTGTAATATACTGTACTTTACCCTTGATTCAAAACCCATCTATTTTGATTAATGGTAACAGATAGAGTAGATAAAAAGTAAATTTCATACATGTTATGAATTATAAGATTGTATAAATATGGTGGGCTGAAGAGACCATGTTTCTCTGATGTACAACTCTATGACAATGGGCCAAAACATTCAGGAGAGGGGATAGGAAGTGCTTCCTCGTACGTGAAATGGCAGGGATATGGAACTCTCCCACAAAATAACTATTGATGCTAGCTCAATTAATAAACTTAAATCCAGTTGATTGATCTCACTCACCAATGTTATCCATTCCTTGTACGTTGGTGTCATAGCAGCAAAATCAAATGCACCATTTGAGGAGGCCTCATGGGAAAGTGCACAGCTCAGGAACAAAATCTTGCTGTAAAAACAGCTGGGAATGGAATTATTGGTTCACTTTGGCAAATGTTTTTTTTAAAAGACAAGGACTATGTTTGTTCACCTCGTGGACATTTTCTATATTTAGTTTAAAAAAACATTAATTTACAATGCTAATTAACAATAACCAGCTGTAATCTAAGTGCAGCTGTGCAGAGGAAGAATCTACTGACTTCTGGACAGTTTGCATTTGCCTAACCACGTCCATCTTTCACCACTGGGTTGTACATTGCTTCGAACAATATTTGTGCAGATTGGCAAGCTTCAAGCACTCTGTCAAAAGGGTCAAGAGTGTTTTAATGCCATATGTCCTGAAAAGGAACAATGAAATTCTTTCTTGCAGCAGTACAACAGATATTTAAACCTAAGATAGACACAAAATTCTGGAGTAACTCAGCGGGACAGGTAGCATATCTGAAGGAAAGGAATGGGTGACGTTTCGGGTCGAGACCCTCCTCAGACTTTAAACCTATATTGACTTTAAGACTATATTGACGTCAGACTCTAAACCAGATATTTAAACCTAGTGCTCATTAGACACCATAATAAACAGCAAAACGATGTTGAGTATAATAAAAACAAACAATATAGTGCAAATATCAAAACAAAGCCCCAAGTCCCATGTGCAGTCAAGGTAGTTCCACGTTTAGTTGCAGATCATAGTATTCAATAGCCTGATGGCTGTTGGAAAGAAGCTGCACCTGAACCTGGAGTCACAGTTTTTAGACTTCTATACTACCTTGTGTATGGCAGGAGCGAAATGAGAGCATGGCCAGGGTGGTGTGGTTCTCTGATGACGCCGGCTACCTTTTTGGGACTGCGGCTCCTATAGATCCCTTTGATGGTGTGAGGTCTGTGATGGACTGGGCAGTCACCACTTTTAGTAATCTCCTTCATTCCTGGGCATTCAAGTTGCTGAACCAGGCTGTGATGCAACCAGTCAATATGCTTGCTACCATGCAACCATAGAAGTTTAACAAAATGATTCATTAACACACCTCTTGGCATTTACACAACCATGGAAGGCAAATAATGGTCTCCGCATTTGACTGCCACCAGTATCACACATAAGCCTCTGTAAAACAAAAGTTCTTATTTGGTGTAATCCACCAAGTGCATGAATGATAGATGTCATGCATGCAGAGTGGGGTGCAATTGCAGAATCAACAGCTGCTTTTATTCTAAAATGGGCAACAATTGAGGGAGTACAGTGCTGCCCAACAAACTGCACTCACGCAGATCCTTAGCCATGATGGGAAACTATGAGGCAAGGAAAAACATTTGTGAGGGATTTAGGCAGGTCTTGGAATAATACAAAATGTACAAGCATTATCAGCCACCACATTTGGTGCTTGAAGTTGCAGGGCATCTATTTGAACAAACACATTGGACATGGGACCCTCAACATTCCTATCTGGCTTTGACCCACCTTAGCAGTCACCCACCTTACTTCCTCCTCAAGATAAATTAAGAATTGGATTATCAGTTTACGGCATTCAGTGTGATGAGTGCACATAATTTGTAAATCATTCATTGCATTATGAAACTTATATATTAATAATTTGCATTTGTTTCATTCAATGAGATTGCCCAGTGTTGGAGAAAAAGACAACGTGGTATGGTAATTGGTATTTTGCTGCTCCTGACTGTGGGAGAGTAGTAGCATCAATCTAAAACCCATTTCATATGATGTATGTGCACTATGTCCCCGATGCCATCACACTGCATGAAATGTGGAAGTTGACTCATAAGCTGTGACTTCATCTTGTTTCCATGTATCAAAAAAAATGTTTTTGGAAGGAAGTAGGATCTGAAGAAACATAACAACAACAGATTGTAAAATCTATAAACTGGTATGCAGAAACAGATATGAAAACCAAACTTCTGTCTCTTACTGACAGAGAGAATGGTAATGGGAAATAGGTTGTGGTGGTTGTATCTGAGAAACACGTTGTTTTTGTTTTTCATGATGGTTTGGAAATAACAGGAAATTAAGGGTCTAATCAGTATGAACAAAGTAGAGTGATTTGTACGTATAAAAAGTTGATTAAGAGAAATTAATATAATAAACACTGAAATTGATGGGCCCAACGGATCAGAAAAAGTTATGAGGGACATGATAACAAAATACTTAGAAAATAATAAAATGGCTAAATACAATTACCATGTATTTCCTAAATGGAAATTGAGTTTGATAAACACTTTGGAATCATTTGAGGATTCAACCGGCAAGATGGTAGAACTAGAAACAAACTGCAGATGGTGGTTTACAGAAAGGACACAAAGTGCTGGAGAAACTCAGTGGATCAGGCAGCTTCTCTGAAAAACATGGATAGGTAATGTTTCGGCTCGGGGGACCTTCTGGCTGATTGTAGTGGAGGGGTGGGGGGAGGGAGGAGGAGGAGGAGAAAGCTGGAAGAGAGGAGAGACAGAAGCCTGGCAAATGATAGGTAGATACAGGTGAGGAGCATTTTGATAGGCAGATAGTTGGACAAAAGCCAGAGATGAAAAGACAGAATGTGTAAGACAAAAGGATTGAAGAGTCGAAGCCAGAGGAAGGAATGTAGGTAAAGAGAGGAGGGGGAAAATAAGTTTTGGGTCCTGGTGGAGCACAGAGAAGGGATGGGGAGGGGTGCTGTTTTGGTAGTTACCTAAAATTGGAAAATTTACTATTCATAGAAACATAGAAAATAGGTGCAGAAGTAGGCCATTCGGCCCTTCGAGCTATAGCCGCCATTCAATATGATTATGACTGATCATCCAAAATCAGTACCCCGTTCCTGCTTTCTCCCCATATCACTTGATTCCGTTAGCCTTAAGAGCTAAATCTAACTCACCCTGCAGGTAGTGGTGGTGTAAGGAGGATTTTGATTCCAATTATGTTTCAGATTGTTGTGTTGTAAGATACCCAAGTAGAATATGAGGTGCTGTTCCTCCAGTTTGCCTGTGACCTCACTCTGGCAATGGAGGAGGCCCAGGGCTAAAAGGTTAGTATGGGAATGAGAAGAGGAGTTTATAATGGCCAGCAATCTGGAGATTCAGTAGGCAAGTGTTTGGTGAAACGGCCACCAAGTTTACACTTAGTCTCACCGATGTACAGGAGGCTACGTTGGAAACCCTGGATGCAGTAGATGAGGTAGAGCTGCTACCTCACAGTACCAGGTACCCATGTTTGATCTTGATCTTGAGAACTGAATGAGTGATGTTTACATGTTCTCCCTGTGATCGCATGGATTTCTTCCCACATCTGCAATATTTGCGGGCTTCTAGGTTAATTGGTGTCTGTAGGTTGCCCCCAGTGTGCAGGGAGTGGATGCAAATGTAGGATAACACAATTTGAACAGTTGATCGATAGTTGTATGGACTCAGTGGGCAGAAGGGCCTGTTTCTATGCTGTATTTATCAATCAAAGATTAATAAAGTGAATTTGGTTTTCCAAAGATAGTTGAGAAGGCTCCATTTAAAAAAAAAAACTAGGGCTCATTGCACTAGAATGGAGTCGAAGCCTAACCCCTCATCTTCCAGATACATTCCTCCTTCTGGCTTCATAATATGCAACTCCTCAATCTTTTTGTCTCTCACCTTCTGCCTGTAATCTCC
The DNA here is from genome assembly GCF_028641065.1 of Leucoraja erinaceus. Classification (NCBI taxonomy): domain Eukaryota; kingdom Metazoa; phylum Chordata; class Chondrichthyes; order Rajiformes; family Rajidae; genus Leucoraja; species Leucoraja erinaceus. The sequence continues at coordinate 105,800,610 of NC_073377.1, read as the reverse complement.
AGCCTTTGTCCACTATCTGTCTATCGCAAAAACTCCTTCACCTGTATCATCCTCTAATCTGGCAGGCTGAGGACGGGTCCAGACCCGAAATGTCACCTATCTATGTTCTCCAGAGGTGCTGGCTGATCAAATGTTACTCCAGCATTTTGTGGATACATATCGGGAAGGAAGGAAGGGGTTTGGCAGTACTTAGTGAGGGGCACCACTAAGATACAATCATCAGTATCTGTTATTGTTTAAAATTAAATAGTTATACAGAATTGTCATGTTATGTATTTCTGAGCAATGACTGTATCTGATGTTATTATTCTGGTGGTCCTTAGGTGATGGTATGACAAAATCACTCAAAATATTGTATTAGTAGCTATAGCGTCATGATGGTATTGAGCTAAGTAACTATCATTCATTCATCCCAAATGCATTAAAGCGATCCACTGTTTTAAACAATCAATATATATTTTTAATTAATAGACATATTGAAATAAAATAATATATTGGTTAAGTGTGATCTTTATATATATTAGGGTTTAAGAAAGTAAAACCCTAATTTCTTAATTACCCCAATGTTGTTAGAGGAAAATGTTTACATTGCCAGTTCAATTAAACAACTGAAATGAAAAATCATTTTCTTTAGTGAATCCTAGCAACAAAACTGTGGCTTTTGATGTAATATATATCATTAATGTCCCGTCGGTAACATCACCCATCCATATTCTCCAGGGATGCCACCTGATCTGCTGAGATACTCTGACATTTTGTGTCTTGGTGCAACTTCAGTTCCTTGTATTGAAATTAATATCCCCTCCCTCAGAAACTGATGCATACAAAATATATATTCACATCTGCACAGTGCTATCTTTACCAAAAATAATTACTGTAAGAATAAAACAACTGACGAATGCAGATGGCATTGAAAGATGGTAGTATTTACCTGATCAGGTAAAGATTTTGCTTTGTAAAGTTGAGCATTTGTTTTCTCCTGGCCACTGCTCTTCCTTCTATAAATCAGTTACCAGGTAACTGATTCAAGCCACGTTTTAGAGAAGTAATGTGCATTAATTAATCTTTATCTTTCCTAGGTTAGATATTTGTGATGGACAAGTCAAGGAGAATGCCTTTTGCATTGGTTTGAAGTCTGTTTATTTTCTATAGTGAAGAGAATCTTCATTAATGGTAAGTTGAATTAATATCTACGCTGCATGTCATTACATTGTTAAGGTTGCTCATTTCTTGGGCTTTGACAATCAAGCACTTTTGAATTTCAATGGCAATATTCTTGTATTAAGTACTTTGGCTAGGCTATAGTATAAAATGGTTAATGTCATGAATTCACAAATCAAGAGAGGTTTTAACTGACAGCCATTCTAATGTGACTCATTTTCCACCATGAGCCAAATTAAAATAACTTCATTTGTACTGGAAAATTTGTTCTGAACTTTGTATGTTATACATGTTCATCTGACAAGCGAGCCATTGTGACTTTTTAACTATCAATCTTCTCCTCCATGCTCCTACTAAGGTGCTGAATTCATGCAGAAATCCTCACTGACTTACAGTCTACTGAATTTAGGTAGCCTATGTCAGCAAATATCGTGACCATGTGAAACATCACATCCAAGGTTAGCTGAGACATTTCCCAGAAAGGATAACCAATGATCAATGAGAACATTGTTTTTTCTATCTCCTTTCTAACCTGTAGAATTTTATTTTTTTGCCAAAAATCTAACAAAAAAAGATAATTCTGTTTCCTTGATGTGAAGAGTTTGGCAGCAACATCCTACCTAATTCCGGAGACAAATGGCTGAGAGCTGAGACTCAGTTGCCATGAATGCGATTAGGCTATTGCTGGAGATAATTCTTGACACTGTAGAGAATCCTGGGATGCATTTTCTCTTGGCAAACTTCCAGATAATATCTTTCAGCTATTCTTGTTCAGTAAGGGTTTTGTATATGAACTATGTGACAAACATCCAACTTCAGAGTTTTGAAAGGGCTTCTGCTGAATTGTTTATGAAAGATCATCACCTTAATGCCCACAGTAACCTTTAGTTTAGCATAGTTTAGAGATACAGCGGGAATGCAGGCCCTTTGGACCAAGTCCGCACTGACCAACGATTCCCACGCATTAACACTATCCTACACACACTAGAGACAATTTACACATACACCAAGCCAATTAACCTACATACCTGTAGATCTTTGGACTTGGGAGGAAACCAAAGATCTCGGAGAAAAGCCACGCGGTCACGGGGAGAACATTAATTCCGTACAGACAGCACTAGTCGGGATCGTACCCGGGTCTCCGGTGATGCAGGCGCTGTCAAGCAGCAACTCTGCCACTGAGCCACCGTGGCCGCAACTTGATACAGTCCGATGTACCAGACAGGGTAGGTACCAATAGGAGATTTAGCTCAAGGACTAGGGTGAACCTCCTCCTTAGGCATGTCAATGTAGGTTTCAGGCTTTCTCTCCCACTGCCCTTTCAGAAAATCACCAACTTCACAGAAAAGAGGAATTAAAACTAGAATCCTTTCATGCAGTGAAATTGTGTAGAGTAATCAACCTTGTTGGCACCATGATACTCCTCATCAAACTCTGAAATATAACGTTCTGATGAAGGGTCTTTCATCTGAAATGCTAACTCTTTTTCTTGTCCCATAGATGCAGTCTGACGTGCATAGAAAGTCAGCATTTTCTGTTTTTATTAGCTGAAATATCACATTCATTTGTTGATTGAAATCACTTACAATTAGTTTGGAAAACCTAGATACTACATGTATGCCCTATCTCCTGTGTGCCAAAAGAATTTCCTGTTCTCATTTTCTGTTGTCATTGCCTCGGTACAATTATTGAGCTATGTTTCCATTATGCAGGAAGTACTCTATGACAGGGGATTTATTCCCATAGCAGTAATTATTGGTTGAAATCTGTGCCTATACTCTTGATTGAAAATATTTTTTTTGTAACCGGTAAAGTGTTTAAAATAGAAGAGGAACAAAAATTGGAAAAGACCATTTACTACTAAAGAAGAGATGTCTAAGTTTCAGCTCTGTGTTATGCTACGACTTGTACGTTCTTATCCTCCCTTGACCTTTACCCTCCCTTGATCACTTGCTCCTTGTACCTCACCCAACAAAACCCAGATCCTCATTTGGAGTTCCTGCCATCAACATAGCGGCTCATGATTCACCAGGGAACTGATTGGAGACATCTGATGATGTTCAATAACCTTTTTCAGGATGAAAACCAATTATGTGTGTGCTTCAGACCTAGACATTCACATGCAAGAGACATTCTGGTGGCCAGTTTGTTGTGGCAGAAATCACTTGCTAGGCCACAATGTTTTTTTACCTCTTGTAACAAAGTCACAACAGATCTGACTAAAACATCTCAAATACAGTTGTGAAATGACAGGTCAGGCCAGGAAATGAAATGTTTCCTGGTTTGAGTCAAAGATGCAGACTGTTTTGACATAGATTTGATTCCCAGATTGGAGTAGCAGCCACACTACTGACAAGACATCTCGCTGACTGCTCAAGCAAGGTCATAGCAACAAACTGAGTTCTGAAACAAATGTGCACCAGCCTAAACTCCAACCAGTAAGACCTTTTATTGAATTAATTGTTGCAAAATGGTTTGCTGCAGTAACTGCTGCTGTGAAATAATAGCATTAAAGTTTTTGTTCTGGTCTGTGAATAGCTCAAACTGTGTCTCGTCATGATTGTACCAGATTAGCACCTGAAATCGCATAATTAAAAAAAAAAGCAAAATCTATTCAGGTATCAGTCTTGACACTGGTAGCATTGATGATTTTAAATGATGTTTAGGTTGGCATGTCAGTGCAATACTGACAGAATGCTACTTTGTTGAAGGTGAAATTTTGGATAAGAAGGTAACACTCTGGTGAATGCTAAAGATCTCATGGCATTATCTGATGCATGCAAAGTAGGTGATCCCATCATTTATCTCATTGTTGTGCATGTGACATTTTTGTGACTGCCAGGTTGGCTTTCTTCAGAACAATGTCCAGACCAGAAATATTTCAGTGGCAAGCTAGCAGTTTAGATGTTAAAGATGTACAGTATAAATACCAAGGTCTAGATATTCTCACGTGGTGGTGTTTTTTGCATATTGTGTGAAGAAATTTAATCTTTGTGGTTTCTGAGATTACTGTCCGAGTCACAGAGATGCACAGCATATAAACAGTCCATTTGGCCTCCCACAGGTTCCCGAATTTCACCGTCCCCCTCCCTGAAATTTCCAACTACAATGTCCTTCTGAATAAATGTGCAAAATATCCAGTTTGGACCTCACCCACATCCTTTAGCACCAAACACAAATCGTCCCCCTTGGTCCTTCAGAGGCCCCACATTTTCGTTGGTTAACCTCTTGCTTTTTAGTATATATTAAACATTTTTGGATTTTCCACTGCTCCTCTATCAGTGACATATTGTCATTAATTGGCCTTCTGATTTATTTTTTAACTATCCTACTAGCTATTTTAGCCTCCTGAAGGGCTGCCTCTTATGTTAGCCTCCTGAAGGGCTGCCTCTTATGTTAGCCTCCTGAAGGGCTGCCTCTTATGTTAGCCTCCTGAAGGGCTGTCGCTTATTACTATCTATTCCTGCCTGATGCTTACTTTTTTTACCCAGCTCTCGGTCATTTTACATCCAGGATTTCCTGGATTTGCAATGCTTACCTTTCACCTTAATGGGAAAATATTAACTTTGAACTCTCATTATGCCACTTATGAAAGATTCACTTTTGTTGACCTACCAGCAAGTAACTGCTCCCTGTCCAGTTTTCCCAGGTCCTGTCTGTCAATATTTAAATTCAGATTCAGATTCTTTCCCATCAGAGACAACGAAATGCATTAAATCTGCTTTCCCATCAAATTCAGTACCTTAGTTACAGAAAGGGAGCAGGTCAGTCCAGAAATGATCTTGAAACTTACTGTTACGGTCACTATCTTCAAACTGCTCTGCCTTGAACATTTCAGCTACCTAGCATCCACATTCCCTAAAATCAGGACCAGTAACACCGCTTTGCCAATGGGACTATCCACATACAGTATTAAAACGCTCTCTTGGCCCACTTTATAAATTCCACATTGTTTACCCTTTCAAGCTAAAGAGACCCCAGGCAATTCAAAGAAAGCTGAAATCCCCTACTGCAGTAACCCTATTATTCTTGTATCTGTGTTTGATCTACTAATCTGCTCCTCTATTGGTTGCTTGTTGTTAAAAGACTGCAATAAACCTCCACTAAAACGATAGTTTCTCTTGGGTTCAATTCTCTTCCCCTTAGGGCCATATTTGAGGATCCTAGGATATCCTTCCTCATTACTGCGGTAATAAATCCTTAAATCAAAGATTGCAATCCCACCTCTTTCCCATCTGCCCACCATTAGGCATGAAGCTTCCATGCCATGAATTAAGGATTTGTCGGTCCTGCTCTTCTTTCAGCCACGTCTTCTAGACAGCAATAGTGTTGCATTCCTACATGTTAATCAACGCTCTGTTCATGTGCTTTAATAGTCAGACTCCTTGCATTACAGCAGATATAATTTAGCCTTGCATTCCTTCCATGTGCCTTATCTTTCATGCACTTAGCTTCCTGGATTGACCTTGATTTCCTTCAAAATTTATATGCACTGCTCTCTAAACTGCACATGTACTATGTTTCATTCTCCAGTCTAATTAGTTTAAACCTTCCCCAACATATTGAGCAAACTTCTAAGTGTTTTTCTTTCTACAAAAGCATCCATAAGGTCACAACCAGTATAATCCATTTAGGTGGTTCATTGAGGTCAGAGATAGTCAAACTCAGAGGGGTGGAAGGTTCTTGTGTGTAAATTCTTTAAAAGTAGCTGCTGGTTTTTCACCCACATGCACTTCCACAATGATTAGAGACAAGATTCTGCTATACTGACTTATCAGGCATCTCAACCTGAAGTATCAACCGTCCCTTTGCCTCCAAAGATGCTGCTTGACTTACTGACTTCTTCCAGCAGTTTTTTTTAATTCTCCAGATTCCAGCATCTGCAACTCTTGTCATTATTTACTGGTGGTATTTCATGTGAGGTATAAAATAATGCGTGATGGGGTTTGGGTTTTGATGGGGGGAAAGCAGGCATCCGGAATTGGTCCATTCGCACCCAGAGGAAGATGGCCGCAGAAATCGGCAAATCTATGCTACCAGATATCCCAGTTGATCCCAAGAAAGACTGCCTGGAACTACAGCAGCCAGCAAGCTCATCTAATACAAACCTGCAAAACAACTGGGATTGCAGTTCACACTTCTAATTCCCATCAAGAATATTGCCTTTGCCTCAGCAGCAAACAGCTTATCAGGCTGATTGCACCAGCTAACTCCAAATCACCGGATTCACCTCCCAGATTCACCTCTGAAGCTTTGTTATCAAGTTGGGGAAGGTTAATTTGTTTAAAAAAATTATTATAAATATTTTCCAAATAATTTTATGTCAAAAATGTGTAAGTAAGGGCTTTCAGGGAACTACATGTACAGGATTCAGAATGTATATAGGATTTGACCACCCAGATTTGGTAGTGATTGCAGAAACAATTAAAATAAGGAATACATCACTATATAATTTGCAAGGAGAAGAGGTTCAGCTTACATCACTGGCTTTGAGGTGGAATAATCTTTAAATAAATGTGAAGTTTTGACATGTCCATTGTGACCACCATAGAAACAAATGGGCTTTGTGACTGGAAAATAGTGTTTCACCAATTTGACTGTGTCATTTATGAAGAGGTGACCAAGAAGGTTGTTGAGGGCTATGTAGTAGACGTTGGCTGAATCGACTTTTGCATGGCCTTTACGCATGCAAAAACAAGACATTTGACCAGGCACCACATGGGAGGCCAGTCTGTAAAGTTAAATCACATGGGATCAAGTCAAGCTATTTAATGGATATAAAATTAGCTTTGGATAGGAAACAGAAGGTAGTGCAGAGTGTTGCTTTTCAAACTCAAGGCCTGTAACAAGTAGTGTGCCACAGGTATTGGTTGTGTGTCCTTTGTTCTCCATTATTTATGTTAATAAATTGGATGTAAGTGTAGGTGGTATGATTAATAAGATTGTGATGACAAATAAAATTGCTGCTACAGTGGACAGCAGGAAAGGTTATCTGTGATTACAATGGGGTCTTGATCAACTGTGCTAATGTGCTGAAGAATGGCAGATGGAGTTTAATTCAGATAAATGTGAGGTATTCTATTTTGTAATGATAAACCAATGCAGAACTTAAGCATTAAATGGCCAGGCCCTTTATGGGCAGTGGTGTAGAACAAAGACATTGAGGCACAGGTACATAATTCCATGAAAGTGGCCCCATACTTATCCATGTTAAACATCAAGTATATGTCAAATTTAAAATAAATTAGAATGCTTAACCTATTGTTTTTATAGACAAAATTATGTTGGACAATGAGGAAAATTAAGGGAACTGACAAATTCTACTCTCGTTGACACATTGTTGTGTGTGTGTGTGTGTGTGTGTGTGTGTGTGTGTGTGTGTGTGTGTGTGTGTGTGTGTGTGGGGGGGGGGGGGGGGGGGAGGGGGGGGGGCAGGTGATGAAAGGACTAAGTGTTCACTTTATCCTTATCCCTCATAATTTTGTACAATTCAACAAAAGATTTGTTTCACATGAGCAAGTTAGGAATGGCAACTAAACTAATCTGAACTATGGTGCAGGATCTAAAATTTCTCACCATTATAACGAGTGTCAAACATATTTGAAAATTTTTTACTCAGCAGCTGTTATCCTCAAACATTTCCTGTGCAGCTTGGTGAAGGCAGGAGCATGTTTGACCCCTTACAATTTGGGATGACCAAGACTGTTGAAACATCCTCTGATGTTGGAATTCCCACAAATCCTACCTCCAAGAGGCTCAAATGCTCCACAACAATCTGGCATTAGGGAACCTCAAAGAGCACATGTCGGGCTCACAGGTTGATCACCAGGCTTTAAAATCTAAACTCCTGAGACATCCATCACGCTGTGAAAGAAAAATATGCTTTCAGTGTATTCAACTTATTCCTAGCCGGCTGCAGAATGTTTGCAGGATAGTACCAATTTGCTGATCGTAGATCACCTTCTCTTGCAACATACTTCCACCCTTGTGGTAGCCAGGCTATCTCATCTAAATTGTACTTATTCACAATCCAACAATGGCTTTCCCTCTGATAAGAAAGCAGAAAGATCATGTTTATCTTTCTCAGCTTAATCTTCCTGCAAACTCTCATTTCCTTTATATCCAAGAAAATGCTCAGTGGCAAAATCCACAGGTTTCCTGAATACTAAATTACAAACATTCGCAATCGCTTGTGTGAAGGATCTTTTCCACAGCCTGGTCACGAATGACAGACCCTTGAACCGAGACCATTAGCTTTAGACTGCCCAACTAGATAGATTTATTCTCCCTACATTCAGATCATCAAGTCTCTATGTGTTTCATTTTAGGTAACTGTAGATGGCTAGTGCATGTGCCTTTAACATAGTGACCTCACTACCCTTAACCACTCCCCTTATTAGGTGTATAATTGCATGCTCCCTCCCTGGTGTCTCTCTCTCTAGCTACGGTGACAGACCACGTACAGCTAAGATAGTAATAATGTGAACAGTTCATAAAACTACAGTTAAGACAAAGTGCTGTTGAGACTTCTTTACATGGTGTCACAGCTGTGACCCCGCGCCTCCTGTTTGCCGGTTTTCTTTTATTTTATACCCCAGTACCCTTACCCTGATTCCTTCTCTTGTGCCATGGCCAACTCGTGCCGCAAGCCCGACCCGCTTGTATTTGACGATGACATTGCCCATCGCTGGGATGTCTTCCGACGTGATTTTCAGACTTGTCTGGATTAAAACTAAGCATTCACTTCTCCGCTCGAATTTCCAAATGAACTCCATTGCCATCATCTTTGACAACCTCCCTCGCCATCCATAACTTCACCAATTTCCATGTCATTCGTAGTTGTACAAATTAGACCACCTATATTCTTATTCAAATCATTAATATTTAATACAATCAGGAGGACCCAGCCCAGATCCATACAGAAAGGCACTTGCCATAGAATATCTGGCAATGAAACACCCCTCTACCACCTTCCTAAGCAAAGCTAATTTTGGATTACTTACGATAGCTTATGATTTAACCTTCGAAATCTGCCCTTTATAAGGCTGATTCCGAACAATAAGGTACATGGGATCATCAGTATCAAATGTTATACTGAAGTCCATTGCCTTTCTTTCATCAATCATCTTTGTCACTTCATCAAAAACTCTTAACAAATTTTTTGAGACAGGACTTCCCCTGCACAAAGCTACACTGACTATTCCCAATAAGTGCATGTTTTTCCAAATGCAAACAAATCCTGTTGCTAAGAATTCTCTCCACTCACTGGCCAATATTTTCATGATTTGTCCATGTTGCCCTTCTTAAACAAAAGAACAGTATTGACTATTTTACAGTATCCTGGCAACTCACCCGTGGCTAAAGAGGATACAAAGATCTCTGTTAAGATCCCAGTAATCTCCTCACTTGCTTCCCATCAGGTGCTGAAGACTTATCCATTTTAATATTTTTCAAGACACCCAAATCCTAACACCTCCTTATTAATATTGACATGCCCCCTTCTGATCTCATGATCATCCATGTCCTCCTCCTTGGTGAATATGTGAAAACTACTCATTAAGAACCTCTGCCTCCATGCCCATATTCCCTCCTTTAAAACCATCATTCCCCTACCTACCACCTTGCTCCACATATACAAATAACATTTCTTGGTATTAGACCATAACACATGGGAGCAGAATTAGGCCATTTGGTCCATTGAGTCTGCTCTGCCATTTGGTCATGGCTGATGTATTTTCCCTCTCAACTCCATTCACTTGTCTTCTCCCTGTAATCTTTGGCATCCTTACTTATCAAGAACCTTTCAATCTCTGATTTAAAAATACATAATGACTTAGCCTGGCAATGAATTCCATAGATTCACCACCCACTGGTGAAATAAATTCCTCCTCAGCTCCTTTCTAAAGGTCCGACCTTTATTCGAAGGCTGTGCCCTCTAGTCACGACCGGAAATCTCATCTCCACATCCACACTATCTAGACCTTCCATTATTCAGTCATTTCCACAAGATCCCCCTCGCCCTTCTAAACTCCAGCGAATACATGCCTCAATTCATCAAACGCTGCTCAGACGTTAACCCAATCATCTCTGGTATCAGTCCTCTCTTGTCCATAAGCATGTTAAAACTTATGGAATTGTGGACATTTTTCCCAAAATGTTCCCCCAGTGAAATTTTGATCATCCAGCCTGGGTCATTCTTCAATATAAAGTCTGCTATGGCCTCATCCCGTCATGGATTATCTACACATTGTTTCAAGATATCCTTCTGTACCTTACCCTGTAACTCAATCAGATTTGTGGGAGAATATGTTTACCTTGGCATTCGTAATAAATGAACATTGTTACAAAGTCCATGTCTGTCCAAATACATATATATCTTACTTTAAGCCTCAGAATGCTTTCCATAAACCTGCCTACCACAGATGTTAGGCTGGTTGGTCTATAGTTCCCAGGTTTTTCCTTGCAGCCCTTCGTAAATGGAGACTGGACAACACTGTGGCACAGCTGGTACTGCTGATGTCTCACAGCACCAGAGCCCCGGGCTCCATCCTGACCCCGAGTGCTGTCTGTGTGGTGTATGCACGTTCTCCCTGTAACTGTATGAGTTTCCTCCCGCTGCTGCGGTTTCATTCCACATCCCAAAAAAGTGTGGGTTTGTAGGTTGATAGGCCCTCTGTGAATCGCCCCTGGTGTGTAGGGAGTGGATAATAAACTGGGATAAAATGCGTTAATGTGTGAATGGGTGATTGCTGTTCAGCATGGACTTGGTGGGTTGAAGGGCATGTTTCTATGCTGTATCACTAAACGAAATAGACACTGGGTCAACTGCTTTGACTCATTTGGCTAACTCCATCAGGACAGGTTGTAGCTGCACTAATCAGCACGCCAACAACCACCATAGTCTGAAGAAGGGTCTCAACCCAAAATGTCACCTATTCCTTCGCTCCATAGATGCTGCCTCACCCACTGAGTTCCTCCAGCATTTTTGACTACCTTTGGAATTTTCCAACATCTGCAGTTCTTTCTTAAACATACAATAGTATTGGTCATTTAGTGAGGAGTGAACATTCAAAGCATTTTGCTGAGGTGTAATCAAAACACATTGTTGCATTGTTCATCAAGAATCTGGGAGGAGGAGTGACCAAAAGGCTTGGCTCACTATTTGTTTTCTCCATGGATCACCTGTGATCGTCTAGATTGAAAATCACCTGCTGCTGTTGATTCACTAAATGAGGATTTCCAGAGCGATATTCAGTCATTTAATGATCTACCTTGCACGTATCCTTTCCTTTGCAAATGTTGCCTTAAACAAGAATAAGAATCCATATGATGGAGATGCAAGAAACTGCTGATGCTGAACTCTGTAGCAAAAAAAAAAGGAGAGTAGCTGGTTGAACACAATGGGTCAGGCAGCATGTGAGGAGGGAAATTACAGTGGATGTTTAGAGACCGGAACCTTAATCTAGACTGGATTCATGAATGTCCCTTCCAAACATAAAGAATGTATTTTATCTTCCTAGCAAAATGGATGTAAAATGGAAATGTCTGAGGTAGTAATGGGAATATACGGATGAGTGCTGCCAGCAAGCTGTGCCCAGTCAAAAGGAAGTTGACACATTGGGATGCTCCCATGCTGTGGCCATTGATGGTTAAGTCTTTTGAATAATGGAAAGAAAATTCCAGTTTAGGGGCATGGGAGGAATCTAAGATTTTGGTTTGCTGGTCTAGAACCAATAATTCCTGCTACCTGTTTAAAAATAAAGATTAAGAATTACTTCAGTTGTTTTATGAGTGTGGGACTACCCATGACAATTGGACACAGTTTACAAAAAACATTCATCTTAGTGGAATTGGGGTTCCACAGGACTAATTTTCTGTCATTTTTGGGCTACTCTACTGAGAACTCTCTGATGATGCATGTTTTTGTTTTATTGCATTCTTCGCCCACATCAAGATTGCTCTTTGAGCCACTTCCTCATCATTCATTTTAAACTCCCAGACAAAATCTCATGCAAGATATGTTTAAGGATCTAGTTCCAATGAACAGATATTTTAACCATGGTTTCTCTTTTAAATATTTACACACGTTTTACATCAACATCTTTGTAGTTCAGTCATGCAAAGGCCAGTTGTACGTGGCCTTTGCATGACTGAACATTACCACATGGTGTATGTATGAATGAATTGCCAACTGGGGTGCATTTGTTGCTAATGGCCACATCCAATGCAAATGCAGGTCATAGGGATGTTTCACCTGTTTGGAGATACAGCATTGAAACGGGCCCTTCGGCCCACCGATTCCACACCGACCATCAATCATCTGTTCACACACGTTCTGTTTTATCCCACTTTCTCAGCCACTCCGTACACACTGGGGACAATTTAAAGTGGCCAATGAACCTACAAACCCACACATCTTTGGCATGTAGGAGGAAACCAGAGCACCTGGAGGAAACCCATGCAGTCACAGCAAGAACGTGCAAACTCCACACACAGACAGCACCCAGGGTCAGGATCAAAGCAGGGTCTCTGGCACTGTGAGGCAGTAGCTCTATCAGTTGTGCCGCTGTGCTACCTAATTGCAAACTTCTTGCAGACTGCAATAGTGAAAGGTGTACAAGACTGCCGGAATATCCTCTCCTGTTGGAATTTCCACAAATGCTGCCTCTGAGGTAGCAACTCCCAGGTTAAATCCTGTGTAAACGGTGTTTCAAGCTTCTAAACTTCTAAAGGACAGATATTTAACATTGGTTTCTTTTCTGAAATGTTTATGCAAATTTCATATCTTCCTTGAACTGGTAAGTGGTTTTGCATGAGTGAATATTTCATTGCATACCTTGCAGTGCAAAACCAATTCTGCACTTGCATATGAGAAACAATCACATCAAGCCATGGGAAGTATTTCTACTTGAGCCATTTATTTAGATTTTGGGAGCAATATACTGAACAAAGAGCACTCAGCTCACAAAGCTGACATTTTTTTTCAAGAATCAAATGCTACTTTTCTCCAGGCTGCCCGCGTCAAAAGACTTACCTTGAAACCACACAAGATGTTGATGGTGGTGGAGCATTTTATTTTGTGGGTTTGTTTCATAGCACATCAATCCCAAGCCTCTGTTCACCTACTAAGAGCTAACCAAGCTGCTGCTTTTTGTACAGACGTAGTTGTGAGCCAGACGTAGGCAGCGGTGGTAGGAAATGAGGGAGTTGGTTACTGTATACGGATGTTGCTGCCTGCCACCCATCTTTCCTCCCACACTAACTTACGATGCATGCATATATCCATCCTCCCACTCACCCACACTCCCACACATTCTAAGCTTGTCCATACCAGGCCTTAAATGCTCCAGTTTTGTTTTAGATATTTCATAACTTAAATGACATTCTAAAGATATTTTAGTGATTTACTGGATTAGTGAGGTAAATAGCAATGAAAACTGTTGATGATGCAAAGAATAATGCTGAATGCGACATCACAACAGAAGGTATTATGAACGTGAACATTTGACTGATGGGACATAATGTGCCGTCTGAAAAGCTGCAATCAAGGTATTTGACATTGTCTCAGCTCTTCTTCAGGCTCAAACCTTGTTGCTCAGTATCCAATGTTGCAGCAGGAAGCCAGCACTCGTGCATGAGAAGAGGATCACATGCCTTTTCAGTTATTGCACTGCCCTGGTACTAGTCACACTATTCCCAAACCCTAAACATAATTATGTGTCACTAAGGTTTTTCCTCATCTAAGTCCTAAATGGCCTTCCACTTTATTCTTAAACTGTGACCCCTGGTTCTGGACTCCCCCAACACCGGGAACATTTTTTCTGCATCTAGCCTGTCCAATCCTTTAAGAATTTTAGATGTTTCTATAAGGTCCCCTCTCATCCTTCTAGATTTCAGTGAATACAAGCCCAGTTGACCCATTCTTTCATCATTTGTCAGTCTTGCCACCTCAGGAATTAACCTGGTGAACCTACGCTGCACTCCCTCAATAGCAATAATCTCCTTCCTCATATTAGGAGACCAAAATTGCACACAATACTCCAGGTGCGGTCTCACCAGGGCCCTGTACAACTCTAGTAGCATCTCCTTGTTCCTAAACTCAAATCCTCTCGCAATGAAGGCCAACATGCAATTAGCTTTCTTCACTGCCTGCTGTACCTGCATGCTTACTTTCAGTGACTGATGTACAAGCACACCCAAGTCTCGTTGCACCTCCCCTTTTTCTAATCTGACACCATTCAGATAATAATCTGCCTTCCTGTTCTTGCCACCAAAATGGATAGCCTCACATTTATCCACATTATACTGCATCTGCCATGTAAATGCCCACTCACACAACCTATCCAAGTCACCCTGCAGCCTCATAACATCCTCATCACAGCTCACACTGCCACCTAGCTTTTGTCATCCGCAAACTTGGAGATGTCACATTTAATTCCCGCGTCTAAATTGTTAATATTGTAAATAACTGGGCTCCCAGCACCGAGCCTTGTGGCACCCCACTAATCACTTCCCGACATTCTGAAAAGGACCCATTAATTCCTACTCTGCTTCCTGTCTGCCAACCAGTTCTCTGTCCATGTCAATACCCTACCCCCAATACAATGTGCTCTAATTTTGCACAAAAATCTCTGGTGTGGGGCCTTGTCAAGGGCTTTTTGAAAGTCCAAATACACCACATACACTGACTCTCCCTTATCCATTCTACTTGTTACATCCTCAAAACATTCCAGAAGATTAGTCAAGCATGATTTCCCCTTCATAAATCCATGCTGACTTTGACCAATCCTGTCACTGCTTTCCAAATGCGCTGCTATAACATCTTTAACAATTGACTCAAGCATCTTCCCCACTACCGATGTAGGCTAACTGGTCTATAATTCCGTTTTCTCTCTCCCTCCTTTCTTATAAAGTGGAGTTACATTGGCTATACTCCAGTCCACAGGAACTGATCCAGAGTTGTGAGAACATTGGAAAATGATCACCAATGCATCAACGATTTCTAGGGCCATCTCCTAGAGTACTCTGGGATCAGGCCCTGGGGATGAATCTGCCTTCAGTCCCAACAGTTTACCTATCACCATTTCCTGAACAATGTGAATTCTCTTCAGTCTCTCTCTCCCACTAGATCCTCGGTCCCCTAATATTTCCAAGAGATTGTTTGTGTCTTCTTTAGCGAAGACAGAACCAAAGTACTTGTTTAACTTTTCTGCCAATTCACGTTTCCCATTATAAATTTACCTGTCTCTGATTGTAAGGGACCCACATTAGTCTCCACTATTCTTTTCCTTTTTACATATCTAAAGAAGCTTTTGGAGTCCATTTTTATATTCCCGGCAAGCTTTCTTTCATGCTCTTTTTTCCCCCTCTTAATAAGCCAGTTCGGTATTCCGAAAAACGTAACGAATCATGGGATTTTTCAAAGGTCAAACACTATTAATAAAAATGGAACAAAGCGCTGTAGATTCAGTGAGTATAATTTGGGTACGATTTTTTTGTCTTTTTTCAAGTTTGTATTTGTCAGGGGTCAGATACAAATGGAAAGCCGGTGGGGGGGGGGGGGGGGGGCGGTGATACCGAACCGCCACTGTACCATCCCCGGTCCTCCGCCCCCACCCTCCACTCGACGTCCGGACTGACGGGATACCGGCCCCCAGACAGTGCGGAGAAGAAACACCAACACCAGCCTAACCCCGCTCCTACTCCAGATGAGCCCATTCCCCGATGGGCAGCTATGGCAACAAGTACCAGTTCGTCCATGGCCTGGCCGAGCTGCGCTCCCTCAGCCACCTCCCCAAGTACAAGCCATACCTTGCACACCACCGGCTTCCGCCCCTTCGGTACCCACTGCCACTTCATCCACAATGCTGAGGAGGAACGAGGCCCCCGACCTGGAGGTGGAGCTGGCCCGGACTCTGGGCTTGGGGCTGGGCAAGGGATGGGGAGGAGGTTGCTGATTGCCGCCAGCACCACCATCACCAACAGCACCAGCAGGTCCAGCGGGCACCCGGCCTACCCATGACCGGCAGGAGCCCGTCCGCAGACTCTATCTCCGACCAGGACAACTCCAGCAGCAGCGGCTCCGAATCGCCAGCTTTAAGCAGGGTCGGCGGCTGCCCATCTTCAGAAGGATCTCAGTGTCGGACTTAGGGGAGGAAGGGTGTGGGTGGAGGGCTACTGGCCAACCCGACAGGACAGGCAGAGCCGAGCTGGAGCCAGGGGTTGTAAGTCCAGGGCCACCCAAACAACCCAGGGCCACCCTGGACATCTCCGGATAGGGACGGGTCACCAGGGAGCGGACGGGGACGACCCATCAGCAACTGAACAGCACCCGCAGTGACAGAGAGCCGGGTCCTACCCCGACTACGGACGAAACACAGCCTGCACACAACGCAGCACCACCATTGCCAAGACTGGTTTTTGCTTGTGACCTATGACCTGGGCATGCGCAGTCAGAATACCGAACTCGCTTATTAATCCCTTGTCATAGAAACATAGAAAATAGGTGCATGAGTGAGCTATTCGGTCCTTCGAGCCTGCACCGCCATTCAATATGATCATGGCTGATCATCCAACTCAGTATCCTGTACCTGCCTTATCTCCATACCCCCTGATCCCTTTATCCACAAGGGCCACATCTAACTCCCTCTTAAGTATAGCCAATGAACTGGCCTCAACTACCTTCTGTGGCAGAGAATTCCACATATTCACCACTCTCTGGGTGAAAAATGTTTTTCTCATCTCTAAATATTTCCCCCTTATCCTTAAACTGTGACCCCGTGTTCTGTACTTCCCCAACATCGGGAACAATCTTCCTGCATCTAGCCTGTCCAACCCCTTAAAAAGTTTGTAAGTTTCTATAAGATCCCCCCACAATCTTCTAAATTCTAGCGAGTGCAAGCCAAGTTTATCCAGTCTTTCTTCATATGAAAGTCCTGCCATCCCAGGAATCAGTCTGGTGGACCTTCTCTGTACTCCCTCTATGGCAAGAATGTCTTTCCTCAGATTAGGACCAAAACTGTACACAATACTCCAGGTGTGGTCTCACCAAGGTCCTGTACAACTGCAGCAGAACCTTCCTGCTTTTATACTCAAATCTTTTTGCTATGAATGCTAACATACCATTCGCTTTCTTCACTGCCTGCTGCACCTGCATGCCTACTTTCAATGACTGGTGTACCATGACACCCAGGTCTCATTGCATCTCCCCTTTTCCTAATCGGCCACCATTCAGATAATAGTCTACTTTCCTGTTCTTGCCACCAAAGTGGATAACCTCACATTTATCCACATTGTACTGCATCTCCCATGCATTTGCCCACTCACCCAACCTATCCAAGACACCTTGCAGCCTCCTAGCATCCTCCTCACAGCTAACACTGTCCCCCAGCTTTGTGTCATCCACAAACTTGGAGATGTTGCATTCAATTCCCCCGTCCAAATCATTAATATATATTGTAAATAGCTGGGGTCCCAGCACTGAGCCTTGTGGTACCCCACTAGTCACTGCCTGCCATTCTGAAAAGGACCCGTTTACTCCTACTCTTCCTGTCTGCCAGCCAGTTCTCTATCCACACCAATACTGAAACCCTTGCCCTCCTCTGTTGAGTTCTAAGTTTCTCCGTCCTCTGGTTTGCCACTTATTCTGGTGTATTTATATGCCTTTTCCTTGGATTTAACACTCTCCTTGATTTCGCTCGTTGACTACAGTTGACCTGCCTTCCCTGGTTTATTTTTTCACCAAACAGGGATGGAACAATTTTTTTGGAGTTCATCAATGCCGGCTTTGCCATTTCATCTTCACCGTCAACCCTTTAAGTATAATTTGCCAGTCTATCCTAGTCTTCTCATACCTTCAAAGTCTCCTTTCTTTAAGTTCAGAACCCTAGTCTCTAAATTAACCGTGTCACTCTCCATCCTAATGTAGAATTCCACCATATTATGGCCACTGTTTCCCAAGCGGCTCTGCACAACAAGTTCGCTAACTAACCCTTCCTTATTACACAATACCCACTCAAGGATGGTCTGTCCTCTAGTTGGTTCTACATATCGGTTTTGAAAACCATCCATTATACATTCCAGCTTGTATCTACCTGGATGGACTGCAGGTCATCCAGCTCCTGCTCCAGTTCTCTAACTCAGTCCTTGAGGAGCTGCATCTGGACACAGTTCCCACAGGCATAGTGGTCAGTGACGCTAGTGGTGCCCCTGATTTTCTACATCCTGCAGCAAATGCACTGCAGTAATAGTCCTGCCATCATGCCAATAAGTTTAAACATTTAAATTAAATTAAACACACAACCGAATAAGCCGAGTCCTTGCTTCAGCCTCCTCGCCGAGGACTATTGAGCCAAAGACTCACACATTACCTCCCAAGGTACTTCACCTCAACACGGCCGCTCCTCTAGGCCAAGTCCTACTTTTATTTGCTAATCAATTAACTAATTATTAAATCATGTACAATTTACGACTTCACAGTTATCATGACTGTGCCATGCTGACTGCCAGGATGCTAATCGGTTCTCAATGGCATGACACCAATGACGGCTGCAGTGCAGCAGCATAAAAGGTTGCCTTAGTCCAAGGGGAAAAGAGAGATGGAAGAGAGTGGTCTGCAGTGCCTCTCACAATCCCAACACAATGGTCTGGTACAATGGGGCCAGGTAATGCTGGCCGCAATCCCCCTCCCATTCTATGATTTTATGATTGGCCCGAAGCCACTGTGGCTTATGGACAAATCAAGAGGCCAGTGATGGTACAGTCAATGGTATAGAGATGCAGTGATCATTGTTGGTGATGCAAGTGAAACAAACTGTGTACAGGTTGAGGTTCCATGTGAAACATTGTTCCCCAGAAGGGAGCTCTTCAATATGAGTATCTTTGCTGATATGTTGAGCTGTTTGCTACTTGTTATGATGTATACCCAGAATGGAGACTATTGGTCATGCCTGTAGCAGCCAATTCTATCAGTAAATGTGGAACTAACTCCTGTGGAATGGAATTCTTGTAGAAATAGATTTTGATAAAGTCTGAAGAAGGGTGCTGATCCAAATCATTATATGTGCATTTCCCTCCACAGATACTGACTGACCAGCTGAGTTAGGACATAGAACATAGAAACGTACAAACTTGGAAAAAGGCTGAAGATTATATCAAATTAAACTAATCTTTTATGCCTGCACTTGATCCATATCTCTCAATTCCATGCAATCTAAACATCTCTTAACCACCACTATTGTATCTGCCTCCACCACCACCACCACCACCGATGGCACCCTGGCAGCACATTCAGGGCACCCACCACCCGTTATATATGAAAACATTCACCACACATCTCCTTTAAACTTTGCCCTTTTCATCTGAAAGTTGTGCCCTCTAATATTTGACATTCCCACCATGGGTTAAAGGTTCTGACTGCCTACTCTGTTCTGTGGCTCTCATAATTTCTCGACCTCTAGTTCCTCTTGCACTTTGCTTTTTGGTCTATATTCCAGCATCTGCAGTCTCTTGTGCTTTTATTAAAAGTGTCAAACGTACTTGAGTGAATCTTGCTCATTACCTGATGACTACTCATTGATTGTTAACTAATGTGCACAAAATAGCTTTTATGCATAAAACAATAACAAATTAATTTCTGGGCACTGAAATGTCCAGGACTGATGTTGCAGGGCTTGATTAGAGAAAAGACCGTGAGAAAGCCAAGTCAAACAATTGAATAGGTTATATAAAAGAAAGACTAAAAATTATAAAGTAAGGCATTCTGTGATGGGCTTTCCAGTCTTGTATTTGACAGTAAATATTGCATTAAATTACTTAGTGATACTTATTTGTAATTCTGTGCATTGGTTCATCTCACCTCCCATCTAGGAACTTATGAGGGGCTTAGATTGTTTATCTTTTTCTACCTGCACATCATTTAAATACCCAGATTGTGATCTTATGGCAACAAATTCTAATTGAACTTTTGCTGAGCAAATGAATAGTAAGATTAAACGAGAATTTACCAGTTTGAAGTTTGATCTTTATTTTATGAGGAGTAACGTTGAGGGATTACGTGAAGACCCCGCCAGTACGCATGCGTGTCAATCTTCAAAGCAGCGGTGTGAAATCACAGACAACAGTTATTGAACTGAACATAGTAACATAAGAGAACCATAATACCAGTTGACCTTTATGATAGAGGGCTGGGAGCGGAGGGCACGTAATCCCTCAACGTTACTCCACATAAAATAAAGATCAAACTTCAAACTGGTAAGTTCTTGTTTAATCTTACTATTTTACTTCGGTGTCACGTGAGTGACTACGTGAAGATTTTAAAGCTTTGTGATTTCATTTCGTGGAAAACGAGTCCAGTCGTCATACACTGCATCAGTAGTCCAATGATGAGTGAACATTAATATTGCATTCAGACATGACATTGATATAGACATGTTGATGCTATTAATGAACAATAGTGCAATAGTAACCTCCCTCAACCGGGAGGAAACATACATAACATAGAGTTGGCAAATACACCCAATGTGGCAATGAGTTTGATCTGAATATTTGGACAGAACAATAGTTTGACCATCCTGCAACCGCTAGGATGTGGTCCATAACCCTGCTGCTGAGGTATAGCGGTCCTGGTGGAGTGAGTCAAAATGTCAATGTTCACTCCAGTATATGCCAGACCCATTTAATCCTCTGGAGAAGGTTTGTAGTGATTCCTTCTAACAAGGTTTATGTAACTAACAATATAGCTAGTCAGAGTCTATAAGACACTTAAGGACCTTGACATACTGGTGTAGATGCATGATTACATGCAACCCAAGGTCCATGGAATATGCAACATCTAGTTTGGTCTTATGTCCATGTCTACTCTGCTTGACTAATCATGAACAAAACATGTTTATTATAGCCCACATATATGATCATCCTATCCAGTGCAGCAATGACTGGACCCGTAGTGCTGTACTCAGCACCATGGCATAACCACTAGTAAGTGAGTTTGACCAAGGACAGGGATGTTGCTGGTGCCCATCGGCTAAGTGACGTAGCACAATGTTAACAACCCATATCTCTGCGTCCCTAGACCTGGGAGGTTGATGCTATTCCTGCAATCTACAGTGGGCACTCCCAATGCTTTAGGTTTGACAACCCGAGCCGCAGGAACGGTCTCTCAGCGTCTGTAAGTCAATGAATTGATTATATCATGCAGAGGATGGTTTCAACATCACAACTGAACCAGCATCTTTGTGCCCAGAAATAACTATGTAAGGTTTTATGCTCATTCCCCACATTAGCGGGAACCATGGGTAAATCGCCCAGGCAGGCACTATGAAAAGCCGGAAGCAGGAATTTTGCATGACCCGTCCTATGAGGCCAAATGGAGGAAGACATAAAAGACCATTCCTCCCTTGTGAAGCGAGAATGCACCCTTCGCCACTGATATGCCTCATATTTTTGTAACTGGAGATTGAGCCTGGAGCCTGGATGCAAGCATGTTGATCGTTAGTGTTCCATCGATTCACAATGTCATTAAATACCTTGTGCTCGCACATTCATTCTGTGTTGTCATTGATTTGCATGATAATACACCAGTGATAAATGCGGTTAGGTAAAACTATCACCGGATACTTTGATTTGATACCTTAGTGATTAACATATTCCACCACCAAAGTGTATCACCTAGGACTTGTGCATGCAGATTATGCATATTCACACACCCTTTAATGCACAGAACGCATCTGGTGTCCATTGGCAGATGATACCATGACTGAACAATTGACAACTCGTGCTAATCCCATCTGCCTCATTAACTAGAGATGGTATTAGTAAATTCCCCATCTTTGAGCAATAGCATCAGTTTCTGAATGACTGACGATTTACGGATTTACAGAGGTTTAGTGGAGCAACGCTGAATGTTCGTCCACCATTGTGACTTTGATAGTTTCAGCTGCGAATAGCAGATGTCTAATCTTTTGTCTCAGAGCCGAATTCCAGACAAATAAATGGATTGATTGTATTCCAATAATCAATAGTTTCAGTTGGTATCAGCTTGATTTAAATTTAAACCATGTGTGCATGATTTTGCACTTCTGCTCCTGGGAGGTAGAGGAGCTCAAGTACGAGGTTGGCGCATCTTCCAGGAAGGCCGTTCTGGGCTGTGGCCTAAAAAGACCTTTGTCCTGGTTGTACGGCCTTCAAGCTTTCACCAGCTTCAGTGAATCGTGGTTTGCTGGTGGGTGCTGGGTAGGGGTGCTGCTGCTGAAGATGTGAGATCTTGCGTGATGATGTGGCCTTCATGAGCCCAACGGCCCTTGTCGAGCTTCTTGACTTGTTTCATCAGGTTGCCCAAATGGCAGTATCCACCTGATAGCTTTTCACCGCTGGGACACTGAGCGAAATACAGTTCCCTGGTGCTGGGTATTTGGTAGTTGTTATTCACAGCCTTCTCCTACTGCTGCTTGTGTTGTTCCTGCACCCCGAGCACACTTGTGGTATCTTCGGCCAAACCCTTGTCTCCAGTCAGCCCAGAATTGACTCCTAATGCTCCCCTCTGTCGAGGGAGATGCATTATGCAGCCCTCGATAAGGTGCTGCCATGGGCGTCCTAGGACCCCATGGTGACTAGAACTCCATATACCGGAGCATGTCACATTGCAGCATCATTAACCGCTCCATGCGGGATATGTGATCATAGTCACTCCCGCCGGCGGTGAATCTTCACAGCTCAACCCAGTCTCGTCCGACTTCTGCTTGGCCTTCCCGCCAGTCTGTGGTGTCGATTCCGACTGTGCAGGTGTCAGGTCGGAGACTGCTGATCAATAGCGATCCAGGTGCCGTCTACACCTGCTGACTGCCCGTAATTCCGCGGTCCTCCTCAGTCAGTCTGGATGCAGTCCATTCCTGTAACATTCTCATAAAATAGCACAAAACATCCTTTGAGTTAGGATTTTACCTGCATGTCCTGTTTTAAACCTTCTGCTGCAGGCGCAACGCACCTCCCGAGCCTGGTCTCCTGGTCTTAGTTGTTGCAGCTGGGGTTGTGGTCCTTGTAGAAAGGTTTCCATGTCGGGTATTTCTCCCCCGAGCTTTACCTCCGCGGTCCCTATAGGAGGGCTTCTCCGCGATGTTCTCCAGTCGGGGCTTCCCCACCCCCCCCACCCCCCCTGAGCTGGGTATCCCCGCAGAAACTGCAGCCGGGATATCCCCGCGGTCCCTATAAAAGGGATAGCCGCGATTTGCAATGTCGGTCGCAGGGGTGGGGGTGGGGAAACCCCGCTCTGCTCTGGGTGCCACCAGCACCAATATGAAGCTGCTGGTTTTCTGCCAGCGGCTCGGAAGGCACATTCACCGCTGTCCGCTTCCCGC
Source organism: Leucoraja erinaceus (assembly GCF_028641065.1). Taxonomy (NCBI): domain Eukaryota; kingdom Metazoa; phylum Chordata; class Chondrichthyes; order Rajiformes; family Rajidae; genus Leucoraja; species Leucoraja erinaceus. Next base: position 105,777,097 of record NC_073377.1, on the reverse strand, counting down.
GGTCTCCGGAGTGGTTCTCCAGGTGCCCCCGGCACCAATATGAAGCCGCTGGTTCCACCGCCAGCGGCTCGGTAGGCGAATCCACCGCCAGCGGCTCGAAAGACGAATCCACCTCCGCTCGCTACCCGCATTCTGTGGTCTCTTGAGCGACTTGGTCCATGGGCAGGCATCCCCGTGACCAGGGTTCCCTGGAAGTTCGTGACTGGGGTTTCCCCTAGTCCCAACTTTGCCCCGGACTTTTAACAGGACCTCTAAGTGGAGGGATGCTGCAAGAAGATGAAAAACCTGAAAAAGTTTTTTTAAAACTTACCTCAGGTCTGTTGCTGGCAGGAGAATCACGTCCATCCTGCCAGTCAGCACGCAATGTGATAGACAATATGGACACGCATGCGTAATGGCGGGGTCTTCACGTAGTCACTCACGTGACTCCGAAGTAAAATGGATCTTAAATCCCTGATCAATTTGTCCCTTCCCACCCAAACCACCCCCTCCCCATGTACTTTCCTGTGCAACTGCAGGAAATGCTACACTTGTCGCTTTATCACCCCCCTCGACTCCATCCAAGGTCCCAAGCAATCTTTCCAGGTGAAGCAGAGATTTATCTGCACCTCCTCCAACCTCATCTACTGCAACCGCAGTTCCAGCTGTCAACTGCTCTACATCGGTGAGACCAAGCGCAGGCTTGGTGATCGCTTTGCTCAACACCTCCGCCCAGTCCGCAATAATCAACCTGATCTCCCGGTGGCTCAACACTTCAACTCCCCCTCCCATTCCGAATCCGACTTTTCTGTCCTGGGCCTCCTCCATTGCCAGAGTGAGTCCCACCGTAAATTGGAGAAACAGCACCTCATATTTCGCTAGGGTAGTTTACACCCCAGCGGTATGAACATTGATTTCTCCAATTTCAGGCAGTCCGTGCTTTCTCCCTCCTTCCTCTCCCCTTCCTAGCTCTCCCACAAGCCTGCTGTCTCCACCTTCCTTTCTTCTTTCCGCCCCCACCCGACATCAGTCCGAAGAAGGGTCTCGACCCGAAACGTCACCTATTCCTTCTCTCCATAGATGCTGCCTCACCCGCTGAGTTTCTCCTGCATTTTTGTGTACCTTCCAGCTTCAAGCAAATGCGTTAGACCATTTAAAACAGCTCCGGCAAATTCTGACCACAAATCTAATCAATCAACGAATCAAAGAGTCATACAGTGTGGAAACAGCTCCTTTAGCCCATCCTGACCATGCCAACCAACATGCCCCATCTACACCTGCCCTACCTGCCTGCACCTGGCCCTTAACCTATCCTATCCATGTACTTCTCTAAATGTTTCTTAAAAGTTGTGACAATACGTGCGTCAACTACCTCGTTGGGCAGCTTGTTTGATACACCCTCAGGTTCTCATTAAATCTTTGCCTGCCTCACCTTAAACCTATGTCCTCTGGTTCTCGGTCCCCATACTCTGGTCCAAAGACTGTGCATTTACCCTATCTAAGCATTTACCCTATCTTTTCCTCTCATGATTTTGTACACATCTATAAGATCACCCCTCATCCTCTTGGTCTCCAATGAATACTTAGCCTGCCCAACCTCTCCTTATAGCTCAATCCCTTGAATCCTGGCAACAACCTGCTAAATTTTTCAGAATCCTTGCAAGCTTGACAACATCTTTCCTATAACATAGAAAACATAGAAAATAGGTGCAGGAGTAGGCCATTTGGCCCTTCGAGCCTGCACCGCCATTCAATATGATCATGGCTGGTCATGGCTGCATTTGGTGCATGAACATGGTGACCAAAACTGAACACAATATTCTAAATGTGGCCCCGCCAATATCTTATATAACTGTAACATGAACTCCTATACTCAACACTCTGACTGATGAAGGCCAATGTGCCGAAAGCCACTTTGACCACCCTATCCATCTGTGACACCACTTTCAAGGATCCAGAGTCCTACCATTCACTGTGTAGGTCCTGCCAAGTTGAGACGTGTTCCATTGAAGCTAAAATAAACAGAAGATGGAAGCAGAGTATATCCCAACACAATTACACCAGTCCTTTAGCCCATTAGTTGAGAACCAATTTCTATTTAGCAGGCAAATTCTTAAATGATTTTAACCATCAATCAAGTAGCTTTTTTTCCCCACAATTGCAATATTTTAATAATTAGTAAATGTATTCAATGGAAATGAACCAAACCAGCAATTACTTTAAAGCCCTATGATTTTCCTCATAGATTGCAAACGAGTGTCTAGAAGATTATTTTCAAATCTAAGAGACTCGAGGCCACAAATTGCAAATCTCCATAAAGACTTCCTGCACGCTCAGAAGGTTCAATGGGGTTATATTATTTTGCTTAAATGGGAGCAGTAGATTGGCACATACATCCCTCAGGCGCGCTATATCTCATATGGAGAGTAGATGGGTAGGCCAAAAAATACCTCAAACTCAATTGAAACACTTTTTGTCACAGTGGAATCCCATATGTGTGAATTGATTGATTTAACGTTGACGCACCAAGAACTAAAAAAGTAGTGATTTGCTGCACCAGCAGATTATAAATCTGATCGCATGTAGGCATATGTACAGATCATATTCCATGGAGTATCAATCAAAAGAGAAAGGGGACATAAAAAATAATGGATTAATCAAGGGTGGCTTTAATCTTCATGTTGTTTGGTAACTGACAGATATAACAATTTCAAGGAAGCATCTGCGATACATTTGGCAAATAATATGTAGACATAACTAGGAAACAGATTATTTTAGATCTGATTGTATGTAATGAAGTGTTATTAATTAAGTATCCTCTAGCGAAAGCATTAAATAAGTATTATGGGAGAGTTGGTGAAAGCAGACCGGGGAAGTAACAAGAATGATGGAAAATAATCAGTCAGCCATTCAAAGATTTTTGAATCATGATTCTCAGCAAAGAAACATTGCATTGAGAAACAATAATTCTACAAGAATGATGATACATTAGGGGCTAACTGAAGAAGTTTAAAGAATGCTATAGAATCAAAGAAGATGCATATAAGGTTGCAAAGGATAATAATTAGCTTGCACATTGGAAGAGTTTTAGAAACCAGAAATATGCTGGAAAAAAGATAAATTGGGGAGAAAATAAAAACTGATTTGTAATGGGAAAGAAATAATGAATGTCAAAATATTAGAAGCTGAGGAAGAACAATTATTATAGAGAATTAAAAATATGACAGGAACTCTTAATAGTAGACGCTGCATAAATGCCAATTTATAGTTTGTAAGGGAGAAACTTAAAGCAATATCACTGAATGAAAATTACTAAACAAACTAATGGGAGTAAATGTTAGCACATCCCCTTGACCTGATCATATACATTCAAGGGTTCTAGAGATGGGTGCAGTGACTGTGATCTTGTAACATTATCTGGATTCTGTGAAGATCCCAGTGGAGTGGAAAGCACCAGGTCTAACTAGTATTCAAAAGAGGAGAGAGAAGGTCAGTCAGGTTATTAGCAATCACTGGGAAAATGTTGTTAAATAAGTACTAACTGCAAATAATACTAGAGGTATGAACAATTAATTTTATCAAAGGGAAATAGAACATTTAAAATGTATTAAAGCACTTTGAAGATGTAATTGGCAGATTAGATCATGGGAAACTGAGGGTAAATTATGCATTGATTTCATGACAACATCTTTCCTATAACATGGTGACCAAAACTGAACATAATATTCTAAATGTGGCCTCACCAACATCTTTTATAACTGTAACATGATCTCCGAACTTCTATACTCAGTACTGTAACTGATGAAGGCCAATGTGCCAAAAGCCTTCTTGACCACTCTATCCTCCTGTGACACCACTTTCAAGGAACTATGCACCTGCACTCCGAGATTCCACTGCTCCACAAAACTCCCCAGAGCCCTACCATTCATTTTGTAGGTCCTGCCCATGTTAGACTTCCCATTATGCAACACCTCGTCTTTCTCTGTATTAAATTCCGTTACCCATTCCTCAGCCCAACTTCCGAACTGACCACTATCTTTACAATGTACAACACCGCCCACTTTAGTGTCACCTGCAAACTTGATAATCATGCACATATATTCTCATCCAAATCATTAGTATAGATCACAAACAACAATGGGCCCAGCTCCAAACCCCGAGGCACACCACAAATTACAAGCCCACAGTCTGAAAAAACATCCATCCACCTTCACCCTCTGTTTCCTTCCATGAAGCCAATTTTCTATTCAGTTCTTGTCATTACTGCTTCCTGTAGGTTAAAAACAAAAGGAATCAAGGAGGAAATGATGGCTACATTTGAGAGAGAATCAAATGCAGGGGTACGGGGAAATAAAGGCTGAATATGATGAATGCAATTGCTACTGATGAACCAAATAGCCTTTTCCCGAATCAGAAGGCAAATTATTTCTGAAGTTTGGCTAATGATTTTAAAAGTCTTGGCAGAGAAGAGTTAATAGCATTGACTCAACTGCTGTGTTTGTGAGAAAATGTACGATGTAGGAGGCAAGCAGAATTGCTATTGAAGTCCTTTTCTGATTCAGCCATAATATTTCACGGGATTGCTGATCATGCATTTTGTTCTCTGGCCTAAACTGACTTGTCAGCACTCGGCTCTATAGAGTGATAGAAGAGCTTGCTGTTAAAAGAGTGTTACAAGATCTCTCAAGCCATTTACAATCACCAAAAAATCTCTTTAAGACCAATTGCATTGCTCTGTTTATTCATTGTGTACAACCAGATTTAATTGAATGTCATATTAGGAGAATAGTGATGAAGTAAATGGTGATGCACTCTGTTTTCAGGCATAGTGCATGACAAACCATGACAATTGTGCAAAATGACCATTTATGGTGGGGAATCTCACCCCTTGACACCCGGAGCTGGAAAACTAATGGCCATGCTCTGTCAACTTTCCAAATCATAGTGGGCAAGATGCCCATAAGTGACAACCACAATAAACTTAATTAAGGTCAAGCAGTAGAAGTTGAAGCTTTCAAGCAAGTTTAAACACAAAAGTACAATTCTTATTATAGCTACTATTAACCATCTCGTTTTGTGCCAGATGTTGAGTTGATTGGAAAGTTCTTGGTTTCAAAAACAGCACCATTGTAATTACCTACGTGAAGACTTTCTAAACTTACAATCTAATTTCCCTGTTAATATCAGGAGACTGATGTCTTTCTAGACTTTTTATTAACCTGATATTGTAAGCAATCTTCAATTCAAACTAGAAATGCTCTATTTATGGAATTAATCTCACATGGTCGGCCTCTTTTACTGTTGTTATCTCATTATGTACATATGATTACGTATGGTATGAATTTGAATTAGTTTTTACCTGGTAATTGTGGTAATCCACACTGGTATTCTTCAGGAGGTTGATGCATTGGCATATTCAAAACATTGCTCTTGAAATAATTTGGCAATGGTTTATATATGTCCATTTTCATGGGGGTTTTTTGGTATTGATAATAGGATGTGAAATTATGTCAACATTCTTGTATGTGACTAGAAATTCAATTGTAAAATGTTGTTTTCTATAGTGTCATGCTACAGAAAACGACTGTTTTGCAGATTGGCATAGTAAATTATAATTTTCTGGTCATTTTGCATGGCACTGCGCAGCTAGTTGTGCAATTGCCTCACATCTCTTGTGAGCTCAGTTCAATCCTGACGTCTGGCATTGTCTGTGTGGTGTCTGCACGTCCTCCCTGTGATTGACGTGGGTTTGCTGTGGGAGGTTGATTTTGTTAAGATATTTACCCACTGTAAATTACTCGTGATGTTTGGTGATGGGATGGGATGTTTGGTCATGAGTTAATGGGCATGAATGACAGATTATACTATAGGGAAATAAGTGTGGGGATAGGATTGTTGTCAGAGGATGCGTAGACTTCATGGGCTGAATGGCCTCATTTTGTGTCATAAGGAAATGATGATACATGAAAATTTTCTGCAGAATTTGACTGAGCTTTCCTGCCATCTTTGTGCTGTGATGGGATCTCCACGTCAAGGGCATGAGAATGACAGTGTTCCCTTTGCAGCCTGGTTTTGAGCAGTGAAGGATTGGTGGTCTGGCTGGACCCAGGAATAACCATCATTGGGCACTCGCAAGGCAAGAAGGTTGTCCTTACGCAAAGTAGGACTGGAGTAGCCCCTGATTCCTGTACTGTATACCACCTTCCTCTTCCTCTTTCTCATTCCTGTCCCTGTCTCTAACGTCTGAAACTCAGCTCTATGATTGCAACCTTCATACCGCCAGTCTCATTGTTATTTGCCCACCTCTTACCTAATGGTAGGATATCAAATTTTCATTCCCCTTCAATCTGGCAATCTTCCTACCCTCACCTCCACCCTAGCTATATCTGAATTCAGTCTGAAGAATGGTCTCGACCCGAAACATCACCCATTCATTCTCTCTAGAGATGCTGCCTGACCTGCTGAGTTACACCAGCATTTTGTGTCTACCTAGCTATATCTATGTTGGGAATCATGGTGAACCTGGCCTGTGAGCACTGCATTGCATATTTTGGTGTCAAATATGTGGTGTGGTCAATCAATTAGACTCAAAGTCTAGGAGGTTGGGTATACAGGCAGTTCTGCTGTAACATGTGTTTTCATAAAGAGAATTGCATACAACTCGATCAATGAATTAGGGAACACTATTTGTATTATATGGGCAGAAGTGGTTATAATGTGATTTTGATCAGGATCTAGAGAACCACTTAATGGGTTGAAATTTGACATGGAGTAAAAAGCTGTCCTGGTTAAAACAGTGTTGAAATAGAAAGCTTGTAGTCTCCTCACAGTAAAGACACTATTGGCATGTCAGAACTTGACAGCAAATTTTACTGGGGGAGGCTATTGAAATTGATAAGCAATCACTTCTACTGATATTTGTGCTATGATATTCTATTAAAATATAGCTTTAAGTATTTTTAGCCTTTAAAAAAATTACATTTGAATATCATGCAGGAAAAATAAATGTTTCTAACCCTCTAACCCTACCTTTTCCAGTTGACACAATTAATTTTAATAACTGAATCTTCTAAAACATGAGGTTCTGACTTAGGAATACAGCTATCGTGTTATAGCAGAATTGCCTATAACCAAAGTTATCAGTTGTGGATCAAAGACAACAACAGCGGTTCCCAACGCACCCACACATTCCACTGCACTTGAATTTCTAGGTCATTAATTTTCTAACATTTCCTTTGTGCCCAGGGTAGGCCATCAAATGAACATTCAATGTGCAGAGCAAATGGCTTAAAATGAACAAAGCTAAAAGTAGGAACTGCTCTGAATTCTCCCTGGGCCCTTTTTTTTGAGTAGCCATTAACTGACAATAAACAGCCTTAAGAATTCTTGGAGTTCTATGTTATCGATTAATGTTCTATTTTCTGATGTTTCGTCAGTACCAGGATCATGTGAAAACATATTGCGCACTTTGTAGTGAGAGATTAGACAATCTTGCACCACAATGAAGTGTTTCAACTTTTCCTCCAGTGACTATTTTCTTTTGGAAATGGTCAGTTAGTGCATCCCGTAAGTGCTGTTCTGAGCCGGTGGGTCCCAGAAAACCACCTAATTTATATTACAGTGTCTTTGAAAGTATCCAGAGGCAGTACTGTAATACAAACAGCAGAACTATCCTTGTGCTCAGTAATATGCGGAAGGGGGAATTCAGCACAAGTAGAGAAATATTAATTTATTTGATATTTAAACTGCAAATATCGGTTCTGGTGAATGAGGACTATAAGGAACCAATGGGAGTGCATATCTCAGATCAGGTTTTCAGTGGGTTGGTCAGTTGGTAAGAGGCAGTTTCTAGTGTTTCAAGGCAGTTTTAAGGCAGCCACTGGTTGTCAAGTGTGAGGGGTCTGGTTGAGGTGAAGCAATGTGAAGGCTCATTCTAAACTCCAAGGAAAAGTCAAGGGAAACCAAAAGTCAATAAATTAAGCCTCTGGATAGCTGTGAAGGTATTACGAGCCTAGGGGGGAGTGAGGCAACAGAAGTCTTGGCCCGATTGGTGGGACATATTGACCGCTCTTGGCCTGTAACATTAAGTGGTTTCCTGAACATTTTTCCAAGGAGGACTGTCATGTTGGCTATAGTTACAAGGAATGAGTCAGATTAACATTGACGTCCTCTAAAAGTAGGAAACGGAGCTCCTCCATTTTTATTCCAGGGCCAGTCCTCTCCCGCCATCTGGAACACCTTTGTGATGTTGTTGGACGTAAGTGGCATTGTTGATTAAGTGGAAATTTTGATACTTCTGAATCATCCAATACTTCATATGATGCTGAATATTTCTTAAAACATTCATTTTTTCCCCAACAGCTCACGGTTGAAATAATAGGTTTACTTAAAGTGTTGACGTATGTTGAGCTAAATTTGATCGATGTTGTGGACTTCCACCGCATCAGCTTAACTAAGAATATCATATTAGTAAATGTCATCAAACAATGACTATGGATAACAATTTATCCTAACCCTTCTATTGATAGAAATATTATGTGCACCTTTGGGGCTGAAATACTCAGTTTTAACTGTGAATTAATGCTACGAATGGATAAAAACTAGATTTAATGTTGGTCTGAGAGTCAATGAAAGTCGGTAAGGATAGAAATGATGGATGTCTTATTTCACTGTACTCATCCATCCATAGGTCCCTAATACCAATGTGCTTGTTATTATTTCAATGTGTTGCTAATCAATTGGAAAATCAACCAAAGTAAAGTTTAAAACAAACATTGCTAAAAGGAAGCATTGCTAAAAGAAATTCAATTGAAAAGGGGATTATTTGTTACCTAAAACAAAAGATGGCTCTGAATGTCTCTTGTAGATTTGAAAGTGGTGGGACGAATGTCATGAAAGAAGCAATGGTAACATAAGAACTAAATATTGCCCAATAAGACTTATTTGTGACTTTTTTTTGTAAAGTTGCAAGCTTAAAACCAGCCTTTGATTACAACATACTCATTCCAAGCAATGAAGGAATTTTATTTTCTGGGATAATATTTCATATTTAAGATGAAGTGCAATATAAATAGCATACCATTAGGTACCATGCTATTGAATAAGCTAAGATTGAAGAATATTTGATGACTCATCTGTAAATGTAGGTTGAATCAGCTTGCCAGTTGCAAATGCAAATTCTTCATCTTATTCTGGAGACCAGGTGCAAATACATTTCTAGATTCATGTTGCTTCTAAATCCACTTGGATTTGTCCAGGCCACAAAATCATTCTTGAATTTTGTAATAATCTATTTCATGACCCCATAATGAAGAACAGAAAGAGACACATTTCTAAACCTTTTTTAAACCTCCTCTTTACTTACAAGTGAACTCGGTGTAAGACAGCAAGGCTGAGAACATAATAATTTAAAATAAATATAAGGACTGGTTCTACATAAAATAATAATTTAGTCTGCCTTTATGTGATGGCTTTCTTAAACTCAGTACATTCCTAAATGGTTTATAACCAATCATAAACCGCTCACGATATTCCAAATGTGGTCTGACCAGTGCCTTATAAAGCTTCAGCATTGCATCCTTGCATTTATATTCTGGTCCCCTTGAAGTGAATACTAACATTGCATTTGGCTTCCTCACTACCAATATAAGGCAAAGGAGGAAATGTATGTAAGGCACTGACAGCTTAACGCTGTAGAAAACTTTGTACAGTACACAAAGAATCATTGTAAAATTAGATAACTAGCTAGGAATGCAAAAAAGGGTATTAAATAGACTATCAGGTAAAATAGTAAGATTAAACGAGAACTTACCAGTTTGAAGTTTGATCTGTATTTTATGAGGAGTTACGATGAGGGATTACGTGAAGAACCCATTCAGCACGCATGCGCAGCATACTTCAAAGCAGCAGTGTGGAATCACAGATAGACACAGTTATTGAAGTAAACATAGTAAAGATAAGGAGACATCAGTTTATAAATTTGACCCATATTATTGAGGGTGGGAGCAGAGGGCACGTAATCCCTCATCGTAACTCCTCATAAAATACAGATCAAACTTCAAACTGGTAAGTTCTCGTTTAATCTTACTATTTTACTTCGGAGTCACATGAGTGATTCCGTGAAGATTTCAAAGCTCTGTGATTTCAAACCGTGTAACAGTTATTACTACATCACTGCCAAAGTCTTTGAGGGAGGAAGTGTGTTATCGTAATCAACCAATGAATCTGTTTGTAGAAAAACACAATGGTATTTTTTAACAATAACAACAAAGAAATTAAATTGTTCCCCTGGGCTTAAATTAATATTTGCAGTCTGTAAAATCTTTCCTGCAAATAAAACAGGTTTTGCCAACAGCTTATTATAAAATTTCTGAACGGTCTTTCCCCCCACCATCCTGCTGTAGCCAGAATGTGGTTTATAGGCACGTCCATTCTTTTAGCCGTCGACGTGGATGCTGCCCTGGTGGAATGAACTTTGTACATGTTAGTTTTTATCCCAGCAGCTTTTAGCACCTGCTTGAGCCATCTCGAAATGGCGCGTCACCCGACCATAAGGTTTTTTATGACTGACCCAGAAGACTTTTCATCTCCCTCGAACATTTTGGTTGTGTCTATGTAGGATAATAGGGTCATGGCACCGTGTTTCTGGCGGGTAAGCCCGGAATTCCACGACTGGATTAGGTGTTCCTGGTCTGCTCTGTTTGATCATTCCCTGGATAACGACAGAGATCTGGTCTGGAGCTGTGAGCATGGTGTCCAGTCGCAATAGGTGTAGTGACTGGACCCTCTGTGCAGCTACAAGTACCATCAACATGAGTGTTTTGAGCATAGATGGTTTCAGGTTGTGGGATCTGGCTGGTGGGCATCCCCTGAGGTATGTCAGAACCACACTGACATCCCATATATGGGTGTACCTTGGTCTAGGGGTTAGAGTTGTAAATACCCTTTGTTAGTTTGACCACCAGCTGGTGGGACCCCATGGCCTGTTGTCGTGGAGCTGGTTTTAAATAGACAGGCACGGCAATATTAGCTGTGTTGATGGCTCTGTAGCTGAAGTCCTTCATCGTGGTGAAGGTTCGCCAGGAATTCCAGTACGTTGGTAACTGTAGCGGTTGAGTAGGTGGTCCCTGTATCCAAGCAGTACTTCTCCCATTTTTTGATGCTGGACAAGTGCTGTTTTTTAGTGGATGTTCGGAGGGATGCTGACATGATGTCGACAGTTTGTTATGATAATCCCAGTCCCAGAAGTGGTTTGTGCAGCATCTGCAACCCAGGAGTTTGATTTTCTCATGGCACGGGTGGCTTGTGCCCAACACTGGGTGTTAATAACTCTGGGTCACTGGGGGATACCATCGGAGTTCCAACAACCATGTCATGGAGTATTGGGAACCATGGCTGTGTAGGCCAGTCGGGTACTATCAAAATACCTGAAGCAGAGTCCATTTGTACTGTGCATAGCCCCCGACTGATGAGGCAGAAGGGAGGAAATGAATAGAAGAAAAATTTCCCCAATCCAGCGCGAACGCATCTACCGCTGCTGCCTCAGGGTCTGGTCCCCAAGCGACATACATAGGTACCTGGTGATTTAGTCTAGATGCAAATAAATCGATATCTAGCATGCCATATTGCTTGATATATATTGCTTATCAAGTATGGAACAAGCTGCCCAATGAGGTTGTTGAGGCCGGGACTATCCCAATGTTTAAGAAACAGTTAAACAGGTACATGGATAGAACAGATATGGAGGGATATGGACCAAACTCAGGAACTGTTGGCAGGTGGGACTAGTGTTGCCAGGACATTTTGTCCGGTGTGGGCAAGTTGGGCTGAAGGGGCTGTTTCCATGCTGTATCATTCTATGAATCTATGTCTGTGAGTTCGACTGGACACGACCAGAAAGCTTGCAGATGATATACAAATTGGGTCTGTGATTAAAACATTGCAAGCACCGCCCAGTCCATCATTGGCTCTGACCTCCCTACCATCGAGGGGATCTATCGCAGTCACTGCCTCAAAAAGGCTGCCAGCATCATCAAGGACCCACACCATCCTGGCCACTCACCATCTCCCCACTGCCTTCAGGAGAAGGTAAAGAAGCCTGAAATCTGCAATATCCAGGTTCAGGAATAGCTCTTCCCCACAGCCATCAGGCTATTAAACTCAACTCAAACAAAACTCTGATCATTAATAGCCCATGTGTGTTTATATATATATTCATTGGTATATGGTCACATTGATCAGTTCTGCTCTGATATTTATGCATGCCTACTATATTCTGTTGTGCTGAAGCAAAGCAATAATGTCATTGTCCTATCTGGGGCACATGACAATAAACACAAATCTTGAATCTTGATAGGGAGGAACAAAGCTTTCAACTTTAGAATGATATGATCAATTGTGCAGAAATTGCTGAAAGGATTCAGAGAATTTTGAGGTTGAGTATTTTAATGTACTATGTACATTATTTACATATTCAAAAGAATATGTAAATAATGTGTAGGAATTGAAGAACCCTTGGAGTGTGTGCCCACAGATCCTTAAAGTGGAAGGACGGGTCATTGCGATGGTTTGAAAGCTTTCTTTCATTGGATGAGCCATTGAGGTTAAGCTTGGGCTATATGTAATACTATTTAAGCTGCACCTTTTGAACACAACAACCCGATCTGCTTACCATATTGCAAGAAAGGTGTTGTTTAGGACAGGGTGTGAAAGAGGATCATGAGGGTGTCAACCGGACTAGATCGCTTTAGATATAGAGATAGACTGGACTAATTGTGGTTGATTTTGTTTAAACAGAGGAGGTTAAGGTATAAACGTATTAAGACTCTGGGTAGAGGAAAGAGGGAGCACCTATTTCCCTTTGTGGAGGGCCGAATGGCAGAATGTTTGGAGAAAAAATTCAACCAAAGAACAGTAGAGACATCTAGTACCATCTAGGGCTCACAGTCTCGGGAGAGGCTAGTCCGTAGCTCCAATGCCGCGGAAGGTTCGTTCAGCCCCGATGCGAGGTTCGATCGCCCGGCGCGGGGGACCTGACATTCCCCCGATGCGGGAGCAGATCGCCTCGATGCGGAGGGCCCGAACGCCGCCGGCTACGGGAGTCAAGATCGTCCCGTCAACGGAGGGATCGAGGCCCACGACTGAGGAAGAACAAAAGGAAGGACGAACTTTATTTCGCCTTCCATCTCAGTGGGGAATGTGTGGGAGTCACTGTCGTGGATGTTCATGTTAAAATGTGTTTTTGAGTGAACTGTTGCTTTTAATTGCATGACTGACCTGGCCAATGCAATTCCTCGTATGCTGCAAAACATACTTGGCGAATAAAGTGTGATTCTGGTGATTCTGATACTGATTCTTCTCTTGAAATACTGGGGCTATCTTCTTCGTTCTACTCCTGGTACCTTGAGCTACTGGACTATCTATTAATGATGGAGTGAATAGAGTCAAAGGATCTGGTGCTCTAGTTGCTGCTATTTGTAGAGCATGTTCTAACGTGGAATCTGCAGGTGGTGTTATAGGTTCTGCAGGCTCTGGATATTTATTATGGGCATAAGGTATACAAGCTGTTAGTGAAGCCTGGGGAACACAAGAGGAACATGCAAACTTCCTTTAATTGTCCAATCTTCCAAATATTCATCTCCTTCCCCCTCAAAGTCAATACTAACCATCGGGTCTCTAAATTCTAAATTTACAGGGACCAGTTTCCTTAAAGTAGATCTACCTCTTCCCTGTTCCTTATGCTTTCTTAAGGGCCTGTCCCACTTGGCCGTCATTTGCGTGTAATTTACGCTACATCATTTACGCGTCACGACGCATGGCTTGCATGGTGCGTGATGACATAGGCAGTGACGCGCGGCTGCGCATGGCATCGCAGGATTTTGTGATGTACAAAATTTTTGCGCGCCATCTGCGTGATGCGCAAATGACGGGCAAGTGGGACAGGCCCTTTACGTCTCTACCCCTGTCCTCCCTATTGCCTGGAGGCCGATATACTTCACCTTCTTTCAGTTCAAGTTGTGAAATTGTCTTTTCCTAATCTGCCATTCTCATAACTTCTCTATTCACCTTCTGTTCCTCATAATATCTCTTCCAGAATCCTATTGACTCCTTCACTACCTCATTATTACAATATTGTCAAATGATTCATTCTATATACTTTATTCCCTTCACTGTTCTAATGCCTCCCTTCGGCCATAATTTGTCCCCTAATTTCTTATTCAATGCTCCCGAAAAGTCTCTCAATTTCTCTGCTTTCTGTGGAAATTCATTACATATCAATTGCAATGGACTTTCAAAATCCTTCGTCATATCTCGCTCCAGGCTATTTCCCATATTTCTAAACAATGGAAACAGACTCCTAAGGAACTCATACCTCCTCAACAATTCACACCTCCCTCTCAATCTTCGAAGCTATCAAGCTCGCTCCTGAACAATGGCCAAAGGCTCCGGAGCGTCCCTGCAGTCTTGCACTTCTTGCACACAATCGCACAATCAATCCGTTCAATCGGGCACTCAAATTCTTCTACCGTCTCCCACATATCCACACAATTTCATCTCTGACAATTTTACCAATTCTCAATCATCTACAGATTAAGGTGCTCCGGGTAACAATCAAACACAGTCAAACCCCATCAAACACATTCCCACAGCCTGTTTCCTATACCCAGAACAACCTTAATTCAAACACATGCAAATGAGCTTCAAACACACAAGCTAAATCGTACACAGACAAGAAATTATACCATTTATTATTATCATACACAACCACACTCCTATATCAACCACAAGCATTCGTCTAATATCACATTTGTTAACTGTACAGTTCCAAAATCAAATCACAGTATATTTCAATCCCTCTCTGTGGTGTGTTCAACCAACGGAACAATCCCTCAGATACAGAAGACTTTCCCTTCTGTGTATTTTTCACTGAGTGGTACATTTCCTATCAAGTTATTCTTATTCTTTCAGGTACTCTTTCCTCACACAAAGTGCTTAGACTTAGGGGCACAATTCCCATTGAGATACTCTTCACAATCAAGTAATCTTCCGCTACCTCAATTTACTTTTCCACCAACAGGTACTAATCAGTGACCCAAACGATATGAACCCTTGGTCGAACAGCCACCATTCAGACTCCAATCATAACAAAAGTCTCAAACAAACTATATTCTTACACAGTCGATTTAAATGATTATTACAACAGTGTATCTAACATTCAAAATTTAAATCAAAGGCAATACACAGTAAATACAATGTAATGATCCACAGTCATAAATACACTTTTAAAATGTAGCTTCACCAATCTTAACTATTAACAAGTCTCACAAAGTATTTATACACAAGTTCACTTGGAAAAAGAAATATGTACACTTTGAATTAACCAGCACCTCAATATGAGATTCTGAATATTAGTAAATTTGAATCGAAGAATTTTCAGTTATGTTGTTTATCCAATTGTTTTTTGGTATGCAAATTCAAATTCAAAATCTGTACGGAAATGTCTTTAGGGATATGAAAATCTCGGATTGATTAAAATATTTTCGGCCAATTTATAGTCTAATCACTGAGTTCCTGGTACCTTTACGAGACTCCTTCCTCCGTTTTTTCATGGATCCAGATACTCACACAGGTGGGGACTCTAACCCACCCAGGTTCACCCTTCCTACCTGCTTGGCACAGAGTGTCAGCACGCAATCTCCTCACGCTGGCAGTCGATGCCGATTTTTGCCTCTTAGCACTGTTTTGACCCAGTTTTGTTTTTCAATATCCAGTCAATCGGATATCCAATTCTGGGCAGGGCATCTAACCACTAGTTATTATCGAACCGTTGGTCTTAGCAGCAGCTGCAGCTGTTGACTAGGTTTAAGTTTTGCGGGCCTTTAACCCAAAGAAGAGGGACTTTAACCCAACCCTAAGTTTTACGGGCCTTTAACCTAAAGGAGAGGGATGTTAACCCAACCCTAAGAAAGGGGGCCTCTAACCCCAAAGGCATGAATGTCCCCAGTGCTTGCTGGACTACCTGTTCTATGATCTCATTGGGACCCTTGCCCAAGTTTGCGAATGATCGATCTGCTCCAACTAGCAAAGTGGGGAAAACCAATGTGAAAACCGCACCGTGACGCCGATTTCTCCCCTCGCGATCTGGAACAGCTCAATACCCTCGATCGCAAACTTGTGTTTGGGGGTCCGTTGAGATCCCGGACGAGCCCCCAATCTAAATATGCTCCTAAAGCTTAGTCTAATTCAGTAAAACTGAGTCAAGCACTGGAGCACTAAACTTTATTTTTGAATGAACAACAAATCCCGCTATACGTTTCTTAAACCTCTGGGGGTTCGAAAGTCCTCATACATATTATCAATTGCTAGGATATCTGGACCTCACCTTATGTGATGTATTGATCTGGGACCTAGACTTCCTGGCACCAGCTTGAGGCTTCTTACAGAAAAAGGCTAACAGGCCCTGTAGATGCATAAATCTTTTGCTTTATTTTAGCTCTGTTTTGGCCAGAATTTACGCTGGAAGATGGTATTTGACTGGGGAACCACAAGAAACTGCAGATTCTGCAATCTTGAGCAAATACCAACATGCTGAAGATTCATATTTGGTCGGGCTGTATTTATGGAGGGAATGGACAGTAAATGATAGAACCCTGACACTCTACTTAGGATGGCACAGTGGCAAAGTGGTAGAGTTGCTGCCTTACAGCACCAGACACCCAGTTTTGGACCCAACTACGAATGCTGCCTGTCTGGAGTTTGTACATTTTCCCTGTGACCGTGTGGGTTTTCTCTGCGTGCTCTGGTTTTCTTCCATGCAGGTTTGTGGGTTTATTGGCTTCTGTATATACTCCCTAGTGTGTAGGATAGAACTAGTGCACAGATGATCATTGGTCGTTGCGACTCTGTGGGCCGAAGTCCTGCATCCACAATGTGTTTCCAAACTAAACTAAATAAAAGTGTTGCAGAACAGAGAGATGGGGGAGTACGGGTGCATGGTTTCCTTGAAATGGCGAGTAAGGTGGACAGTGTGGTGAATAAAACCTTCACATGCTTGCCTTCATTGGGAAGGGCATTGAGTACAAAGGTTGGAACATCTTAAAACAGCTATGCATGTCATTGGGGAGACTACATGGAGTAATGTGGGCAGTTTTAGTCACCCACCAATAAGAAGGATGTCAAACAGGCCTCACTCCCCACCAACATCCTCAGGACTTTCTACAGGGGCACGGTGGAGTCTGTACTCACGTACTGCATAAACACGTGGTACTCCAACTGCAACTGCTCAGACAAGAAGGGTCTGCAGAGGTTAGTGAGGGGAGCAGAGAGGATCATTGGCGTCTCCCTACCCTCGGTACAAGAACTGTTCCAGAGCCGCTGTCTGAAAAAAGCTCTGAGAATAGCTAAGGACAAACTGCAACCCCTCCACACACACCTGGATCTCCTGCCATCAGGCAAGAGATACCGTAGCATCAAAGCCCGGACTAAACAGCTTCCTGCCACAGGCTGTGAGGCTGCTAAACAGTCACTCTGTACTCACAGTCACCTGATTCTGCGGCTTTGCAC
The DNA here is from genome assembly GCF_028641065.1 of Leucoraja erinaceus. NCBI lineage: Eukaryota > Metazoa > Chordata > Chondrichthyes > Rajiformes > Rajidae > Leucoraja > Leucoraja erinaceus. Next base: position 105,759,556 of record NC_073377.1, on the reverse strand, counting down.
TGACATTTTAATAACTCTGGCACTGGCCACTCAAATCAGCTGCCCCGGACATTTTAATGATTGTTCTTTGGACGCAGGCTATTTAAAAATGTTAATCTTTTCTTAAGAAATGGATAGATGTTTAGATCTAGTAATTGAAGTTTGGAATTAGCTACAATTGGATAACTAACTAATTATATAAATTAATTATATGCTTTAATTTCAGGTCATCCAAGTAAGATTGTTTCATATTTGTATCAGAATGCTTCAATCTATAATAACTGAACATTTCTTTCAGTTCTCTTAATTTTTAAGAAAGTTATGGCCATTTCACTGTCCTCGGTCACAGCTTTTGTGTTAAGTCAATGGAAAATCAACAGGGAACAAGATGCTAATTTCCGAGTATGAAAATGCCCATAACATTTTTAATACTGAAGATATGAAAGTGAATTAGGTGTCAAATTAAACTTATTTTTGTGCTTTATCTGATGGGATAAATTGCAGACTTAATTTTTAAAATCTCAAAATGTTGTAACATTGCTACATGATAGCGGAGGTGCTTGCCTGTCTGTAGCAGCTGGGACAGTCCGTTGCTGAGGTGGTAGGGGTCCTTCATGATCTTGCTGGCCGATGCAGCCGAATGCACTACTCTCTGCAGAGCCTTCCTGTCCTGGGCAGAGCTGTTGCCAAACCAGATCGAGATGTTTCCGGACAGGATGCTTTCTACAGCACCAGAGTAGAAGGATTGAGGGATCCTCAGAGCTGCCTGAGGTGGTAAAGGTGCTGCCTTGCCTTTCTCACCAGGGTGGCAGTATGTGTTATCCATGTCAGATCCTCTGTGATGTGGACTCCCAGGTATTTAAGTGAGAGTGAGGGTAGTCTCTCAGTAGAATAGTGTCATTCGTGATTGCTGTGGTAGTAGTTGTCCATGTCATAACACCTGATGAGGCATCTACACACTGGCAAGATCCTTATCATATGCTACCGCATCAATTAACAATCTTCCCCATTCTCTCCTGTCCCCCACTCCACACAAACCACCACACAGCTTTTCACACTCTCTTTTTGCTAGCCTGTGTTTCTTGGCAGATGTTGCTTCTGTAGAGAGTGTGCTTCAATATTCACTGACCCCACCCCTCCTTACCTCCTTTTCCTGGGGGACGTGTACCAGTGAAACAACAGCTGGATGTGGCTGCCATCTGTGAGGCCACTTCAGATTCCCCAAATTGTAAATGGAAACAGCTGTTCATTCAAATACTCTGCTGCCTAAAATTAGCTGACCTTCTTTGTATTGCTTGTTGTCTGACTGCTGTTGTTGGTTTGATAAGCTTTAGCTATTCTGCATTCTACCTTAATGCTTGCTAATGTTTGCGCTGTTCAACCTTTCCTTCCCACAGTGCTATTCCGTCTGCAATAATTGAGTACAGTGCCGCCAACAGCCATTCTGCCAGTCCTGCATTTGCTAAGGCATACAAAAGATCAGTCTGTATTATTAGAAACAGGAGCTACGACATATATGAGAGCTGATTTGTATTATATTGTGTAATTTTTGATATATTGGTGCACCCGGACACAGCAATTCAATTGAGAATTACTGCCTTTAATAAAATATGTTCTTCTGTTTAGTTCCTTGTGCAAAATGCAACACAAAGGAACCTGCAGACACTACAAAAATAGCAGTCTCTATGCTATCTATGGAGAATAGTATACTCACTGCCTATTTAAATTGGACCATAAATTATGTAAATTAGAAAGACTTGCAGAAACTCGTTCTGCAGAGCCCATATTTCCTATGTATGTCTAAACATTGGATATGAGTGTGGAGATCTTTTTCATTGAAGAACATAAATATGTTTTTACAGTCAAGGAGGTAATGTTATCATGTTACAATTTTTCAGCATTGGCAACATGGCAATGCCTTTGGTAGGCTCGTTTGGAAGGTCAGCTCACATGGGATTCAGCGAGCTAGCCAATTGGATGCAAAATTGGCCTGGTGGAAGTCAGAGGATGGTATTGGAAAATTGTTCTAATTATCAGGACCAGTGGTGTGCTGTAGGGATCGGGGCAGAGTTTGTCATCTCTATTAAAGATTTGGATGACAATGTTGTTAGCATGGTTAGTAAGTCTGAGGTTATCACCTAAGTCAGTGGTGCAGTGGACAGTGAAGAGGGATATCTAAGGTTACAAAGCTGTTAGAGATATCTGTTGCCTCACCGCACCAGACACCCAGGTTCCATCCTGCCCTCAGGGGTTGTCTGTGTTGAGTTTGCTTGTTCTCCTTGTGACTGCGTGGGTTTCCTCCAGGTGTACTGGTGGTAGGGTAATTGGTTTCTGTAAATTGTCCCTGGTGTGCAAGGACTTGAGAAAGTTGGATAACAACAAACCAGTATGAACAGGTGATTGATGGTTGGCATGGACTGTGAACTGAAGGATCCTATTTGCGTGCTATATCTTTCAATTAAAACTGGGGAAGTGGGCCAAATTATGGTGGATGGAACAATTTGGACAAGTGCAAAGTATTGGATTTTGGCAAGTTAAACTGAGGCGGGACTTGTATAGTAAATGGCAGGGCCTTGAAGAGTGCTGCAGAATTGAGACACCTGGGCTGAAAGTGGCAATACAACTGGACAGGATGGAGAAGCAGGCATTTGTCAGCAAGCAGGGCATTGCACACTGAATTTGGGTTGTTACATTGCAAATATACAAGGCGTTGGTCAGAACACATTTGGAGTTTTTCCCCTGGAATTTGGCTTTATGGAGGTTTATAAAATCATGAGGAGCACTGATAAGGTTGATGGTCACAATCTTTTTCCCACGTTATGGGAATGTTGGACGGTTGGGCCTATTTCTGTACAGTAAAACTATGATTCTATGACATGCACATAAATCACTTCTGCACTCTCCAGTGCAATCACAGCTTTTATAGACTTTGCTCTCGTTCGCATGGGACAGGTGGATACATACATCAGTCAGACACAATTGTAGTGCCCAGTTGTACAAATAGCTGGAGATTGTACTACCTGACTGGCTGGTATGAATAGAAGTACAGAGTGAAACATCCTAGGCTACCTCTTAGGTTACAATGTCATAATAATTGCAAGTAAAATATTTTGCCATGCATCCTTTTTGTTCCTGATCATCTAGTCAATATCATCAACATGTTTGTTTAAAGAAAACTATACAAACTAAAGATTACATAGCTTTCAGAACTGCCTGGAAATCTGTACCTAGTGTGGATTAGCCACATAAAATAGTAAGATTAAACGAGTTTACCAGTTTGAAGTTTGATCGTTATTTTATGAGGAATGACGTTGAGGGATTACGTGAAGAACCCGCCAGGACGCATGCGTGGCATTCTTCAAAGCAGCGGTGTGAAATCGCAGATAACAGTAATGACTGAACATAGTAAGATTAGAGAAGAGGATACCAGTTGAACTTTATGATCAAGGGTGGGAGCGAAGGGCACGTAATCCCTCAACGTTACTCCTCATAAAATGACGATCAAACTTCGAACTGGTAAGTTCTCGTTTAATCTTACTATTTTACTTCGGAGTCACGTGAGTGACTACATGAAAATTTCAAAGCTCTGTGATTTCATGCCGTGGAAACGAGTCCATGCATCATATCTGCCTTAATTAACAAATGGAGGAATTGTGTTAACATATTTAAACATGAATCCGACATTGAAAACCCCTGATAAATTTATTAACAACAAATTATAGCCCCTATTTCATGGGGTGAAATCATATTACAGAACTTAAAATTGGTTCTGCAAAAGTTCCATGTTTAACCACTGGTTTATAGTGGAATTGTTGGAACGTTTTTTCCCTGGACCATCCTGCTGTCTCCAGGATTTGGTCCATCGGTACGTCCAATTCCATAGCTGCAGATGTAGCTGCAGCCCTGGTGGAATGAGATTTGAATATGTTAGTATCCACCCCAGCTGTTGTTAAAACCTGTTTCAGCCATCTGGAAATAGTTTGAACTGATACCTTTTTGTGGGTTTTTTTGTGGCTGATTAGTATTGCCATCTCATTGCCTCTGATACTTTTGGTGTTCTCTATGTATAACAATAAATGTCTTATTATACAGAGACAATCATCTATAGGGTAAGCCCTAAATTCTATTTTGAGGCCTGATGATCCCGGTCTGTTCTGTTTGACTTATTCGTGAATATGAAAAATTATATTTCTTGTTGAAGAAGTCATATTGTCCAGCCTTAACTTATATTATGACTGTACCCTTTGTGCTGAGACCAAAGCCATCAGCATTACTGTTTTATGCGTCAGTTTTTGCAGGGACAGAGCTGTTGCTGGAGACCAGTTCCTTAGCAACATTAGTACTCACATCCCATATATGAGAGTACCTGGTTCTTGGGGGATTGGTATTAAAAATTCCCCTCATAAGTTTGGTTACCAGGGGGTGAGTCCCAACAGAATGACGCTCTGTTCCTCGCCACAGATATGCTGAAAGGGCACTTGTGGTGTAGTTAATGGCACTATAACTGAACCTCTCATCATAATGGAGGCCTGCCAGGAATTCCAGAACAGACGTTATGCTCATCGTGCTGTAAGTGATGTTTTTGAAACAATATATCTCCCATTTCCTGATGTATACCAGATATTGTTTTTTGGTGGACTGTCTGTGGGCCGCTGAGATAATGTTCAATGTTCGGTCTGTCAGTCCCAGTTCCAGTAGAGGTTTCTTTAGACTCTACAAATTAATAAGTTTGTCGTATTATGACATGGATGACTATCCCCCGTTACGGGATGAACCAACAAATCTGGTTGTTTCAGGATGGTGATACATGGTTCTAAGACGATGTCGAGAATCACAGGGAACCATGGTTAAGTAGGCCAATTGGGCACTACCAAAATACAAGACGCCGAGTCTTGTTGTATTTTGCATAATACCCTACTGATGAGGCAGAAAGGAGGGAATGCATAGAAAAACAATTTCCCCCAATGCAGCGAAAAGGCATCTATCGTTCCCAAGAAACATAGTTTGGTAACTGGTGATTGAGTCTAGATGCAAATAGGTCGATATTTGGTGTTCCGTACCATGCTACATCCATTCGATGTTTTCATTGAATTTGCTTGACCTGGTGTCTGCCACTGAATTGAGGTTACCTGGTAGGTAAGTAGCTGATATCCAAATATTTTTCTGCATACACCATTGCCAAATTGTATTAGCCAGATTGTCACATGATGTTGATTTGATTCCACCCATATGGTTAATATATGCCACCACGGTGGTATTGTCAATCTGTAGTCTAACATGCGGGTGATGCATTCCAGAACAGTATGATTTTAAGCCATAGAACACACCCAACATTTCCAGGTAGTTTATGCCAAGTGTCTGAAGTAATAATGTCTCCTGTGCTAGAGATGGAGTTGGTAGCACCCCAACCAAGCACACTGGCATCAATTTGTAGCATCACTAAGGGGTTTCTGACAATGATAGGGCTGGACCAATGCCGAATGTTATCCCTCCACCATTTTAATTCCATAATTGCTTTGATTGGTAGCTTCATTGGTCTGTCGAAATTACCAGCATTAATTTTGAGTGCGTGTATTTTTGCCCTTTGTAAATTTTGGTAATACAAAGGTCCAAATTGTGTGGCTGGAAAAGCAGCCACTATTTTGCCAATTACCCTTGCTTCCAATCTAATAGATGGTTCACAGATGTCAATGAGGTTGTTGCAGGCCTCAGTTGAGACTGTAGCCTTGTCCTTTGGTAAAGTCACCGACATGTGAACTGAGTCAATTGTGAACCCCAAATAATCCATTATGGGGGAAGGCGTTAGTTTAGATTTAACTGGATGGATGATAAACCCCAGTTTCTCAAACAATTGTTTGTTGGCTGATACAGCTAGTTTAGCTAATTCCAAAGTTTTACCCACAATTAATATATCATCCAGGTAGGCCATGACCATATGTTTTTGTTTCCAAAACAAACACTAGGGCTGGTTCCAAAATGTTGGTAAACAGCCTGGGGCTGATGTTAAGCCATTGGGTAGAGCTCTATACTGTCAGAGGAGTTGCCCCATCCATAGTTGAATTTTAAATAATGTCTGTGATCAGTCCGTATAGGCACTGAATAGTAAGCATCTGTTAGGTCGATGCTAGCCATGAAGTAGCCTGTGGAAATCAATTGTTTGGCAGTAACAAAGGTTTCCATTTTGAAATGAATATAATGCACAAATGTATTCAATTTGGTCAAATCTATGATGATGCGACAGCCACCATCTTTTTTGTTTTTGGTAAAGATATTAGACACAAATTCCAGAGAATCGTGTTGGGTTTTTTCAATAACCCCCTTAGTGTGGAGTCTCACCAGTTCAGCATGTGCTTCCAATTTTTCTTTTCGTGAAAGTACGAACATTCGGTTCGGGACATGCTGAACTGGGGGGCTATTTTTGTGCACAAATTCAATGGTATATCCCTGGATACTGTTTACGATATGTGTCTGTTGTTAATGCACTCCATGCCTCTCAAAAGAAGTGTAATCTCCCACTGATATGTGTATTATCCACACTTCCTATAATTTGTAAGGGACCAGACCCACCTACCTCCATGGTTACCAGTGGAAAGTTTACTTCTTCCTATGTAGTCTTCGAGGAGGTTGAGACGCCGGTGTCTGGGTTTGGGTTTGGGGCTTGTGCATTTTCCACGAAGGTCGGTCTGGGCCATGGCCTGAAAAAGACCGCTGTCCTGTATGTCCGGCCTTTGAGCTTCCACCAGATTCTGATTGTCTTGCTCTGCTGGTGGGCGCGTAAGGGTGCTGTCTTTGAGTGAAGGAGGTCCTTCCTGTTGTCGCCTTTATGAGCCCCAGGATTTTTGCCTCCTCATCGAGCTCCTTAACCTGTTTGGACAGGTTGCACCCAAATAATAATATTGGTGGTTTTGTGTCTCCAGGTTTGCACAGGCCTGCGAACTTTGGATTTAAGGCAGGTCGGATGGCATTCTTTCTGATACTATTGATCTCATTCACTGTGCGAGTGAATGCTGTGATCCATGCTGTTAGTAATTGTAGTACTTTCTGGAGTTTTACCTCCAGGCTTCTAACTCCTGCTCCGACGTGTTTCCAAATACAATTGTTCCCCACTGGAACATTCAGGGATACACAATTTCCTGGTGCCAAATATTTGGCAGTGGTGTCCATCACAGCCTGTTCCTGTAGTTGCTTGAATGATAGGAAATCAATGCTGGATGCTAGTTTTTGTTCTAGATTTTTTCCAGTCTGATCTGGCTGTATGTATTTGGACACCAGGTCCAGTAGGTTTTCTCCTTCCTGCACCCCCTGCACACTTGTTGTTTGTTCAGCAAACCCCCCTTCAGGGTCAGCCCAGAATTGATCCCCAGTACTCCCCTCTGACGAGGGAGATGCACTGTGCAGCCCTACATAAGGTGCTGCTGTGGGTGTTTTGTATAACCCAGGATGACTAGACTCCTTTTCCCGGAGTCTGTCATGTTGGAGCATCTGCTCCATAAGCTGCTCCATTCGGCTCCAGTGCTCACGGTCGCTGGCCGCTCGCGGTATCTCCTCAAAGTCGGACTCATCAGAGTCAACGGCTCTGTTAGTTTTCCGTTTTGCCTTCCCGCCTGGCCGCGGTGTTGTTCTGGCCGGCGCAGGGGCGAAGTCGGGCACAGCTGATCCCACTACTGGTGATTCTAGTGCCATCAGCCGCTGCTGGCTGCCCGCAACTCTGCGGTCCTCCACAGCCAGCTTTGTCGCAGCTCTAGTCGACTTTTTGGTTTTATCCATCGTTTTCCCACCTGTGAAACAGTACGGGAAATAACAACGACTGCAGAGTAACTCACTTACCTGTCGGTCTCACCTTTCAAACTTGCCGCTACGGGGGAACGTCGTTCCACCCCGCCTGTCGTTTCACAATGTATGTAGCGATATGGCACGCATGCGTCCTGTCAGGTTCTTCACGTAGTCACTCACGTGACTCTGAAGTAAAATCTCACATCAGCAGGCACTGCAGGTAATATTTAAGAAGGTTGTTTTTGTAGTGACAAGGTCATATATTTTTGCTTGCATTTATGCAAGTACATGAAAGATCAGTATAATGAACCAAAAGTGTCATTGTTTGGAGGGGGTTAATATTGAAAGTATTGGAATACGACAGTCAAAAACAATGACTGTCTCATTTAGATTAAAACTCAGAATACTGCTATTTTATAGAGTCAGAAAGTGGTAGTTATTTAGAAGTTTCATAACACAATAAAGCAGAGATATTGAAACCATTAACGCCTGCTTTTCGGGGGACAAATCATGCACGCCATTCAGTTCTTAATTAAGGGGATAGTCGGCTACTTCTGTGCTCAGTTTACTCCAAACATAGTTGATATTCCTCCAGCATAGTTTGTGCACAATATTTTAAAAGTAAATTTCCCAACTTTATGATGTTTTTTCTGGAGGGTGTACTACACAAAATCCAAATAAGAGTGAAATTCAGTTTGTGAAATATGATGTGGTTCTAAGACTCTGTTCCTTGTAAATCACCCTCAGCATTTTTTTTCTATAATTACATACCACATTTATTTAACGAGGATTCAAAGTATCTTACTGGGTGATGCTACTGATTAGCAGGGAGCCGAGTGCTCTTAAGGGTCTGCGGTGCAGTGTATGATCAGACAGCTTGGTGACCTATGTTTGATGATGGAAATCTGATCTAATATTTATTAATCAAGTCAGTGGAGACTCGCCTCTCATAAGCATTTAGCTGCAATAAAGAATGAAGAAATGCATTGAATATGTTTAGAGAATCAAACTCTGTCAGCATTGCTTATAAACCATTTAGTAGATTGGCTTTTTAATATTAAGTTCCTATTTCTTTACTGTTGGTCTTAAATATATGTTTTGTTAAATGCTAATTACAGTTGGCATCATATGGGGAACTGGCTTGAAAAAATTAATGAGCCTGACTTAGTGAAGGAATTAAATTAACATCTGTGATTCTAATGACGAGCTCACTGCTGTAACCGTAGGTTAATAAGTCTCTGTACCGAGGTTAATGTACCTCTCAAAATACTATTCCACAATATGAAATGAAAACTCGGGCCTTTGCCAATAACTGGAAAGGATACAAAATACAAGTAATTATGTTGGGCGAGTCCAGAACCAGGGGCCACAGTTTAAGAATAAGGAGTAAGCCATTTAGAACGGAGAAGAGGAAACACTTTTTCTCACAGAGAGTTGTGAAACTGGGGAATTCTCTGCCTCAGAAGGCAGTGGAGGCAGGTTCTCTGGATGCTTTCAAGAGAGAGCTAGATAGGGCTCTTAAAGATAGCGGAGTCAAGGGATATGGGGAGAAGGCAGGAATGGGTTACTGTTTGGGGATGATCAGCCATGATCACATTGAATGATGGTGCTGGCTCGAAGGGCCGGATGGCCTACTCCTGCTCCTATTGTCTATTGTCTGTTAGAATGGTCTGATATTGATACTTGCTGTTGGAGGAAGTCTGCGCGTCAGTGGCCAATCTTTAGAGAATACCTTCAAGAGGATTACTTGCAGGAAAATAATCCTTCTGATGCAGACATACATATGAAACAATTCTTAATCTTGGCTTTGAAGAATAATAGCATCAAGTGACAGGTAAAATATCTGAAAAGAAACATTGTGGCATTGCTTACATATTGTAAGATAAAAATAATTGAAAAATAAGCATAATTTTCATTTTGTAGGATGGATATTTGCTGATATTGGTGTGTGGGGGACAGGTGGGACAACAGTGCTCACCCATGGTGAAATGGATTGGAAGAGGTACAGCGACTAGATTATTTTTGAGACTGGAGCGAAGGTCTTGTTACAGTTGATTCCAACTGGAGGAGCGAAGGTCTTGTTACAGTTGATTCCAACTGCAGGAGCTAAGGTCTTGTTATGGTTGATTCCAACTGCAGGGAAAGCAAAGTATATGTTAGAGGGAATGAAAACTGTGGTGGATCCCTGTCCCTGCATACCAAGAATCTGACAGTCAATTTCAAACTATCAACCACCTGCTGTCTGCTGTGTACTCGGTATGAAGTTGTTTGTTGATCTTTAAAAAGGTAAGTATAGGACTGGTTACAATACAATTGGATCCTCAACTTCCTCGCTGGCAGGCCACAGATTTTGGCAATAAAACGTCCTCCATGATGGCCATCAACATGCGTGCCTCAAGGCTGTGTGCTCAGTCCCTTGCTCTACTCTCTCTACACTCATGACTGTGTAGCCAAACAGAGCTCCAGGGCCATCTTTAAATACACAATTTTGTTGGATGAACAATGGGAATCAATGCATCTGAGTGCAGGAGGAAGATTGATAATTGGTCTGAATGGTTCCAGATCAACATGTCTCTCTTAAGATCATTGCAAAGATTCAGTATGTCGCCCAATAGTCTATCAAACTTATACAAGTTTATAATACAGAGCATTGTTGACTGATTGTATTGTGGCCCAGTTCAGCAACTCAAACACCCAGGAATGAAGGTGGGTATTGCCCGGTCCATCTTGGGTTCTGATCTCCCCACCATCGAAGGGATCTACAGATGTTGCTCGAAAAGGCAGGTAATATTCCAGAGCACATTGATCATGCTCTCACCTCAGGACTACCATCAAGAAGGAGGTACATGGCTGAGAACTATGATCTTTAGGTTCAAGAACAGCTTTTACCCCAGAAAACATTAGGCACAATACGAACCTCTACCTCGGCATTTATCATCTACTATGGACTTTGGTTTTGATTACAATACCAGTTTTGCACTTTGATGCTGCGGTTAGAGCATTATTGTTTATTAATTTATTGTATCATTGTATTATTGCTTTTTAAATATTTATTTGTGTTATTGCATTTACACGCCTTTAAAGCTGCCCCAAGTAAAAAAATAACTTCCCTGTGCCACTATGTAGGACAATTAAGCACTCTTGACTCTCTTATTGATGAGACAGTGGAAAAACAAATATATTCTATGAAATAAAAACAGAAAATGCTGCAGTTTCAGCAAAGTCTACACCTGTGGGGAGAGAAACAGACGTAACATTTCAGGTCAGAACTGGGAAGATGGCATAAGAAGCTCATTAAACTGGAGGGAAGTTGGGGGAGTGGGATGTCCCTCGGTAAAGCCAAGGTGACTATGGGGGTAAAGTGTAAACAAGCAGCCGGCGGAGTCGGTGAAGCCAGAGCCCCCGTGGGTCAGACGTGAAGCCCGCGGCCTAGGTCGGAGAACGTGGCTGACTGAGCCTGGGTCAGCTAAGCCCGCAACCGAGGTTGGAGCCCGCGTGGGGCCTGTGTCGGCACCGTGGAGAGATCGGTACGGCGGTCAATGATGGTGCCGACCGACTGCACACATTACATTTGGGAAAAAACACTAGGCACCATCTTTGTAAAGAAGTTTACCTGTCCAAGGAGCTAAACAGAGGCAGCAGCAAGCAGGGGGAGGTTGATTACAAAGTTAAGTCAGAAGGTGCTGGAAGTACTTAGCTGGTGAATCTATGAGAATACGGGCATTGACTAAAGAGTGAAACATGGTGGCGAGAGCAAATTTTGGAAGTTAAATGATGAAAGAAAAGCATATACAACAGAGGTAGATTATGACATAAATTGTTTTGAAATGCTGATCTAATGGCCCCACTGACTGAAATGCATGCATCAGTCTATAAACGGAATTAAAAGTGCACACTGAACATGAAGTCAAGTATAGACTGAGACTGGCATAGTGCTGAGGGTTTAGATGAGATGGAATTTGTTATGTGTGTTCAGACAACATATTTTTTGCAGACTAGGGTGGCCTGAACATATCTGGGAGAATGAAGCAACTGTACCCCAAAGAGTCAAACCACTAGAGGGTGGAAGTTATTGTTGTCCCTATTGATAATGAATGATGAATCTAATATGGAATCATGTGTGTGTGCACAGCATGTCTACATGGTTAGTTACAGGAGAGTTTACCACAATCCAATGGCATGTTAAGTTACTGCATGTACTGTTAAGTCATGTTGAGTTTATTGTCATATGTACTATGCAGTGAGGTAACGGTACAATTAAACATCTTGCAGTAACATCACAGGCACAGAGTCTTGGGCAACACACAAAAACAAATTATACATACATTACGCTTTAAATGAGGGGAAACCTTTTCATTCAGAGGACGGTGGTATATGGAACGTCCCGCCCCATGATGTCGTTGAGGCAGGTATTGTGTTCGCATTTCAAGGACACTTGGACAAGAATACATATAGAATGGTTTAGTGCATTACGGGTCAAATGTGGGCAAGTGGGACTAGCTTAGATAGGGCACCTTGGGCGGCATGGACCAGAGGCCAGACGGCCTGTTTCTGTACTGTACGACCCTATAACTCTGTTTTTCACCACTTCTTGCATCCACTATGCATTTCTTTTAATGGTTGCAGGTTACATTTAAGTAGTTCTTGCTGCACATCCTTTCAGGCTCCAGCAAATGCATATGGCCATGGAACAACACAAATAACACTTGCTGTGTACAGCAGACACTCAACGTGCATTGTATATCGTAAATGTCTTTACATATTTGCGATGAACATGCTCATTTGGCCATTATTTGATGTCCAATTTATGCTGCAAAATGTTACTTCTATGCACAGAACCTGTCGTATGAAATTCCCTTTGTCACCACTACTCATGGTCCATTGAACATATGGAGACTGAAATGTTGTGCTTGTTGTGCATGGGGTAATATTGCACAATGCAATTTCAAAGACAAGGTTTTCATATCATATTTATAATGGAGAATTTACAGATGCCATTAAAGTCAAGACCACACCTGCATGGATCAAGCTCGTTAACCTTTTGTCCGGAGCCATCATCAGGAGCAGGGTCTTGCTCAGGGACTAATCTCATAAGTGATACAACATATGTATCATCAAGTGATGAGTGCAGATTTGTGCATGCAACTCCCCAAACAGGAAGCTCCTGATTTCAATTATGTCACTGTGGATAGTTGCCAGCGAGGATCCAGGAATATCCCCTAAGGGGAAACATTAATAATAGAACAATAAGATCAATAGTTCCTTTACATACTTTTAACAGTGGTCTTTCATCTGTCATACATACGCTCAAATAACACTGCCTCCTGATAGCAATCCCTTGCCTTCTGTTTCTGGGAAAGCAAGATAAAGACAACACTAAATATTACCTCGGTCAATGTCCCTTGGCAAAGCAATAAATGGAGAAGCACATATACTGATGGTCACAGCTGAAGGGAAAAGGGTCTGGAAACATTTTTGCCAGATTATGATAAATATCAGCCTGAGGCAAATGCTACATGCTCATAAAGATGCTTGGGAAGAGAGAGTTTTAATGGTATTTATGTGGCAGTCTTAATTGTTTAGTTTTACTATTACTGAGAAGCTTTGTTTAGCATGCTATCCAATCAGATCAGATAATAATACATAAATACAATTAGTTTGATGTGATTCTATTTGTGTGTAACATTATGTATACAACTTATCACTGTACCTCGATACACATGACAATAATAAACCAAAACAATTGGGACCGCCATAAAAATACAAAAATCATAATGACAATGTACTGCTTTCTCCAGCGATGAATATATATGCCGAATCAGTGATGTTGATCAGTGAGCAGTCCATCTGCAGTCTTAGTCTGTAGCAACTGGACATGTGTAACATCAGAATGTTCACACGTTAAAGTCTGGGGTATTGGTAGCATTGTCTGATGATGTTCAGCATTGAGACCTGCTCCTTGCTGCCTTTGAGAAGGTGGAGTTAGCCACTTCTTGAATTGCAACATTCTTAAGATGACAATAGATCCCTGTGCATTGGTGGCTGAAATAGGGTCTCGATCTGAAACGTCACTCATTTCCTTCTATCCAGAGATGCTGCCTGTCCTGCTGAGTTACTCCAGCATTTTGTGTCTATCTTCGGTGTTGACCAGCATCTGCATTTCCTTCCTACACATTTTGGCTGCAGAAACCTTTCCCACCAACTATGAAGGAAAGTTATTTTGGTGACAGGTTGGGATAATGTATAACTTGAAAGAAAACTTAGAAGTGATGATGGCCGCATATATCTACTACCTTGCCACAATAAACTAAACTGTAGTGGTCAAGTTCCTGGGTCTGGGAGGACTTTCTACCAAGTTTTCACTGCAATTATCATGCAGCTCATACCAGTGAAGGAAAATGGGCAGTGAAGTGGCATCAATCCATTATTTTCAAGCTTGATATGTTCATCATGTTATCTGCTTGTCCCTTTCTGGCACTGCGACTACTTCTGATGTTGAAGTCAAATGGGGAAAACCTTGATCAGCTTTGCAGTATATTTACCTTTTTATTTCAGGGAAGGTAGCTTGCTGTATTGCTGTGCAGCACAGAAAAAAACCCCACACATGCACAGTAAACAAGTCTGTGATTTATGAAATCAATCCCTTCAGTAGTCTCACAGCTCATTCAGTATGCAGAGCCTCTGCATTTTTAGAAGATAAATTAGTGGCTTATGCAAAGAGGGAAAGGGTGCGTCACAGAAAGAGTAATCAAACAGCAAAATTAAAATGTCAGAAATGTCGAAATAATTGTGCACAGCAAGGAGACTTTGCTGTAATTATAAATAACATTGCTGGTCCAGCACATGTGCATGTGATACATTTGTGTAGCCAGCAAAATGCTCAGGATACACTTTCCAGCTGGACATTAACTGCAATGATTTCTAATATTTTTCTTTTAATAAGCACTGGGAAATTTGCAGAGCTGTGAGTAATTTGGCATCTTATTTTTCATTAACTGTGACCACCATTTGCCAGATTAAAAAGGCTTTGTATGTGATCCTTTCCCTGGATTTTGCTGGAAATTATGTATTTTTCGATGAACATAAATGTGAGCCATATTCGACCATAACTCAAGCATTGCACATGCATTTAAAGAGACCAATATGGATTAGATGCAAAGCTTTGTGGTGATAATTATATTTAAAATTTGATCAATTTGAAGACACATGTTTCTTTCTTACATTATTCCAGAAAAAGTATAGTGTTGCACTGAACCTGTTGGCATAAATCTAGGCATTAAAATTGAAATAGGATAGTTTTCCATCATGGTTAACATATCGGATTGCTTTGATTGCTTAAGATTTGACAGACTGAAACATAATTTCAGCTCCATAAGTGCAGGTGCAGTGAAGGGGCCAATGCAGGGAGCCCTGGGTAGGGGATTGGGCAGGGAGTGAGTGGCAGGCCCATATGTCAAGTCAACATGTACCAGAGCTATATTATTGCTGGGCCTCATTTCAATTATGGAATGCTGACTCCATTATTGAAACTCAATTGGACTGCCACCCTGAGATGCGATGTACGATGTGACGGCTGGTGGAAGAATGCAGGGTTGCGAGTGGCTGAAAACTGCTGAAAGAGCCTTTGGAAAAGTAGCTAGAACTTCAAACTTTGGATCAAGGGGGCTGGGTTGGGAGAGCTGTGTGGGTCTGATGGCAATTTTTGCTGTAGAAGGATGCACAATCAACACAAACAATCTTCCTGATATAGTAGTGGCCAGAGATCTGGGGTGACAGAGGAACTGAAGGAAATCCACATTTGGCAGGAAATGGTGTTGGATAGACTGATGGGACTGAAGGTTGATAAATCCCCAGGGCCTGATGGTCTGCATCCCAGGGTACATAAGGAAGTGGCTCTAGAAATCGTGGATGCATTGGTGATAATTTTCCAATGTTCTATAGACTCAGGATCAGTTCCTGTGGATTGGAGGGTAGATAATGTTATCCCACTTTTAAACAAAGGCGGGATAGAGAAAACGGGGAATTATATACCAGTTAGCCTGACATCGGTGGTGGGGAAGATGCTGGAGTCAATTATAAAAGAATCGGTCCGAGTCAGCATGGATTTATGAAGGGGAAATCGTGCTTGACTAATCTTCTGGAATTTTTAAAGATGTAACTAAGAAAATGGACAAGGGCGAGCCAGTGGATGTAGTGTACCTGGACTTTCAGAAAGCATTTGATAAGGTCCCGCATAGGGGATTAGTGGACAAAGTTTGGGCACATGGTATTGGGGGTAGAGTGCTGACATGGATAGAGAAGTGGTTGGCAGACAGGAAACAAAGAGTAAGGATTAACGGGTCCCTTTCAGAATGGCAGGCAGTGACTAGGGAGGTACCGTAAGGCTCTGTGCTGGGACCGCAGCTATTTACAATATAAATCAATGATTTGGATAAAGGGATTCAAAGTAACATTAGTAAATTTGCAGATGACACAAAGCTGGGTGACAGTGTGAACTGTGAGGAGGATGCTATGAGAATGCAGGGTGACTTGGACAAGTTGGGGGAGTGGGCAGATGCATGGCAGGTGAAGTTTAATGCGGATAAATGTGAGGTTATCTACTTTGGTAGCAAAACCAGGAAGGCAGATTACTATCTAAATGGCGTCAAGTTGGGAAAAGGGGAAGTACAACAGGATCTGGGGGTCCTTGTACATCAGTCTATGAACAAGTGTAAACAAGAGATTCACACGATATATAATAGTAAGATTAAACGAGAACTTACCAGTTTGAAGTTTGATCTTAATTTTATGAGGAGGAACGTTGAGGGAATACGTGAAAGAAGCCCGCTACGACGCATGCGTGTCATCCTTCAAAGCAGCGGTGTGAGGTCACAGATACACTATAATGACCTAAAATAGTAAGATTATTAAAGAGATACCAGTTTAAGATATGACCATTCGAGGGTGGGAGCGGAGGGCACGTATTCCCTCAACGTTCCTCCTCATAAAATAAAGATCAAACTTCAAACTGGTAAGTTCTCGTTTAATCTTACTATTTTACTTCGGAGTCACGTGAGTGACTACGTCAAAGATTTCAAAGCTCTGTGACCTCATGTCGTGGAAACGAGTCCATGCTTCACAACTGCCTTGGTAGTTAGGGAGAAATTGTTAATTATATTCAAAACATTCATACCAATTATTTAATGGAAATGATAAATAATATCGAATTAATTCAAATCATAACCCTGTATTCTTCAGGGATAAATTATCATACAGAACTTAAAATGTTCCCCGAAAACGTTCCCATACTGCTAACTGGTTTGTTATAACATTTCTGAAACGTTTTCTCCGACAACCATCCTGCAATCCTGAGGATTTGGTCCATGGATACATCAAGGCGTTTTGCTGCGGATGTAGCTGCAGCCCTGGTGGAGTGATAATTAAATATGTTATTGTCCACTCCCGCCTATCTTAACCCATATTTCAGCCACCGCGAAATGGTCTGAGTTACACTCTATGGTACAGTTTCTTATAGCTGATTAAACGCCAATTCCTTGCCTCTGATAGCCTTTGTACTTTCACTGTATAACAAAACGTGCTTCACTATACAGAGGCGTTTGTCCTCCGGGTAGGCCATCAATTCTATGACCTGCCCCGCTGATCCTGGCCTATTTTGTTTAATAATACGGTCCTGGATCACAAACCCCAAACTTCCTGCCGCCATAGTGAAGCCATCCAGTCTTACTTTTTGCAATAACTGGAGCTTATGCGCTGTGACTAGCGCCATCAGCATTACCATTTCTAGTTAGTTATCCAGATTTAATGCTGTAGCCGGCGACCAATTCCTTAGTAAGGTCAAGACCACACTTACATCCCAGATATAGTTGTATCTTATTTTTGGTGGCTTGGTGTTAACATTTCCTCTTAAAATTTTAACTACCAGAGGATGTGATCCCACAGACTGTCTTACTGTTCCTTGCCACCAATAACTTGACAATGCACTTTTGGCACTATTCACAGTGCTGAAACTCAGTCCTCCATAGTGCAGGCTGGTGAGAAAACTCAAACACCGCCGGAACATCCTTATTTCTGTGGTCCCGAAAGTTATTATGGCAGTAATTAGTCCATTTTTAATATGACCTAAATACTGTTTTTGTGTAGACCTTCTTTGTGCTGCTGTGATCATGTCCACAGTTCTTTTTGATAGCCCCATGTCCCGTAGCGGTGTTTTAGAGTCTACAACCTACTAAATCAATATTTTCTATGACATGTATAGCTATCCTCAGTTACTGGATGCACCAGCAACTTAGGACTATGTCTTACCGTTATACATGGTTCCAGCACCATGTCCTGTACCCCGGAAAACCATAGTTGGGTAAGCCAATCAGGTACTAAGACATCCCCGATGCCAATTCCTGTTGAATTTCCCTTAGTACCCCAAATTTATAAAGTAGAAAAGGAGGAAATACATAAATGAAAACCCTCCCCTAGTGCAGTGAAACAGCATCTGTAGCTTCTGCCTCAGGATCTGGTACCAATGATACATACCTCGGTAACTGGTGATTTAACCCTGGATGCAATTCTAATATCCGGCCTTACATACTTTACTGATTTCAGCAAATACCCTTCTATCCAACATCCATTCAGTACTTTCAATAAATTTTCGTGACCTGGTGTCTGCCACTGAATTAGTATCCCTGGTAGATACGTAGCCCATAACCAAATATTCCTTTGGACACACCATTGCCAAATTGAATTTGCCAATTCATCACAAGATGTTGATATCTTTCCACCCATATGACTTATATATGCCATCACCGAGGTATTATCTATCTACCATCTAACATGCTGCAGTTTCATTCCTGAGCAATAAGATTTTAGCCCATGAAATGCACTTAACATTTCTAACCCTTAGTGTTATGTAGGTTAGCTTCTTATATATTCCATCTCCCCCATAGCTCGAGATGGTATCAGTTGTACCGTAACCAATTGCACTGGCATCTGTTTGTAATAGCACAGACGGGTTGTGAATAACTATTGGGTTTGGAGCAATACTTAACTTTGTGTTCCCAACATTGTAATTCTTTTATAGCTTCTATCATTAGCTCCATTGGCCAAAATAAATGACCTCTATAATTATGAGCCCATTGAACTCTGTGGCTTTCCATATTAGTAAAGTCATTAACATATTAAATGTGTTAATGGTGTCAATTTTGACTTAAGTGGATGGACAATGAATCCCAGCTGTTCAAACAATTGTTTAGTGGCAACCACTGCCTAACATGCCGATTCATAAGTTATTCCCACAATAAGGATATCATCCAACTATACCATTACTCTATGATTTTGGTGTTGCAGCAGTCCCAACGCTGGTTTAAAATTTTCCCCCCTGTTGGATATTGAATAGCAAGGATCTTAAAGATTAATACTTGCCATACAGTAGCCTGCTGAAAACTAAGTCTTTAGCACTGCTAAAAGTATCCATTTTTAAAATGAATATATTGCACAACATTGTGAAGTATTGATAATCCATAATAATACGGCAACCCCCATCTTTCTTATTTCTAATAAAGATGTTTGAGACAAATCCTGTTGTTCAGGTTTGGTTTATTCCATTACCAGCTTGTATATCTGTCCGGTTTATGTTGTACTGGAGGGTTTTGTTTGTGTAGAAACTCTATCAGATATCCCTTAAAACTGCTAAGGATATATCTGTCCATAGATATATTACACCAAGCTTCAACATGAAGTTGCAATGTCCCTCCAACTTCCGTGCTCCCTATTAATGCTGGAGCCCCAAATTCACCTACCTCCATGGTTATCGGTGGTAACCAAGTTATTTTCTTGGTTTCATACGCGGTTGTGGAGAGCCTAAAGGTTAATGTTAGGGTAGATGCTGACGTAGAGACTTTTGCATCTTCCACAGTGGTCGTCCCGGGCCAAACCCTAAACAGGACGCTGCTGCTGGGTACCTCTGCCCAATTCTTTGTAGTATAATTACAAAACACACCTCTCTTAGGATGCACATAAGGTTAATGTCTTCCCCAGATATCCTTTGGATGCTCTAATCAGCCCCAAAGTCGAGCCTCCTCGCCAATTCTTTTACCTGTTTAGACAGGTCTCCCCCCCCAAATAACGGGGTCTATAGCCCTTTGCTTACATAGTATAGCGAACTAGGGTCTAGAGCTGGCTGAATGGCCCTTCAAACTGCACATCGCAAAAAATAGTGCTAATGGCATCCTTGTGGTCACTAATTTTGTCCACCTTTTTTAACATGCGGGCCAAAACTGTTATGCCCGCCATGAGACCTTTCAGAGTATTACGGATTTTAATATCCCGACTCCTAACGGCCTTCCCAACATGTCTGCAAATGCACCTGTAACAATGGCTACATTAAGAGCACCACAATATCCCGGGGTATAAAAGCCTTGCCAACACTTCAGCAAAAATATTAGCTTGAAGTTTATGGGTGGACTCACAGTCCTTCAATACTCACAGCCATCCTTCTCGAGATCATTCTCAGTGTGTTCCTGCTGGCAGTACTGGCTCATCATGTTCAGCAGGTTGTTTTTTCCCACCCTTCAATAGGGGAAAGTGGCTCCATCACCTGCTCAGATTTTACCCCGTCAGACCGTCCATACCCTCCTCAGAGGCGTCTGACATTTCATGCAGCCCTTATGGAAAACTGCTGTGGGACTTATATTTATTTGCCCACTGTGGCTATCCTCCAATCCTGCCACTGTGGAGAAATTTACTCCAGCCACCGCTCCAGCCGACTTACATGCTCTCGGGCACTAGTCGTCGCGGGTGCTTTAATATATGGGACCGCTCCTGCCGACCTTGGTGCTCTCTGGCACTAGTCGCACGCGGTATTTCCCGCAGCCGGTCCCCATGCCTACGGGCACTGGTCGCTCCCCATGGTCCTGGTACTCACGGGCACCTCTACCCATTTAGGGTGAAATTTGGCACTCGCTCCCTTATGGGAGATGCTGGTGCCGACATTCATTGCTGCCTGCTGCTGGTCATTAAGCAGGAGCAATTCTGTGTGGCAGCACTTCAGCTCTATACTGACATCAGTAGCTGGCTGCCTGCTGTTCAGAACACAGCAGTAACGACTTGTGGCTCTGCCCTGACGTCCTTAGCTGGCTGCCTGCTGCTCTTCAGAATACAGCAGCAAACTCTGGAAAAAGAACCAAAGGTAAGGGAAATTTGTTCTTACCTGTACTGGTTTTCAGCCTGTCGTTTGGGAGGAACGTCCTTCCTCCCGCAGCCCCACGGACCCCGTAGCGTAGGTCCTTGGGCTGCTGTCCCAGATGTCGGCTGACGGCTACTGAGTAGTCCTGCTCTCTTCCGGGTCCCGCAGCTGCTTCAATCGGCTCCAGAGCCGCTAGCGACTGCTCCAACATAGACTGCTTAGTCTGGAAAACCCCCGGGACGTGTTGCTTCGCTTCCCGCCCGGCGGCAGTCAATCTTGCCGGTGCGGGGAGCGACGTCGGGCACAGCTGTTCTGCTGCTACTAAAAATAGCCTTTTAGGAATCCTCTCCGGAGGATTCGCGCATCGGCTGCTGCTGGCTGCTGGCTGTCCGCTGTTTCCGCGGTTCTCCCCTCCAGCTTCCCGCAGCTTCTTGCCTTTCCTACCTGCAAGGTAAGTGGGAAAAATTTTGCAGTCTCTTACCTGCTTCTTTGCATTTCCCTCTAGGGAGACGTCCTCTCCCATGTCTGACTCGTTCAATGCGTGTATGCGATATGACATGCATGCGTCGTAGCGGGCTTCTTTCACGTAGTCACTCACGTGACTCCGAAGTAAAATCCAAGATCATCTTTAATTGTTATGCAAACTATAGCAGTACAGTAGATTGTTAGTTGTCAGAGCATCCTGACTGCTTCCAGAACTGAGCAGTGTAGGAAGTGGGTGTTAATATAAATGATACAGTAAGGTGGGGTTAGTGATGCTGACCTTTTATGATTGGTTGTCATGCATAAACCAATCTACATCCTTCCCCCTAAAGAGTGAGTATAGTGAGCACACATGCCATAAGAATGAAAAAAACTCGCCATATCTATCAGGCGGTCTACTAATCCGACCCAAACGCGTACGGACCAAGCCCTCTCCTCCTTCACAGGAGAGATTAGAGGGAGGGGGTGAACCCGGAAGCGAGAAAGTTGCAGGGAACACATGTGGTGACCGACACGGGGAGCATGCAGGAGGGGTAATCACATGGTTAGTCACAGCCGCTGGTCGTGGAGGAGTGTGGGACATGCGGGGATCGGTGGAAGGTACGGCAGCAAACGACTGGAACTGAAGCGGTGGAGCATAAGGAGCGGCTGGTGGCGGACCAGGTTCCTGCACGGCAAGCAAATGTTGGCGACTTCTGCGGGATACAGTTCCATCATAGTCCACAAGGTAAGATTGTGGTTCTTCAGCCAGGCCGACAACAGTACCCAGACGGGAATGTTCCATAGAAGTTTGTAAATGAACGACCTGCCCCGGCAGTAGAGGCTTAAGTGGTTTGCTTGATTTGTCATGCGCTCGTTTCTGAATGTCGTGTTTCTCCTGAATACGCTTTTGGATTGTGGCTGGCTTCAGCGCCTGCGGTATTAGCTGCTGCTGAGCAATCGGAATTGGAGGTCTCGTTGTTCTGGACATCAGTCGCTGGGCTGGCGAGCCCAGGGTCCCGTCTCTAGCAATGTTTCTGAGATTTAAAAGATCAAGGATATATACGTTTGAATTGGCAAGGCGTGCTCGTTCCATCAGTTGTTTAGCGCTTCTGACAGCTCGTTCAGCGAGCCCATTACTCTGTGGGTATTCGGGGCTGCTCGTGACGTGGTGGAAATTCCATCGGTTGGCAAAGAGCTTGAAATTGTTGCTGGTAAACTGTCTTCAAACGGATGGGTGGGCCGAATGGAGAGAAATGTTTCTTTAGTTTTCGAATGACCATCTCAGATGTGATGGAGGTCAGTAGGTCGAGTTCAAACCAGTTTGAATTATAGTCGACTAGGACGAGATAGCTTACCGCGCCATTCGAAAATGTCTGCTGCCACCGACGTCCAGGGCAGGGCTGGTGGAGGTTGTTGCAGTAGGGGCTGCCGCTGCTGGTGTGGTGCGAGACTGTTGCAGGTGGGGCAGGAGGCTGTACGGTCCCGTATGTACTTGGCCATCCCAGGCAAGTAGAACAGGTTCTGTGGGTGGGCCAGTGTGGCATCAATTCCTGGGTGACCGCTGTGTGCCTCTTTGTTGTATTTCTCATGTAGTGATGAGGGGATCACGACTTTATGACCCTTAACTATGACACCATCCTGTATTACCAGTTCATCGCGGACTAAGAAGAACGACTGCACCTCTGTTGGTACGCCGGATTGTCCGTCTGGCCAACCTCTTTTGATCACTGATGAGAGTAACTAGAGGGTGGCGTCGGCAGCAGTATGTTCGGCTAGGCGGCACAGTTGTTTCGTAGGAACAAAGTCAGTGCCGAGGACCGTAAACTCTTCCCGTTCATAGGGGTGACGTTCGCTGGATGCCCGTGGTGCACGAGAGAGAGTGTCCGCAACGTGCATGTCTTTACCCTTTTTGTAGACAAGTGTAAAATCGAAACGCTGAAGCTGCATCATCATGCATTGCAGGCGAGCTGGTGCAGCATGGATGGGTTTGTTGAGGATCGTCACCAGTGGTTGGATGTCAGTCTCGACCGTGAAGGCGTTTCCAAAGATCAAATCCTCGAATTTTGAACAGGCGAAGACGACAGCCAGCAGATCCTTCTCGATCTGTGCATAGCGCTGTTCAGTGTCGGTCATGGTGCGGGAGGCATAGGAGACAGGGCGCAAGGTACCATCAGCAGATGGCTGTAGGCAGGCTGCACCGAGCCCGAATCACGAGGCATCACAGGTAACTGTCACAGGGCGCTTCAGGTCAAAGAATGTCAGGGTTGGTGCGCTGGTCAGCTTCGATTTTAAAGCGTCAAATGTTTTTTGGTGTCGCTGGAACCAGGACCAAGTAGTATCCTTTCTAGTAAGTTGTCGCAGAGGCGAACTCAGTTCACTGAGGTTTGGTATGAATTTTCCAAGATAGTTCACCATACCCAGGAATCGATGCATGCTGAGCACGTCGATGGGGGTAGGCATCCCTGTGATGGCAGCAGCTTTCTTCGGATCAGGCTTGAGGCAGTCGGGAGTGAATGCATGCCCGACGTAGGTGGCCTCTGAGACCCTGAACTTGCACTTGTTAGGGTTGAGCTTCAGGTTGATCTGACGTGCCCGGTCCAAGATAAGCCGTAGGTTGTGCTCCGGTGCGTCTTTGCCATACACCAGGATATCGGCAACAATGATGGCACATGGGAGGCCCAGAAACAGCAGCTCCATGTTCCTCTGGAAGACCTCACTGGCTGAGTTGATCAGATTCAGATTCAGATTCAATTTTAATTGTCATTGTCAGTGTACAGTACAGAGACAACGAAATGCATTTAGCATCTCCCTTGAAGAGCGACATAGCAAACGAAATGGCATTCTTAGAATCTTGAATCGGTCAAATGGGGTGGCAAATGTGGTGAGGTATGACAACTCGTTGTCCAGCGGTATCTGCCAGAAAGAGCTCTTTGCATCGAGTACGGAAAATACGGTGGCTTGTCCGATCTGTGCCGCAACATCCTCGACAGTCCTCATAGGATAGTGAGGGCGCGTGATGGCAGAGTTCAAATCTTTCTGATTGATGCACACGTCGTAATATTCTGTTGTCTGTCTGTGTTCGCGGTCTAGTGAATCCAGTCAAGTTGATGGATTTAGTTTCAGTTTCTCGTTGACCGTTTAATGGGTCGACGAGCTCTGCCAAGTGACAGGCATGCGCGGGCGGCCTCATCTATCGTTAAATTAGGATTACGCAACAACTCTGATCACAGCTTTTGATCATTCATCCCTGTCACCAAAATGTCTCTTGTCAGCTGATCAGTCATATTTTCAAAGCGGCACCTTTGGGCCATATATTTCAAATCGCAGATAAATGTCTCAACCGGTTCATCGGGAAGCTGTCGCCTAGCAAAGAATCTGACTCTTTCCAAAATGTGGTTCGAGGGCAGGTCACAGATCTCACTGAATTTACGCAGTAAAACATTTGGATAGTTTGCAGATTCTGCTGGTGTAACTACCTGGTTGTTGCCGTCGAGGACTGCAGGGGCGAATTGGGATGTCCTAGCCCTCCTCATGGCGTCGGGACCCACGAGGTTAAGTAGAAGGGAAGTTTTGACAGCGTATGGATCATTTTGGTGCACGATGTTCATGTAGTGTTGCTAATCAATCTCAAAAGTCGCCATCGCTCACCGATGTCGGAATCGAAGATAAGCTGTGCAGGCTTTCGGCAAGATAGAGCTATCGCAAAACGGAAAAACAACTCACGAAAAGAAAATAAAACCCGATATACAGAAGCAGTGGGTTAACCCAAACTGGCTGACACCATGTAAACAAGAAATATATACAAGAATATATAATCCAAGATCATCTTTAATCGTTATGCAAACTGTAGCAGTACAGTAGATCGTTAGTTGTCAGAGCATCCTGACTGCTTCCAGAACTGAGCAGTGTAGGAAGTCGGTATAAATGGTACAGTAAGGTGGGGTTAGTGATGCTAGCCTATTATGATTGGTTGTCATGCACAAAACCAATCTACAGTAAGCATGCAGGTACAGCAGGCAGTGAAGAAAGCGAATGGCATGTTGGCCTTTATAACAAGAGGAATTGAATATAGGAACAAAGAGGTCTTTCTGCAGTTGTACAGAGCCCTAGTGAGACCACACCTGGAATATTGTGTGCAGTTTTGGTCCCCTAATTTGTGGAAGGACATTCTTACTATTGAGCCAGTAGGTTTACAAGGTTAATTCCTGGAATGGCGGGACTGTCATATGTTGAGAGAATGGAGCAGCTGGGCTTGTACACTGTGGAGTTTAGGATGAGAGGGCATCTTATTGAAACATATAAGATTGTTAAGGGTTTGGACACGCTGGAGGCAGGAAACATGTTCCCGATGTTGGGGGAGTCCAGAACCAGGGGCCACAGTTTAAGAATAAGGAGTAAGCCATTTAGAACGGAGACGAGGAAACACTTTTTCTCACAGAGACTGGTGAGTCTCTGGAATGCTCTGCCTCAGAGGGCGATGGAGGCAGGTTCTCTGGATGCTTTCAAGAGAGGGCTAGATAGGGCTCGTAAAAATAGCGGAGTCAGGGGATATGGGGAGAAGGCAGGAACAGGATACTGATTTGGGATGATCAGCCATGATCACATTCAATGGCGGTGCTGGCTCGAAGGGCCAAATGGCCTACTCCTGCACCTATTGTCTAGTGTCTATTGTCAACAGCAATCTAAAATGTTCCTATGGGCCTGGAGGAGTTTTCCTGCTCAATAAGTACACTTGTGAGTGAAACACTCAAGCAGTACATTGCTGGGCCTTTTCTGGTCATGAATCCATCTGATATGGGTTTTCCTTTGTGCATTTAACACAGCGTGGCAATCCCAGCATCAACATTGCTTTAAATTCAAGAGATGTTATTCGAACTGGCCTTGAGATATTTATCAGGCCTCTTACTGTCTGTGGCGATGGCCCACCCATCTTCTGAAACTCAGGAGTTAAAAGCAGAGGAACGTTAAATCTATCCCCCCTCGACAGGCTGGTGAAAGAGTTAATACAAGGATTTTAGTCTTCAATATCCCAAATTATGTTGTGAACATCAAGTTGCAAAACTGACTCTAAGACCTTTCTTACAAGCACACTGTTGTGAAGTGTGGTAGTCGTTTCCATGATTTATGGGTGAATTGCAAATGCAGGCAATCATTTTGACAACTAATTTAACAGTCATTTTTTTGCAATTTCTCCGCAGATCTCTCAATGTTGTTGACTAAAGAGTGATTGAATCATCCCATGCTGTTGCACTCTGTAGCTCAGAATGAATCAATAAAACATAAAAATAGGTCAATAACCTTATTGACAGCACATCTATTTAGGATCATTGGAATGAGAACCAAATCTTGCATTTTCAGGAAATAGATACCCATGTAATCTTGAATGAAATATTTAAACATGCCATTTTGATGTTGATATAGATTAAAATGTACTTTAATTGTACCCCTGTTAAAATCAATCTAAAATATATATTGGAATGTGATATATATTAGAAGGTATCACCAGCCCTGGAACATTTTTTGTAAAAGTAATACCACAAACCTGGAGGAAAGTTTGCAGCATTTATATCTGGAAAACACGGAGGTTGGTGTGTGCCTCCTGCAGATTATCATACAGGCTAAAAACCGTTACATGTATCGTTATAACCTTGAGGCTGCCTTACTGGGGATGTCATGTACTTGGATAGGATTGCTGGACTGTGATCTCTTCTGTGGTGAATGTGCTTGTGTTGACTTGGAACTGAGTTGAGAGGATTCAAAGCTTATCACACTCAGCACACAGTAAAACAGTGTAGGCAAAAATTATTGCTATATGAACAATTTATTGAGTTTTCACAATAACAGTAACGCTGCAAGGTGGCCATTTCACCAGATTAAAATGGCAGAGTGAACATTAAAGTAACATTGCAATTGCAATAAATTTTCAACAAAGATGCAAATGTTGATAATGTTAGCGGGATGAAATTATTACTCATCCCAATCACCATGACCAGGTTTAGTATTTTTGAATTTAATTAAATATATTTTCATGCATTCAGTCATCTTTTACCATATTGTTCATTCCAACAGTGGCTGTGTAAGAAGGAACTGCCGATGCTGGTTTGAACCAAAGATAGATAGTTAGAATAACTCAGCATCTCTGGAGAAAAGGAATAGGTGATATTTCGGGTCGAAACCCTTCTTCAGAGTTGTGCTCTCAAATTCCTGGCCTGCGACCGCCCAAAATGTAGAATTGAACAAATCTCCAAAACAATCCAGCACCCACCTGGTAGAGCACCTTTTGTCACACCTGTGACAGAGTCGCTGGGTCCCACATAAGCCTCATCATTAACCCCAGGACCCACTGATCTGGTGGAAATAACCCACCCTCAACCCAAGGAACTGCCCTGGAGGAGGGCTATGCTTTCCATTTAGGTAATGTCAATGATTGATTGGTGTAAGTCAGAGTACATGCAGCTGATGGATGGTGAATTGTGAGATTAGTCACTTTATTAGGAAGATAAAAATGCTTTTTGTTAAAATGATAAGAGCCTGATAAATGTTGGTTTAAAGGGGCAACTGAGTTATGTCTATAGTTTATAAACTCTCTGTGTGTGTGTGTGTGTGTGTGTGTGTGTGTGTGTGTGTGTGTGTGTGTGTGTGTGTGTGTGTGTGTGTGTGTGTGTGTGTGTGTGTGTGTGTGTGTGTGTGTGTGTGTGTGTGTGTGTGTGTGTGTGTGTGTGTGTGTGTGATCCCCTCCCCCCACCGCCGACTTTTCGCTGCGTTGATTTTCTTGAGTTCCATGCGCTGCGAGTGGCGTCACTCGTGCCCCCCCCCCCCCCCCCCCCCCCGACGATCCCTCTACTCCCTCCCCCCTGTACTCTGGCCCTGAAGCCTGCAGCCTGCAGCCGGTAGCCACCAAAGGGCTCAAAGGGCTGCGGGACACATCATCCCCCTGACCACTGTGACCAACCCAACACGTCCCCCCTACCTCCCGGTCTCTGGATCAAGAGCCTTTCTTCCTTCCTCCCCCCTCCTCCTCTTCCCCCTCCCCCATTCCCCCCCCCCCCATTCCCCCTCTTTCCCCCCCCCCCTTTCCCCCCTTTACCTCCACCCCCCTCCTCTTTCCCCCCTTTACCTCCACCCCCTCTTTCTTTCCCCATTCTTTCTCCACTCTTCTCCCCCTACTCCCTCTTTCTCCCCCCTATTTATTCTACCCCCCCCTTTCTTCTCCCCCCCTCTTTCTCCCCCCCCCCTCTTTCTAACCCCCATCTTCCTCCCCCCTCTCCCTCCCCCCCCCTCTTACCCCCCCCCCTCTCCCCCCTCTCTCAGGGTAGGACTTACTCTGTAAATGGTTGGGCCCTGGTGAGGGTTGTCGAGCTACAATATCTGGGGAAGTAGGTACATAATTCCATGAAGGTGGTGACACAGGCAGACAGGGTGGTGAAGAAGATATCTGGCATGCTTGGCTTCATTGCTCAGTATGCTCAGTATAGGAATTATGTTGTCATGTGACAGCTGTACAAGACAATTTCTGGAGTACCGTGTGCAATCTGGTCACCCTGCTATAGGAAGGATGTCCTTAAACTTAAAAAGATGTAAAAAAGATTTACGAGGATGTTACCGGGTCTGAAGGTTTTGAGCTATAAAGAGGCCAGATGGGCAGCATCATTTTTCCTTGGAGCATGGGATGCTGAGGGGTGACCTTTTAGAGGTATATAAAATCATGAATGATATAGATGAGATGAATAGCCACAGTCTCTTGCCCAGGCATGGGAGTCCAGAGGATGTAGATTTCAGGCATATATGGAATGAGCTGTGAGAGGAAGTGGTAAAGGCGAGTACAGTTATAACATGTAAAAAACCACTTGGACGGGTACATGGACAGGAAAGGTTTGGATTCTATGTGTTCCAAGAGGTAACCTCGATGAAACACACACTCTCAGAAAATGGATTGCACAGGGCCTGGCATTCAATAGAGCTGTGTTGTGGTTTGTGTAAAAAATATTCAAAGTGAAAAGGTGTTTGATTGAAACCTTGTAAAATGTTATGAGGGTGGACACGGAGAGAAAGTTATTTTTGTGGGAGATTCTAGAATTGGAGATCAGTGGATAAAAATAAAATGTTTATTTAAGGTAGAAGTAAGGTAAACATTTATCCAACGTCTTCCTTAAAATAAAGTCGAAAGAGATTCTTTGAAAATATTTATGATAATGATGATACTTTATTGTCAATTGTACTGAGGTACAGTGAAATCCTTTGTTTTTGCATACAAGAGTCGCCACAAAGGCGTCGACAAAGTCACAAAAAGTACTCATCCCTTTTTCGTCTTACCTCGTCCCAGCCAGGTCCCCATTATTTCCCGGCGCCTACCCCCGCCACGGCAGGTCCCCCAAGTTCTCGGCCGTCCACCTCGGCCCAACTCACTCCACCTGGAGGCTCCGATCTCGTCGCGACTCTGACCTCAAGGCTCTGACCTCAAGATTCTGACCACCACAAATTGCTACAAAGCTGGGACTCCTACTGCTGGGACTCTGCCTCGAGGCTCTGACCTCGACTCAACCGTGTGGGACTCTATCTCTGGAGATAGATGTTATGATGATCCATATCCTTCTATTTGTTGATCTCCTATGTGCCTATCTAAAAGCATCTAAAACGTCACTGTCCTATCTAAACCCACCTTCCATGAATTTGACATGTGACTCATGAGGATATTGAACTTTTGTTTCCCCCTGTTCCGGGAATTTCAGTGATACTTGAGTGTCTCACCTGGAGTGCAGGTTACACCGAGAGGAGAAGGTTCTGAACCACTCGTGAAGCTTTCTGCTCCCTGTACTTAAAGGGAATCTGTCTGAGCACTTCCCATTATGGTATCAGGCACTTGATGCAATTAGAAGATAGACACAAAGTGCTGGAGTAACTCAGTGGGTCAGGCAGCATCTCTGGTGAAAAAGGATGGGCGACGTTCTGGGTCAGAACCCTTCTTGGGACCCCCCCCCCCCCACATCCCACTCATGGTCTTAGCCTTTACCTGACACTGACCCCCAAAACATGCTGAAGCCCTTCTGCCCATCTAAAGATTGCAGCCCCACCTTAGCCGATTCCTGTCAACCCTCCGTTTGCCTGCTTGAGCCAAACCTTTACTCCCCTAACTCTGGAACACTCTCCTCAATACCCCTTCCTCCCAAGCAGTCCCCTGACCAGGCACTGGTCCAGACCTCCGTGATTTTATGAAGATAGTCATGCAGTTAAGGGATCATCATAATCAAATTTCCATAGGAGAGCGAGAAAGCTGTTTTTTTAATGGGAGATGGGATGGAATTGTTAACCATCCATTGGATATTAAATGCAAGCATTGGTCATTAACCTTTGATTTTTGTCCCTGTGGACTTTACAACATTTAATCTCAACATCTTTATAAACAAGCGCATGTGTTGTGCCATACCTGCTTTGAGAGTGGTACTCTGAAATGCGGTCCAATTGTCTGTCTGAAAGAGAGCAAGCAATGCACCGTATCAAGTGAAGAAACAATGATGTAAAATGAGGTACAAAAAGTATGTTGTGATACTATTGTATTGACCAAATAATTTTTAATTT
The DNA here is from genome assembly GCF_028641065.1 of Leucoraja erinaceus. Classification (NCBI taxonomy): domain Eukaryota; kingdom Metazoa; phylum Chordata; class Chondrichthyes; order Rajiformes; family Rajidae; genus Leucoraja; species Leucoraja erinaceus. The sequence continues at coordinate 105,728,589 of NC_073377.1, read as the reverse complement.
CACTGCAACTGACATGAGTTGACTATGGGGGGAGGAAATGGGGATCTTACTTAGTGACAACAAAACTGGTGCTTGTAGCTCCAGAGATCTGGATGAATCGTTTCAGCAGCTGTTAAGGAGACTTGTAGCTGTTTTCCCTTGTCATTCTCAAAATAAATCATGTTGTAAACAGTGAGAGTGGTTGAGGGGTGGCAGGTGGCAACTTGATATTGCTTCCATCAGAAAACATGGAGCTAATGGTGTTTTCCAAGCAGAAGAACAGATACCTTTCCATAGAAGATCAATAATAAAGAAGAGTTCACTTAATTCTGCATGTTACAACCTCATGGAGTCATGGTGATACAGGGTGGAAACAGGCCCTTCGGCCCAACTTGCCCACACTGGCCAACATGTCCCAGCTACACTAATCCCACCTGCCTGCGTTTGGTCCACATCCCTCTAAACCTGCCCTATCCATGTACCTATCGAACTGTTTCCTAAATGTTGGGATAGTCACGGCCTCAACTGCTTCCTCTGGTAGCTTGTTCAATACACCATCTTCACTATCTGCAAAACCACCCACTTTTGCATAATCTGCAAACTTGCTAATCTTGCCATGTATGTTCTCATCCAAATTATTGATACAGATGATAAACAGGAACGGGCCCAGCACCGAATCCTGAGGCACACCACTAGTCGCAGGACCTTTATGTTTTCTATGTTTCTATGTTTAGGTATTCTGAGACAGTTCATGTGACCCTTTTCCAGATGCAAGGCTGTTCGTATCTCACTACATCTGCGAATGCCCTTAAATAGCAAAGAAAATAGCAAAGCTAAGTCCAATGTCCTGTTTCCATGCCGTATGACTTTGACTCTACAACTAAATGACTGCCAAAGACACCAGGAAGTACCCACCACCTCCACTGCTGACTGACAATTACTGCCAGGCTTCCCCGGCGAGGTGTGACAGGCCATCAGTTAGTAGATCTTCCAAATGTCAGCCCCTCTAAACGAGGACAGCCGTTCCGGTCAATTTTGTTCCTTCCTTCCACAGGCATGTGAAATATGATGAATTACACACTCTAATCTTTCCATTTAATCTTCTAAGGAAAGCTTCTCAAAATTCTCCTTCAATCCCATCAAGCACAATCAAACAAAGTTCCAAAACTTCAGTCTGAATGAATCATTGCTGAATAAATGCTATGCATGATTTGGCATGCTCACAGAGTAGAAAGATCATCTATCACTGTTCATAGCCTCTTACTCCTAATCAGATTTTTTTTTTTCCTTTTTACAAAATCACCCTGAGCCCTGCCATTATTCTTATTTGGTAACATGAATGAGGGGAAATAATAATATTTGATCCTCTATAAGACCTGATATACTAGACACTCATTGTAGCCAAATGAGATTCACTTAATGATCACATTTAATTTTAACACATTTTTGCATCTGGCATCCAACTCCAGCAAACACAACACCTACACATATGGTCCTCTCATGTGCCTTCATCAAGCTTACCTCCTCCAAACAAACTCTCTTAACCTCTTTTTCCCCACAAAACCACCTTACTTCATTCAATTTTTATCTGCAATCCATACCTTCAATTTCCATCCTGAAAAACACAATTTTCAGCCATATTTCTTGAACATTCCACCCCTGGCTCCATGTTCTCTCCATTTTATGATTGAATCCCTTCAGCCTCGCTGTCATCCAACTTGAACTTTTAAGACCACCTCTGTCATTTTCTTTCCCTCATGCAATTATTTGAAAAAGTAGGTGATTGATTGGCTGCTGAAGAGACATAGCAGCAAAAAAAGGCAGGCAAGGTTTAGCGGAGCAGCCTATTGGGAGCGGCCATGTTGGAAGAGAGACAGCGAGGAGGTGAAGAGTAGCACTGAATCTTTGGCTCAAGAGGCTTCAGTGAGAGAGCTGAGGAAAGAGTTACAACAGGTTAAGGTACAGTCTGATTCTCAGGGAAATTCTACCTAGGGTTTTGGTACCATAATAAATGGCAGGTGGGATAGTGGAATGCTCCTTCTGAAGGATCTTGGAAGTCAGGGGCATTTACAATGCCCCTGAGGACTATATGTTGTATGTGCATTCAGATAGAGCTCATTAAGGACCACATTCAGGAACTGGAACTGCAACTGGATGATTTCAGGATTACCCAAGGGTGTGAGAGTGTACTAGATAGAGTTTAGTTTAGTTTTGAGATACAGAAACAGGCCTTTCAGCCCACCGGGTCCATGCCAACCAGTGATCCCCGCACACTAATGCTATCCTACAATCACTAGGGACTATTTACTATTTACAATTATACCAAACCAATTAACCTACAAGCCTAGACTTATTTGGAGTGTGGGAGAATGAGAACAAATGAGAACACCGAAGATCTCGGGGAAAATCCACGGGAAGAAAGTACAAACTCCGTACAGACAGCATCCGTAGTCAGGAGCAAGCCATGGGTCAGGAACAAGCCATGAGTTGTAAGGCAGCAATTCTACCACTGCACCACCGTGCCGTCCTGCTCTCTATACCTAGTCATAGAGTTATAGTGAAGTAGCCATGCCTAAAGTACAGGCAGGAAGTAGATGAATGACCACCAGGAGAGCGAGTTGGTAGAAAGTGCAGGAATCCCCTGGGGTCCAAGTGACTTGGAAGAGAGCGGAAGAATCAAGGAGACAGTGGTTAGTTAGGGAGCTCAGGTACAGGGCCCTGGTGGGTGGGAAGGCAACACAGGTACTGGAGTCTAGTGAGTGGGTAGTAAGCACAGACACCAGGGCCCCGATGGGTGGGAAGGAAGCATAGAGGGGGGCACAGGATAGGACACTGTAGTGAGTGGGAAGGGGAGGAACTGAGACCTCGGTTAGTATGAATGGTGTATATTTCCTTTTGAGCCTGATTCCAAACCTCCTGGATTTCTATTTGACCTGATACAGTTGGTTCTGCTGTAATGCATGTTGCCACAATGCAAAGTGGATATAACATGATTGATGAGGAATTAGAGAACACCAGTGGCATTTTGTGGGCCTAATTGGTTCTTGATGTTGAACAGGAATTATGGAACTGCTGAAACGTTGCTTTGGAAAATGGTAAGCAGAGAAAAAGCTGTCTTGGGAAAAAAATATTTTCATGTAGGCTCCCTGCAGTAAGCAGACATCATTGTCTCTTAAGAACACTGTCTGTCAATTTCACTGTGAAATTGACACGTAGTCACTTCTAATGGCATTTGTGCACTGATACTCTGTTTAATAACATGATATACAGCTATTGGTATTTTAGCTTGGGGTAACAAAGTAAACATAGTTATTAAAAATAGCTTTCTTTTTGAAAATCCTGCAGGGGAAAAATAACTTTGTTATTGTGATTAACTTTGTTATTTCCCCTTTGACACAATTGTTTTTATAACGTTATTGTGAGTCTGAAACTCTCTAGCCTTTAATTTCCTTTTCCCCTGTTGACATCATTGTTTTTATAACACTATTTTCTATAACAGGGGTTATGGGGAGAAGGGAGGAGAATGGGGTTAAAAGGGAAAGACAGATCAGCCATGATTGAATGGTGGAGTAGACTTTATGGGCCGAATGACCTAATTCTTTTCCTATCCCTTATGAATTTTTGAACACGTAGTTCCTTTGGATCATTATTATTGCATTGTAGCAGAACCACCGACCGGGGATTAGCAGTGTTTTACTTTAGTGTGCTCTTTCTCCCTTCTTAACCATTTTTGCTGTACCAAAAGTGGTGAAATGAAAGTAATTGGGCCCTTTCTGCATGAAATACATCTTCACAGTGTCAGATTAGAAGTATAACTGCCTCACTAACAATTCTTACACACCTAAAACAGAGTTGGAAACACAACTCAGTTGAAATCAAAATAATTGCTCACATAATGACTTTAAAGTAGGTCATCGTTTGCTTCTGAGAAAGTGTTAATCACATTTATCTCACGCAGCCAATGAAGTGCTTTTACAGTGCAGTCACTGTTGTAATGTAGCACACATGGTACACCGTTTGTGCACGGCAAACCCATAAACGGCAAGGTGATTGATTAAAAACTAGATAAGGTATTGAGTAAGGGGTATTCTGAGTTCACTGGAACTATCCTCCTTGTCCTTCAAAACTAATGCACTGAAATTGTTTAGAAAATAGATTTGGGCAAAGTTAAACATCTTCTGAAAGACAGTACTACTATGAAGTAACACTCCGCAGCCCTCCTTAGAGCCTCTTGTCTTCTATTTGCCTCCAATCTTTGTCACTATCTCCATTCATCATTTCCCCTGTCCCACCTGTATCCACCCAGCTGTTTCCACCCTATTCCATCAGAAGAAGGGTCGCAACCCAAAATGTCATCTAACCATTCCGCCCACTGGGAAACCTAATATGATAAAGACCTTTATCCCTGAGAGTTAGAATATGAAGGATGCCACAGGTTGGCACCATTTTTGTTCTTGGCGTGTAGGGGACTGAGAGGTGAACTTATAGAGCTATAATGCCAAGACTAAGGTGAATGATCATAGTCTTTTATCCAGGGTGGGGAAAAATTAATATTAGAGGGCATAGTAGTTTGGAGTATTAGAAATATTGTGTTGAGTTCTAGTTTCCCATTACAATGTGAAGTACATGGAGAGGGTAGAGAAAAGGTTTACTAGAATTTTGCCTGCAATCGAGGGTATTAGCCGCAAGGAAAGGTGGGAAAAACTTGGATTATTTTCTCTGGAGTGTTGGAGGCTGAGGGGAAACTTGTTGGAAGTACATAATTATGAGAGGTATAGATAAGGTAGACAGTCAGAACTTTTATCCCATGGTGTACATGTCAAAGACTAGAGGACATAGCTTTATAAGCAAGAGGAGAAAAGTTTAAAGGAGATGTGTGGGACAAGTGCACAGCAAATGGTGGGTGCCTGGAATGCACGGCCCGAGGTGGTGGTGGTGGAAGCAGATACAATTTGGATAGGCACATGGATGTGGAGGGATATGGATCACATGCAGGCAGAGGAGTTTCATTTAACTTGGCATCATGTTTGGCATGAGCATTGTGGGCTGCAGGGCCGGCATGAACAGGTTGTAGGGCCTGTTCCTGTGCTCTACTGTTCTATGTCCTATGAGGGGGAAGAGCTTTAAATTGGACCTGAGGAACAACCTTTTCACAGAGAGAGTAGTGGGTATATGGAACAAACTACTAGTGGAAGTGATAGAGTAGGGTACCATTACGATGTTTAAAAGACATTTAAGGCAGGCATGTGGATAGAAAAAGTTTAGATGGTTGTGGACCAAACAAAGGCCAATGGGATAAAATGTAGTAAAATGAAACTGCAGGTGCTGGTTTGAAAGGCAAGGTGACCAGGTCAAGTGGGTGATTTGGTCGGCAGTGACAGCTTGGGTCAAATGAACTGTTTTTATGCTGTATATTTCTGTGATGGATGCTTTTTTAAAATCATCTTCCCAAAATATGCTGAATATTTGTCAAATATTTTAATGTTCATTAAGATGAAGGATATTAAAACTGAGGACCAAAGTTGTTGTTCCAATTGGTATCTGTACTTGGTCTAGATGAAGCCTTATGGGCCTGTCCCACTTAGGCGATTTTTTGGGGCAACTCCAGGCGATTGCCACAAAATTTTCAACATGCCGAACATTTTTCGGTGACAGTCGCGACAATTTTTGCGATCGCCTGGTGTCGTAGGTGAATTCCATTAAAATTAGTCCCTGGCAGTCGCCTAAAGAGTTGCCTAAGTGGGACAAGCCCATAACTTGGTGTTGGTTAAATATTGATTGATATTGTCAATATGAGCATCAAATTTAAAAGTGTGTTAGATCGTAAAATAAACAGTTTACAACTAATTTTCCAGGGTTCAAATCCCTCTGAAAGAAAAGTGAACCAGAAGAATCAAGCAGGAATTACTGGCACTGCGGAAACTCATTTCATTCATGGTACTTGTAGTGGTGAGAGCTTTTTATCTCTGCAGTTTGGATTTCATTCAAGCCTAAGTACCGAAGCTGAAAGGACAATGTGCCACTACTGTCGCCTTTCCACTTGATGCAATTATAATCCAAGACAAATAAATGGTTAAATATAATACAATATTAATTATATTAATCATTAAACCATGATAGAGTTTCAAGCACATAAGAAAATAGTAATTTACTAAAATAACATTTTCATAAAGCATGAGTTGAAATAACCACAGCAGCTTATTTTTTGTGTTAAATGTGATTCACCACTTCATGATCTGAACAAGACACTGAGGTTTTAAGTTTATTCATTCAATAAAATGTCAGAGCAACTAAATATTATTTACATTCTGGTATTTTACTGTGATGCCCACAGGGAGGTGTCCAGCTGACACATAGTTCGCAATATTGATTGCTCAAGTATCTTCCAGTAACGCAGAAATGCCATTGACAAGGAATGCCTCAAGCAGGTACTAGCTGCACATCCTTTGATACAAATTATATCTATTAAGAAAATAAAACCACCAAAACTACAGAATGTGGCAATAGTCAAGGAATGTGCTGATGGCCAAAGATAAACGTGTGTTGCAACTAAACAAGATGTGGGTCATTGTTTACCACATACAATGTGACTGAGATCCTTATTGAATGCATTCTGCTGGTTGGATCATGTATTTCTCCCGGCAGCAAGCCTCCCAGGTGCGCTCCAATCTAATCTTGAACAGACCCGAGTCTGCTTGGTTGGTTGCTCAAAAGAAGTACAGTCAGAATACCAATCCATGGCTTCTTGAACATTGTATTAACCATCAGCTATAACAACATTTTACTGGATGAACAGAACAAGTGGGTTTAAATTAGCTATTTGCCCAAAAAAAATAATTTTAAAAGAGAGATACAAAAGTATACATTTTCTGTCACACGGCACATTTATTTTTTACTTATATTGTTTCCAAAAATATTCCACAGGGTAAATAGTTAAAAATTGTGCCCATTATGTAATTACAATTTCATGGAGGTATGCTTTAAATTCATTGATAACATGTTGGTGTTTGAATGACCGTGATAAATGGTTCTTTATTTTTTGCTGAATTCTAAAACGCATTGGCCCATTAATAGCTTGTAACTTACCTATTACATACATAATGCAAAGAGGTCATGTTATTTCCCAATAATGTGCAACCTAAGTCAGAGAATATATGAAATTGAGCAGCATTAGGGCAAAAATGATGTATTCTGAAGCCAGGGATAATTTGAACATTGTTTGAAACACTTGGATTGTCCCAATCTAGTTCCATCACAGAAGACACATTGGAATAAACTTGTTAAAGTCATTTGTTTAAGGAATAAGGTACACTACATCTACTGGCTCTCCCTTGTCCATTTTCCTAGTTACATCCTCAAAAAATTCAAGAAGATTAGCTAAGCAAGATTTCCCCTTCATAAATCCATGCTGACTCGGACTGACCATCTTAACGCTATCCAAATGTGTCGCTATTTCATCTTTTATAATTGACCAGCATCTTCCCCACCACCGATGTCAGGTTAACTGGTCTATAATACCCTGTTTTGTCTCTTCCTCCTTTCTTAAAAAATGGGATAACATTAGCTACCCTCTAATCCGCAGGAACTGATCCTGAATCTATAGAACATTGCAAAATGATCACCAATGCATCCACAATTTCTAGAGCCACTTCCTTAAGTACCCTGGTCTCCTTCCCCATTCCAGCTCCACATCAATCCCAGCAACACAGAATTTATTACGTCCAACATTATGATTGTCTATTTATCAATGAGAGTATGTGTTTTATTGTCATGTGTCCAAAAAAGGAACAATGAATTTCTTACTTGCAGCAGCACAACAGATATGTAAACATAGTACCCTGTAAAACCCATAATAAACAAACAATAATAGAGCAAAGTAAAACAAAATGCCCTCAAGTCTGTATAATTTGGAGCCTATTTGGTGGTTGTAGTGTTTAATAGAAAGATTAAACGAGAACTTACCGTTTGAAGTTTGATCTTTATTTTATGAGGTTGAAGTGAGGGAATATGTGAAGAGCCCGCTAGTCCGCATGCGCGTCAGTCTTTAGAGCAGCTGTATTAACGAGCTTAAACTACCTTAAACTACCGAATGGTCTTTATGAGAAGTAGGGTTGGGAGTGGAGGGCACATATTCCCTCACTTCAACTTCTCATAAAATAAAGATCAAACTTCAAGCGGTAAGTTATCGTTTAATCTTTCTATTTTATTTCGAAGTCACCTGAGTGACAACGTGAAGACTTCAAAGCTCTGTGGTTTCATGCAGTAACCTAATCTGTGTGTGAAACTTAAAAAGATAAACCATTAATGGTAGAAAAAACATGGGTTATTAATAACATGATGCTAACTTGCATGCATGGCCATTATTCTTAACCGGACCATAGTCGCAATAGACTGTTGAGATAGACAATAACTCATGCAATATTGTGCAGAATTCTATCTACAAATATCCAGATATATTCAACCAAATTTTATAATTTATTAACACACACTATGTAAGCCTCTTGCTGTAAGATGAAAGGGGAAATATCCATTCTGTTGGCTGTTAATGAGCAATCAGCAATATTTTCAGACTATTGAATAACAAAAAAAAAACTATCTTTCATCTCATAGGTACCAGCAAACTCAGTGCACTTGTGTACCTAATGACACCCCCGATCTCTGCTCTGGTGGGTATGCTGTCAACTTCAAATGTACGCAATCCTGCCCATTTTTCTCATAACGTTAGTGAACAGCGGGTGAATAACCAATCATCTATTGTCCCACTTATGGTACTATAGAGAATGACAAAGCAGCACAAGCAATGTCAATTGTGCTGTCACATAAACACTACTCTAGGCTCAAACTGAAAACCATACAAACCTCTGTTACTTTTGTTTAAATTATAACTCACATATTTTGTTCATAAATTTCCCACACAATCGTGCAGAGCTAGCTGCCCGAGAAGACAGGCTGCCCCAGCCTTTACTCGTGAGTGAGTAAATAGTAGTTGCTTCAGACGCCTTACCATGGCCTGAATGAATAGGCAAATTGGCATTATTAAATTTCATGTTGCCTCATACTTAATATCGCAGGAGGTATCTACTGATAACCCTCACGTTTATCAGCTACAATATTTTTAATAGTTATCTAAAACTTGATGCCACAATGCCCCCAGGTCTGAGTAGAGCAGTATTGGCTTCCACCACTGGCTTTGTTATCAAAACCACCAGATAATCTGTGCCTCGTGTGTATAGATATGGTAAAGTATGCAACTTCAAAATCGATTCACTGAATCAGTTAAATTGCTAAAAGCCAATCATCTATCTTAAACTGGGTAACTAAACACATGATCAGATTAGCCAAATGCTAACCTGATTCGAACTGCACCATGTGTCTGTAATCTTGAGAAGTATCAGAAATATACCCCTCTAGTCCTTGGCCAGACCACTCATCCTCGGATGAGATGTCACTGATTCCACTCGGAACCCCCGTTCCTGTATTGACTATACGGACAGAAAATATTTGGCTTCTCTTGCCGCGGAAGATGCATTATCTAGTTATTCATACATTTTGCTGGTAACATAAAATCAGAACCTTATGACGAGAGCTGAAAATACAGTTTCCCTAAGATGTGGGAATACAAGTTCCCTGTCAACACTTGACTATAAGAGTCACCACGAATACTCAGTATTCTTTTATAGAGTGGAAATTAGTATAATGCAAGCCTGATTCAGGAATTGCCTCGTAGTACTTGTCTGAGTCGCCAGAGTGTACAACACAATCTCTTCGACCCTGCACTCAATCAGGGAAGCAGTGCTTCCCTGGTCAATATGACCCATATGGCCAGCAAGTACCATTATGGTCTACCATGAGCTAGGGTAACCAAACTATTCCTACTTGGAACTTTCAAAGCTTACTATGCAAGGCCCCTGCCAATGTCTCTACATCAACTGGATCTATTCCAGAGACAGTGAAAAACATTAGACAGCCCATGCTGCCAGTAAACCCAAACCTGGGCCGACAGACAGCTCCATTTGGAGTTTTATGGAGGTTAATAAAGATACCTCATCTGCCAGCGTCTCTGACTCCGGGTCGATTTGCTTGTTGGAGCTTCAGCGAGGTTCCATTTGCAGACCCTGTCTGTCATTTCTTCAGCTGGTGTTAGCTGATGTTAGATAGCTGATGCCTCTGGCCAACTCCTCTTGTAGTGGCTTGTCCATCCCCGAGTGAACAGCAAATTTAGAGGCAAGAGCAGGCAGCTCTTCCTTATGCGACTCTCGTACATCATGCATTAAAGCATGGGATTCAGGCACATAGTCATGTTTGGAGTCAGTTCCATACTGATCTCTGACACTCTCTTAGAATGGGAGAAATAGTGCACCCCGAACCAGACATTGCCACATGCGTCTGCCTCGGATTGCCTGTGCATGCTTCCGTAACACGGAGCATATTTAGTGACACCATCTCCGATAGTCTTTCGAGTGGGAGGAATATTCCAACCCTGAACCAGGGGTAGCTACAGGCATATGACTTGAACTGCCTGTGCATGCTTCCGTAATATGGAGCATATTATTTGGCACCATCTCCACCACTCCTTCCATCTGAGTGGGAGGAATATAGCAACGCTGAACCAAGAGCTGCCTCAGGCGTATGACTTAAACTGCCTGTGCATGTCTCCGTAACATGGAGCATATTATTTGGCATCATCTCCACCACTCCTTTCATTCGAGTGGGAGGAATATTGCAACCCTGAACCAGGAGCTGCCTCAGGTGTATGATTCAAACTGCCTGTACATGCCTTCATTAACACGGAGCATTTCTTGTGCCGCCATCTGATTCATCAGATGTTGCAATTGAAAAAAACGGCCAATTATATCTGGCATAGATGTGGGGACAGCATCCTGTTGACCCAAATCGTCCAATGGGACTTGTCCCACAGACTTGGCTTTGACTTTGCCCCGACTCGGGGTTGCCAAGCTGCTCCCTCTAGGAGCCAAACCGGGACTAGTTGTGCAGATCGGTGCTCTAACGGTATCATCATTTTACTTACCAGATAGGTTGCACCTGTTAATGACTCCGAGTCCTTACTTCCTTCTGGAGCCCCAACGGAGTATTACAGATAAGGACTGGAGCGCCTCTGGCCCCCATATGACTCGGATGATCCGGCATTATAATCGGAGTTACCTCTTCCAGAAAGTCCGCTAGATGGAGTGGGAGAAATACTGCAACCCTGCACTAGGTATAGCTCCACAGGTGTCTGATACGCACAGCTGAAAAAAGGCTTCCCAAGCCAGGAGCTCTTTTCTGGAGCCTCAATGGAGTTCCTTACTGTGTCGAAAAGTTAAGTCAAATAGGAATGTCCTATCTGCTGCAATAGTCACAAATGTGACCGAACGGCAACTGCTATTAAAAACTGACAGCTCTATTTTTAATTACCCTAACCAGTACTTCAGATTTTGACTTAAATTAAAGAGTTGTGTGTAATATTTCCAATGCCCCTATGAATAGAGTACACACTATATGCTGATACCAGAGTATGCTGTTTCAGCAGCATTTCTATGTTTAAAATTTATAGGCACTATGGAAGACTAAAAATGCTGATACCAGTGTATGGGGTCATTGTTGTATACATTTTTTAATATCAAAAATTGAAGTTGTCCTTGTTTTAATAATCAAGTTGTACTGTTGTAAAATGTTATGTAAAATGTTATAAAGGAGCATGCAAAAACTGCAAATAAAATACTGGAAGTTATTGCGGTAAATAAAACCTTTTTTTAGAAAATGTTTTGTGTGTTGATTTGATTGCCTGTTACTGTTAGAGTGTGTTAACCTATTTTACTGTCATACTGTTATAACAAATTCTAGTTCC